>NC_080094.1:70813129-71122029 GCF_950005125.1 Chionomys nivalis | reverse complement strand
GCATGGTTTTCGTATATACGCTTCCTCTTGTTTATTTGCCTGTGTCGGAATGTTAGTCCATGAGAGCAGAAATGAGTAGCATTTGTTCACCTTATGTCCCATTACCTAGGCAAGTGTCGAACATAATTAGCACCCCAAAAATACTTGCTGGATGAGGAGAGGGTGTTCCAGGCAGGGAGACTAGCGTGAGCAAAGAAACTGAGGGGACAAAATGTGGAGAACCCAGGAACTAAAAGATCACAGAGGGAGAAAAGAACGGAACCATTCCTTTCCCAAGACTATGACAGGCACCTGCTCTGAGAACTCAAAGGTTAGAATGTATCAGTAACAACTTTGTATAAAAATGTAGTCAAAAAGCCGGGTGGCGCACGCCTTTAATCCCAGCACTCGGGAGGCAGAGGCAGGCGGATCTCTGTGAGTTCGAGGCCAGCCTGGTCTACAAGAGCTAGTTCCAGGACAGGAACCAAAAAGCTACGGAGAAACCCTGTCTCGAAAAATCAAAAAAAAAAAAATTTAGTCAAAGCAAATTTGTAAAAGCGTAATTATCCTAGTTATTTCTACAAGCTCACAGATAGTATGTTCCTGCTGTAAACTAAACTGCATTCTCCCCACCCGCCCCCACCCCCAGAAATTATGTTGAAGCCCTAACTGCCAGAGTAGCAATATTTATTTTTTTGTACTTTTTGTTTGTTTGTTTTTTCGAGACAGGGTTTCTCTGTGGCTTTGGAGCCTGTCCTGGAACTAGCTCTGTAGACTCTGTAGAGGCTGGTCTCGAACTCACAGAGATCCACCTGCCTCTGCCTCCCAAGTGCTGGGATTAAAGGCGTGCGCCACCATCGCCCGGCTCAGAGTAGCAATATTTAGATAGATGACTTGAGGTAATTATATTTATGTGACATCATACGCGAGGGGCCCTCACAATGGTATCAGTGCCTGTATAAACAGAGATCAGAAAATGTTCTCTGTCTCTACCTACATCCCTTGCTCGCCCATCCATCCATCCATCCATCCATCCATCCATCCATCCATCCATCATCATCATCACTTCAATGCTCTCCAGCTTACCTCTCTGCACATTAGCCTCCAACTTCCATCAAACAGATTGTTTCCTAAAGGAAAATATCCCCAAGAATCATCAGGGCCAATTCAAAGATTGAAGTGTCCTTCTCATCTCAGAATCCATGTCTATCCCCAGTGAAAACTCTCATGGTCTCTTTTGGAGGTGCATACCCTTCCAGGACACGTCCAGTCTGGAAGACTAGAGAACTCTGGTCCTTAGCCCAGAATAGGACAGAAAGGTAACTAGAGCAGGAAAGAGTATCTCTTTAATGTGTGTGTGTGTGTGTGCGTGCGTGTGTGCGTGTGTGTGTGTGTGTGTGCACTGTGGAGGGCAGCAGGTAGATGGCAATCAGTGATAGTCAGTTCTCTCTTTCTACCCTGTGAATCCCAAGAATCAAACTGGAATTGTCAAGTGTGGACACAAGGGCTTTACCTACCGAGCCATCTTGCCTGCCCCAGTGGTGACTTTCATAAAGGACAAATAAATGGTTCTTATTGGAAGAAGATGAAGGACATGCCAGCCTCTTCTTACCAAGGACCACTTGTCTCTGGGTCAGAAGATAGTAAGTACTTAGGGGCAAAGCTCAAGCCCTTGCTTTTACAAATGATGAGTCCACGGGCACATTTTCCTGTTCCCGATGAAACCCACATGCTTCCCAGCTTTGAGCTTCAGGACACATGCTACTGCCACTGTACGACCTGTCTGGCTCCCCAAGGCAGAAGTGGGCGTATCACGCATCACTATTAAACACTGTGGATAAGAGCAGAGCAAAGGGCCCTGCTTATATCACCCCACCTCATAGCATCCTCACATCCTGGAGAAGTTAGTACTATTATTACCTCATCCACTAATCTGCTAAGGCAGCCGGAACCAAGAACCACAAGCCCGGTGTCTTAAATCGTGGTAACTTACTCTTTCACGGTCTGAAGTCTAAGATTCCAAGGTCACCAGGCCAGCGATTTGGTTCCTCTTGAGAGTTATGGTGAAGAGTCTGTGCGGCCCCAGTATCTGTAACTCATGGATGTCCATCTCCCTTGTCACCCATCATCTGTCCCTTGTAGTGCTGTTCTCTGTGTCTCTCTCTTATGAGGACAGCAGTCATTTTGGCTTGGGATTGTCTACTTTAGTCTTAATTTGGCCATTGGTAAAGACCCTGCATTAATTACTTTTCTTGTTACTATGATCAAGTATCTCAAACAACTTAAAATGGTTTTGTTCTGGCTTATAGTTCAAGGGGAAACTGTCTACACGGAGAGGAAGTCACAGCAGTAGCAGCATGAGACAGCTACTCACACTGTGCTCACAGTCAGAGAGCAGGGTAGGGACAGGAAGTGGAGCATTGGTAATTGGACATCCAGGCTAGTCCCCAGTGCCTCATTTCCTCCTGCAAGACTCCTCCTCCTAAACGTTCCACAATATTCCAGACCAGCACTGCCAAGTAGGAGCCAAGGGTTTAAATACATGAGCCTACTGGATGCATCTCACTTTCAAAACAACAACAGACCCTATTTCTGAATAAAGTCACATTTATCGGCATTGAAGGCTAGAATGTCTACATCTTCTAGGTCAGTGATTCTCAACCTTCCTAATGCTGGGACCTATTAACAAAGTTCCTCATAACTGGTGACTCCCAAATGTAAAATTATTTTCATTGCTACTCCATAACTGTAATTTTGCTACTGTTATGAATCATAATATAAATGTCTTACATACAGGGTATCTGATATGTGACCGCTGTGAGGGATCGTGAACCATAGGTTGAGAACGGCTATTCTAGGAGACATGCTCAACCTTTAACATCTCCCTGTATTTTCTCACAAGAATAGACTGAATCTCAAGGAGTTCCAGTAACCTGTCAGGGTCTCACAGCCAATAAGCAGCCTCTATGCTAAGGCCTGGGATCTTAACAATTTCTCTGCTTTTCTTACTGCCCTTTTCTTAAAGCTCATCTTTCTTTAGGACACTCAACAAGATTTTGTTCATGACGTTTGAGTATAATCTTACAACCTTGTTCTGAACCACTGCATCCTTAAGAATGGATGTGGATCACATGTTCTTCTGTTTCCCTACGCCACCCAGCAGGGGTTCAGAACATGTGTAGCTCTCAGGTGGAGCGAGAGGAACCAAAGTCAGGCCAGAGTTAACCACTGTTCTCTATAGATATCGACTATCAAAACAGTTCATCCTGAAGGGTTAATAGGAACATTGTCTTTGCTTCTCTGGTTTATTCATACATTCTTTCTCTCTAGGTAAGGAGTCCCTCCTAGGAGTGGAGCACAATGCTAAGCAGTAAGTATTCAGAGATAACTCAGACAGAGCCTACACCCTCCCCTCTGAGTGCTTACAACCTGGTCGACAAGACAGATGAGTCAATAAGTCATTGCAATACAGTATCACAGGGTGCACCTATTTCTCAGGCAAACTTGTTCTGGTATCAAGAGTCCTCAGAAAAAGAGTGAAATGGGGGCCTTCTAGGATCTGCATGACCTCTTAAGGCAAAGAGATGCTACAGGGTGTATCTTAAAACTACAGCCGTGTCGTATGATACTGCTACCATTAATCACTCCCTCCTGGTGCACGTGTGTGTGTGTGTGCATGTGATGTGTGTACAAGCGTGTGTGTGCATGTGCACGCATGCCACATTTAAGAAACTGTTCCTAGAGCTTAGATTAAGCCATAAAGCATTGATGGGTTGATACAGACTGTGCCTGGCACTCATTAGTTACATGAAGTTAGGTAGACGTCTTAGGATGTGAGTCTTAGTTTCCCATCTCTTGGATGGGATAGTGATCTATTGAATCAGCTGGTAAGTGGATCAGGTGCTACAAGAATGCAGAGAAAGCAGTGAAACAGAAGGAGAGCAGGAAAGATCAGCTGGACAAGTCCGAGCTGGGTCTGAGTTCCATCTCGATGTTACAGCCGTCTTGAGAAGATCCTACGTATCACTAAACCTCAGCTCTTTCCTTGTCCACTGGGGACACCATAATTGAGACAGAACAGATTTTCAACCACCTCACCTCCCTGATGAGTCAATGTTTATTACTCCTGTCTAGCGAGTCTTCGATTCTCCCGGTCACTCTATTCCCTCACCACCTTCTTGCCTAGAATTTCTGGGTTAGCTTTCACCATTTCTTTATCTTTTAACAGAGTAAAATGTGCACAAAATGAAATTTGCAAATGGTAGGTGTGTGACTCCATGACATGAAGTTTATTCACAATGCGATGTTGCAATCCATCGCCACCATCTGCGTCTGGAGCATTTCTAATGCTCCAAAATGAAAGTCTGCATCTATGAGATAACCCCCGTTGCCCCGGTCCAGCAATCAATTGCCACTCTGCCTGCTGTTTCTACGACTCTGTCCAGCCAGTGTCTCATGTCAGGGGAACTGCACATCTTTTGTCCTTTTGGCGTTTCTCACTTAACATAATGTCCTCAAGGTTATCCCTCTTAGAGCCGCCATCTTTGGAACTCACTCTCTGTCTTTTTAAGCTCAAGTCCATTCTTCCCTCCTTCTTCCACTGCAGGTCACCTTCCCACAAATGAAAATATGAAGACACAGTAACAGAACAGCCAGTGACTGAATAGAAAAGGAACACAGACTGTCCTTCTCCTGGTTGCAAAACTCTATCCTATGGGGCATTTGGTAACATAGCAAAATCCCTTGGAAGCCCCACACGATCACCCAAGGCTCCATGGGAAAAGATGCAGTTCATACAGGAAATGGGTCTGTTGGTGCTTCAGTCCATGGGGAAGGGCAGGGTGAAACAATGCTCAGCTTCTAACCAACCAATGTGAACTCCCAGCAACACTGGCACTTCTTATCCATCAATCCACATGGCCCATTGTCTTCTGTCTGCCTCTGGATCCAAAGCTGAAAACACCCTGCTGCTTTCTCATTGGGACATAAATCTTTTCTTAATCCTATTCATTTAAAAAAGAAGTGTTGTGGCTTTTAAAGCCACTCCCTCAAGCTAGTAAGCTTAGTCTGGCCTCCCTGCATCCCTCAGAGACTCTTGCCCACCACTGGTGAGCTGGCTCAGCTTCTGAAGCTCACTCTATACTCTGCACAGTGATGGGGTGCCTTACCCTGCTGTACCCAAGAACCATTTGAAAGACCACACAACAATGTTCATGATAGTAGAAAACAAAAAACAACCAAAACATCCAGTGCAAAGAAAGCACTCGAATGAATGGCAATACCTGCATAGATCAAATAGAATGGAAGTTATTAAAATTAGTGTAAAAGACAAAAAGCATAGAAAGGTGTTCAGAATGCGTGAGTATGTATGTGCATGTGTATATGTGTGTGTGAATATGTATGTATGCATGAGAACACATACATGTGTGCGTATGTAGTGGTCAGAGGTTGGTGTCAAGTGTCTTCCTCAGCCCCTCGCTTTATTTCCTTATTTATTTATTTATTTATTTATTTTTTAACAGAACTCATTGTGTGGCCCTGGTTGTCTGTCTTGGAACTAGCTATCGAGACAGAGGCTAACCTAACTCACAGAGATCAGCCTGCCACTGCCTTCCTAGTGCTGGGATTAAAGATGTGTGCCACCACCACTAGACTCTTTATTTTAAACTGGAGTTCACTAATTCAGTGAGACTGGCTGGCCAGTAAGGGCAGCCTCCTTCCTCTTCTTCTCCAAGGCTGGGGTTATAGATGTACTTTGGGCTGGACTTGGTGACAATGCCTTTAATTCCAGTGATTTGAGAGGCAGAGGCAGGCAGATCTGTGTGAGTTCGAGACCAACCTGGTCTACAGAGTGAGTTCCAGGACAGCCAGGGCTATTTAGAGAGATCCTGTCTCCGAACATAAACAAATAAATAAACAAATAAAAACGAATGTACGTTCGGACTGCAGATCTCAGTGGCTTCTGCATTGTCTGCACTGAGTATTTATTTATGCATTAAATTCCTAGCAGTGCCAAAAAGTTATTGCAGATTTGTTGGCTTACAATAGATATTTAGTGTCTCATAGTCTAGATGCCAAAAATTCTAAGTCAAGATCTCTGTGTGGCCATGCCCTCTCAGAGGACTTGAGGGAGATTCTAGTTATGGTCTCTTTTAATTGGTGGTTTTATACGGCCCTTCTCACTTCACTGCTCTCCCCACCACTACCACCACCACCAGCACCACCACCACTACCACTACCACCATCACCACCACCACCATCATCTCCACCACCACCACCACCACCACCACTACCTCCACCACCAGCACCACCACCACCAGCAGCACCACCATCCCCACCGCCATCACCACCACCAGCACCACCACCACCACCACAATCACCACCACCACCAGGTAACTCAGGATGAACTCTGCCTTCTCAAGATCCTTTTGAAGGTGTCACTCCTTGTGGACCATCCGATGATCACAGGCTTTGTAAAATCAGACCTCTCTTTAGGGGAGTAGCTTTCAGCTTACTACAGTAATCAACAAAAAAGTCTTAAATTTTCCTCATTACTCATAGCTTTGTGCATTATTTTAGCTGCAATGCCCAGTGCCTGGCTCCTGTCAGATCCAAAGTAAATATTTGTTGAAGAGATAAACAAACTCCCCCCAATGTGCTCACGCAGGGAAATGATGGTGGCTTCTCTTCCTTTCTAATTTTAATTTTCTGGTTTTGTTGCTAATGTCAGACGTTATTAAAAGACATTTTCTTCTTGTCTTTTTTTCTACCCCTGCTCAAATAACCATCCCCATAGAGCTAGGAAGCTAAAACCTTCCCACAGTGCAATGGTGTAGAGCGGAAACAGTTCCTGTTGGCCTGTGCCCACCCTGAGGCTGAATGGGGCAAGAATTCCCATGCCTGCTACTCTGTTTTGTAGTCCTTATGCCCACCCCAAAAGAAATGTGAAACCAGCGACTTTAAGAAGGGCTTTCTCTGTTATTTCATCCTCTCTCTTCTGCCACGTGAAACATGGATAAACCACACCCAGAGGCCGGGCATCCAAGAGTGAGGTGTGTTACCTGTACTCCTGCTTAAGAGTCCTTGCACGAAACACACCACTTAATCCCATTGGAATTCAGCCTCCCCAGTGGCCAGTGTCTACACCTTAGCCAGTACATACACATGCATACGAATGAATGCATGGAAACATTGCTGGCTGTGGCCTCAGGACCCCTCTTAGCGCAGGCATGTGTGGTACTCAGTTCCATTAGGCCTGTGAGAGAATACTCTTTCCGTTCTTCCTTTAGCCCAAGGCAGGGCCTATCAACCAGCACAGAAATGCACTGAGCTCCTAATGTATGTAGCAGGTTACAATCCAGGCATAGATTCAAGAAAGGTATAAAAAAGGCACAAGACAAAGCCAGGCAGTCTGGGTAAGGTTCCCAAATAGTGATGCAGTCAGTATAATGACCGCTAAGCCAATTCCTGAAGCTCACCCTCTATGGATGAGTCTATGAAGCTACCCCACTGGGTAGCTTAGACACAAGGTTTCTTGTGGGAGAGTATAACCCACTAGCACAGAATTGGACAAGGGAATGACTCCCTTGTGTACATTGAATAAAGGCGACGTTTCGTGAGTTGTACTCGCCCTCCTAAGATACTCAGCTTGGAAGGCAGAACTCAGGTTAGACTTTTGCCTCTAGTCCTACATGTGGCTAGAGATTTGCAGCCCAGGTATGGATCCAGGAATGAAGCAAACAGACAGGGGACCATGTCTGGCATAGATCTTTCTAACATTGATGTGAATAGAACACACATCAATCCACTGATAGCCTGGAGATGATCGATATGCAGAGAAATATATAAATAGACAAGTATTCAGTAGTGGGAAACACTGGGAGGAGACTAAAGTCAAGTAAGAGCGAACATAAAGGAGGCGGCCATACTGTGTGATTCTCAGGAGTACCATAGGCATGGGGCTGGGTAACATGGTCACCTTGACAAGAGGGTGACCAGGAAAGGCCACCCTGTGAAAGAAGAGAAAGGAAAACAGGAAAGAGAAATAGATATGAGGTATACATCACAATGAGAGAAGCCGCTGCCGTGTGTGGCTGGCTTCACACAAGGGCTTTGGAAAACATACATGAAAGATAGCTTCTTAGCATCACGGCTGAGAAACTAGGGGCAAGAGGATGTGAATTCTGCCCAGCATGCAAGCCCTGCACAAGTGGGTGGTGTGGGGAATGAACACACTGGTGAAAGAGGCACAGTCTGTGATCCTGGTGGGGGTCTCTCTTGGGATTTCCCAGTACTGATCGATAAAGTCCTAGCTGGGTGGTCTATGCTCATTGATGACACGGGGAAAGCGAGAGATGCAAGAAGAAATAAAACAGGTTTCTTCTCTGGAAGATCTCCCGGGAGTTTTAATAAGCAAATATGCTCTGTGAGTGCCAAGTAGAAAATATGAATGGCAGTTTCTACTCACCCAGTTGCCCAAGGAAAGTTTTCTTTGCACAGTAGCTGGGGAGCGTGAATGATGAAGGTAAAAAACCCAAACAACCAGAACAGAACACTGAGTTAAATAAGGACTGGAAAGGGGCAAAGCTGGCTGAGAAAGAGAGTCTCCTGGAGCCTTCCACGGGAAAGCAGACCTCCATAGCTGCCCAAGCCCCAGCTACCACAGAGCAGACCTGCCTATGGCTGTCCCCAAAGGCCTGGCTTCACCCAAGCTCCAGTGGTAACCTATGACTCAGCCTCCCCCAGGGCAAAGTTTAGCACTGACTGTCTGGCTAAAGTGGTTGTCTGACCTCCCTAAGCCTCCACTTACCCTTCTATAAAATGGGGATGAAAATATTGCCCTCCCTCTCTAGGTGGCACGAGGCTGGATAATTACTATTTGGCAGGGTGCTGAGGTGCTGACAAGCTCTGTCTGACACATTTCTGCTCTGCTCCTCGGGACGCCGAGTCTCACCTCCCTAGGAGACCACAGGTAGCACGCTCAGGCCTCAACAACGTGCACCAGGGAGCAGGCAGACGTCTAGGGCACTCTGTCTCTGCCTCTCCTATGAAGCTCCAGTGAGAGCCGGTCTTGCCTAACCCTCTTGCTGACAGCTGGTCATTGTGGAGGTGGAGGAGCCAGCTGCAGGCTGCCATTCCAGGCCCCTGCCACACCTGGGAGACTGCTTAGGGCCTGGACACCCAGAGGAGGTGCCACCTGCCTGGAAGCAGTCATGCAGTGTCCTTCTCGCTGAAGAGGAGGGGCCCGTGCCCAGCCAGCCAGGGCCTTCAGAGGGCAGAGAGATGACATCAGAGAACCTGAGTCCAGTCCAGCCTGGCGGGACAAATGAACTGAGGTAAGAGCTATGCGTGTCTGAGTGTGCTGAGACCTTGAGAGACTGTCACTCAGTGAGTGCAGATAAATTTGTCCCGTTCCTGCTTTAGGGAGGAAAAGAAGGGTCCCCCCAGAAAATGCTGAGGAAATTCAATGCCTCTTACATATACAACTGAGTCCATCAGTCCATGGCCACCCCTAGAGCTTTGACCCCTCCTCAGGCAGTATGTATGACAGTCTTTTCTGGGGACTTTTGTCCATCCCGCCTAACAGTGGGGTTCATTCATTTTGGCTGACCTCACCAGGCTGGGGAGCAACATGGGGTTAGCAATGACATCCACTACAGGGTGTGCTTGTGTTGGACTCGGGCACCTTGGAGACAGCTCTGCAAGTGGTCCAGAACTGGACGAATGGAAAAAGAATCTCTGTTGGGACTCATGTGACCTTGAAATGTGGAATGGGATTCAAGTGCTGCGCTCTGTCGTGGGCGCACGGTTGGCTTTTCGCTGTGATCCAGTATTTCTGCGGATGCAGGGTTTTGCACACGTCATTTCCCTGCATGGATGTGCCTCCTGCTTGGCCCTAGAATGTCTGCTTAGAGCATGAGCTGTGGTTTCCTTCCTTGGCTAAGTCAATGCTGAAAAATGCACATGATGGAGCTGAGAACTAAAAGGATGTCAGTCCAAACCTCCGGGCCCTTGCTACGCAGCTATCTTAAAACCAAGATTCCTGGAAACTCAGGGACAGAGAATAGATTCGGAGAAAAGGGCACAGACCTTGTATCAAACCAATGGCTGTCTTTGGCCCTAGCGTGCTACCAAGTGACTTGTCACTGTCAGAGGAACCATATGAAGAATCTCTGGCATGTCGTTAACCTCGTTCCAACATGTAATTAGCCCAAAAGGCCTCCTCACTGCCTCCATTCAGCGTTACATCATAAAGAATCAGATATTTTACTGTTCAGAGGACACCGTGAAGACTTGAAAGAGTTAATTATGGCTCACCGGAGTCTGTCCCCAGGATCCCAAGACCCAGACATTAAACTGTTTATTTTCAAATGTCAATGGTCAAACCAGCATGGGAGGCAGCTTCCTCCATGGACTATCTGAGGTTGTCACTGGCCTCTGGGAGTGGGCTGAAGGAAGTAACTTGGCTGTCCCTCCTTTTGGTGGGGGCTATGGTCTTTTCAGAGGTCGTAACTGCACAGCTCCGGAAAAGAAAGAAAGAAAGGAAGGAAGGGAGGGAGGGAGGGAGGGAGGGAGGGAGGAAGGAAGGAAGGAAGGAAGGAAGGAAGGAAGGAAGGAAGGAAGGAAGGAAGGAAGGAAGAGAAAATGGAATTCTACTTGCCTTTTTGGTTCCACGGAATGACTCTATCCACCTGGAGTCGTTTGTAATCTCTGAGCTCGAGAGTTCAGAGTGAGTTCAGCTGTAATCTGGCTGTGACCATCTGAGCCGATCTAACCGTGCAGGCTCTGAGGACATTATTATCACTCAGGTGTAATTACAGATAAAATAGTTTTATTAATCAGCTTCCCAAGGGGACCGCGTTTATCTGATGGTTGGTGTGTGTAGTGTAAGCACAGGGAGGGGCAGGAGTCTACACTGGAATGGTTGCCTTCGTGTAGAGGACGCAAGGTGTCTGGGACGACAGATACAGGAGAGAACGTGGCTGGAGCTCTGTCTAGGTGCACATGGGTCTAGGGGAGAGGAGTCAGTGGATATGTGGCAGCAGAGAGGCAGTTGCATGTGTTCATTCAGCCTGAAAGAGCTGGGCGTGAGATCATGCCCGCTTTTCCATTATACCGTGGTGATCATGACACTTTCTCCCTCCCAACCAAAGAAGACATCCATACTTGTACACAGCTAGAGTTACAGGGCCCCCAATTTGTAAATTGCACCCATGGGTGGCCTCTTTGGTCACAAATATGAGCCACCCTTTCAGATCTTACCTCAGATCTATCTTGGCTTGTCTCAAGTGTCCCATCATCTCAAGCTAGTTTGTCAGTTCTGAAGGATCCCGCGAGGCTGGAGCTCCTCCCGAGAGCCACCTGCCCATTGTTCAACTTGACCTAAAGTCAACCCACCCCACTTGTTCTGAGCAGAAAGAGGGGAGATGTGAACCTCGTGGGCCCAGTTGTCTCGATAAGTCTACCAGTCTGCCTTACAACTGGTTAAGCCTCATTGGTACAGCATTGGATAGGTAACACTCCCAGGGTAGGTTCTGCCAACAGTGACCACAGGGCTGAGCAATTCTAGGGACTCTAGAATATGGACAGAGCCAGTCTAGTCAATTCTGCCTTTTCTTCCCTGTCCACCACAAACACTGTGTGCCTGGGAGAGCTTTCTCAACACATAGCCATTGTACAACGCATCACTCCACTTGGCTGGAATGCTCCACTCCAATTATACCCCCACCTAACTCTGAGGTCCTTGTGCAAAATCTGCCCTCTGGCTTGTACATTGCCCTAAGCAACAGCTGCAACCTGAGGTGGACACAGCCTAAGAACCAGAAAGCCAAATGACTATTTTCTGTAGAGACAGATGGCTTCCATGTTCCCATGGGCAGATGTAGAAAAGTGAGCTCTCAGAAGTCCCCCCATGGGACTGCCAGAAAGATGTAAGTGGTGACATCTAGGATTGGTGTGGTCAAAAGGCAAATCTTCTAGGTACTCTGTAGTGACCTGTTGGGATTAATGGACTTTCTGTGTTCCCCAAAGGGCACATTGGAGACTGGGGAGTGGAGGGGGAGGTATAGGTAAGGAAACAATTTATGAAATCCCTGCTCTGGTTAAGTTAAATAAGAGCCACTGATCAGTTTCTGTGACCTTCTCTTAGCAATGACTCATGGCGGGTGAATGTCTACCCACATTCAAAATGCATATATGTGTGTTAGTCTACCCAATCTAGTGGACAACCAATAGTGTTCCCATTGTGTTGCTTACCAAATCCAGGGCTAGCTAAGCTTAAAAATAATCTTAATATGATAATAATCTACTGAATATCTAGTATATGTCAGGCACTAGTCTAAGTACTTCTTACACTACAAAATTTCATTCAGTTGTAATTTTTTTTAGATTTTTTTATCTATATGATTGTTATGCCCACATGCATACAACATGTGTGACTACTGCCATGGAGGTCAGAAGAGGGCATCAGATCCTTTGGCACTGGAGTTACAGACAGTTATGAGCCACTAAGTAGGTGCTAGGAACGGAACCCAGGTCTCTGCAAAAGCAGCAAATGCTCTTAACTTCTGAGCCATGTCTCTAGTACCCATTTCATTCCATTGTCATCAAAACTCTATGAAATAATCATTTATTTTCAGATGAGGGTACTGAGACCTAAAGAGATACAAAAATCTGAGATCTGACCTACAATTCCTCAAAGCCTGGGGTTCCTTCCATTCTTGCTCTCTCCTCAAATGTCTTCTCATCTGGCTTCTGCTCTTAGCAAGGCCATAGCTACATGTTTAACAACCACTTCTCCTGAAAATGATCGGCCCTGCCTACATCTCACTGGTTCCCAAGAGCCAGAGTGATAATTGTTACTCGAAGTGGAACCAAAGCCTACCCACTCGCTTTCACTCATTGAGAAGGAGTTAAAATGTGGTTCTGAAGAAGGGAGGCAGGTGAGAGAAATGTGCGGGGCTCTGGGGGTATTTGTCTTCACTTGGACTCTAGTCTCTCAGAGACAACATCCAAAGATGTGGACCTTGGGCACCTTACCTGGGCTAGCCACACTCCTAACAAGGACTCCTGGGTTTATGAGTTCAAAATACAAACGTGTTCGTGTTGATGGGAACTTGTCTGGCGAAGCCAGTTGGCTCTCAGAGTTAAGGGCCTCCAGGTGATCAGCAGCAGGAACCCTCAGCCTCCACTCAGGATATAACGACAAACTATGATAACAAGATGCCAGAAAACTTCAGAAGAGCTTTGTAAGACAGCACAATGCCTGCTTTCTTGCACAAGACTTTGTCCCACACTCAGTCCCTAAACGGAACCAACCTTAGGAAATTTCAGGGTATAATTCAGATCGTTGAACTTAGGTATTCATTCATTCCTTTGAGACAGGGTCTCACTAAGTAGGCCAGGCTGACCTCAAAACTAATGCCCCTCTGGCCTCAGCCTCCTGAGTGCTGGGATTACAGGCTTGTACCAGCATGTCTGACAAGACCTTTGAACATTTTAATGGCAAATATTTACAACTGTGAAAAACAATAAGAGATTGGAGAAGGAAAAATACTATTTCAAAATAGGTAAAAGAAACAATTGAATAAATAATCTCCAAGAGCACCAGCTGATGTGCAGAAAAACCACAGGGGTCAGACCAGAACCCACAATGCACAAAATAATATGCAGTTTGAATGATTTCTTTATAAAAATAACTATCCAGACTGTGTCTATTATAATAATATTAGGAAGCCGGGCGGTGGTGGCGCACGCCTTTAATCCCAGCACTCGGGAGGCAGAGGCAGGCAGATCTCTGTGAGTTCGAGGCCAGCCTGGTCTATCAGAGCTAGTTCCAGGACAGGAACCAAAAGCTATGGAGAAACCCTGTCTCGAAAAATCCAAAAATAAATAAATAAATAAATAACAATAATAATATTAGGAAACCCCAAAGATAGGCTTTTTCTACAGCTGCTACCGTGCAGTACAGCTGATTGATAGCTCTCTGTATGCACCAGAATGTCCAGTCTCATGGCAGGAGAGAGATAAACTAGGAAAACTTAATGCCCAAGTATCATTCTTCCTCGGGAGGAATAACGTAGATAAAAGCGCCATCTGAACAGTATCTTCGTCCTCAGCCTGACTGTTCATCTGCTTTTCAGATGAGATGCACCAAATGCCACACTCGAAACAATACTCCGAAAGTGGGAGGCTCTCGTGGGAATTCCCACTCTTACTCCCAATATTTGTAAAATGCAACTTGCTAGAACTCTCATTCTTCAAGTAAAATACACTTTGAAAAGAAAAGGAAAGAAAGAACCCAGTATCCTGGGACACTGTGAGCCACTGTCATGCTGCCTTGCAGGTGTTTACCCTATAGAGCGACAAAATCTGAGATTGTTTCATACTGAGGTCTTCCTGAACTGGAAAGGTGCTCCCCGCTTTTGTTCCCTAGGAGGTTACCTGGGACGGTGGACCAGAGCCAGCTCTCTGGGCCCAGGAAGCGCCAGGTCAGCCACGCCCCCTCTCCTCCTCTGCTTTTCCCTCTGCCTCCCAAGTGGCTCTGACTTCCTTTGGAGGAAACCTTGATTCTGCTGCTTGAATCGGTGACCTTACACAAATCACAGGAAGTCCGTGAGCCTCAGTTTCCTCTCCTATAAAATTGGTATAATAACAGCCCCACTCCTACGATGGCTAAGTCTGGGTCATAATAACCATACATTTTTAGCAGGTCATTGCAGTCCTTCATTGTACAGTTGGGATATCGAATCCCACAGAGCCCCTCCCCTTCTCTCACATCCTACAAACCCCTCGTTCAAAATTAACTGCAGTAATTCCCTCAACTTCTTCCCTCAACTCTTTCCCCTGCGTGTTCACAGACAACTTCTTTTCCCCTGAAGCTATAACCAGGTCTTACTCGTTCACTTTTTATAAATATATGCTGATTTATTTTATTTGTTGGGTTTTTATAATTACTATAACTACCAAATTCATACACTAATAATTCTGAAATCCAGATAAGCATTATAACTTAGCTGCACATTTAGCATAGTGTTCAAATCCTAAGATTATTATTTAAATCGATAGGCATGATAAACACATACTCAGTAACATCTTTTTAAAGCATTATTTTGGTTTTTTTTTAATTAACATACAAGATATAGCAGGTTTCCTTTGGACATTTTCATTCATACTCACATTTGGCTACTCCAGCCCTGACTCTGTTCCCTTCCCCCTCTTTCTCTGGTCCCCATGCCCGGATCCACCTGGGCCCTCCCATTCCCAGCATTCCCTTGCACACTTTCATATCAATCACCCCCCACCCTTTCCCTTAAACCCTCTTTTTTTCTCCTCTCATAGGCCCCTCTTTGTTCCCTGGCCTCTGTCTATACTCAACCATTCATTCACACATACAGAAACTAAAAGCTAAGGGGCTAAAGAGATGTCTAAGCCGTTAAGAAGACAGAATAGTTTTGCAAAGGACCCAGGATCAATTCCCAACACCCACACTGTGGCTCACAACCATCTGTAACTCCAATTCCAGGGGTTCCAACACCCTCTTCTAACCTCTGAGGGCACCAAGGAAGGCATGCAGGCAAAATATCCATGCATATAAAATAAATAAATTGGCAGCAGCATGAACTGGCCACAGGGTCACCTCTGATAGCATTCGCAGAAAGGAACCCTCATGCTTGCCAGAGTGTTAATGTTTAATAAGAAAAGAACTAGGGGAAATTCTGTCCTCAAAATCCTTCCTTGGAGAGGGATTCCCTGACTGAACCTGTCATATCTATGCCCGTGCATATCATGGCTTCAGATTTACCATCCTGAGCCTGAGCAAGAAGTCTGCAAAGGGTCGCCTTTTAGTGCCTCTACCGACAAAGGGAAAAGACAGTGTAGCAGCCATTCCACAAACATCACGTAATTAAGCCCTTGTAAATAGGAGATTGGTATTTTCACGGTTTTAACAGAATCCGGTTCTATTGTGGATGTAACCCAGTAGGTAGAGTGTTCATCTAGCATGCATGAAGCCTAAGTTTTCATCCTCAGCTCTTCATAAATAAATCAGAGAAGCATAACCCCATAATCCCAGCACTTGGAAGGTAGAGAATCTTGTGTCCATGGTTGTCTTTGGCTACAGACTTAGTTCAAAACCGTCCTTGGTTGCATGAGAACCTTTTTTAAAAACAAAAAGAAAAAAATTAAATTCAAGTCAGGTATGGTGGCACATACCTTTAATTTCAATTCTTGGAAGGCAGATGCAGGTGGGTCTCTGTGAATTCAAAGCCAGCCTGGACTACATAAAAAGTTTCAGGACAGTCAGGGTTATATAGCAAAACTCTGTCTCAAAACAAAACTCAAATTCTGTAATGTTTATTACAGCATTATTCATCTTTATAACACTGTGACTAACCAGTTTTTGCCAGTGTTTAAGTTCCATAATTGTTCAGTGCTGCAAATATACAAAGACCCATCGCTTCCAAAGCACAGCCAAGAAGGAGTGTGTAGGAGACAGAGAGAGCCACCTCACTGATGCTCTCAACTAAACTGAGATCTTTAATCAGCAAGGACACATGAGTGGCTAAAGATGGGAGAAGATGCCCAAAGAGGAATTAAAGGGAAAAGAAAATCTCAGACTACACAATCAATAGACAGAGTGTTTTAACGTCTATAGCCTTAAGTCCATGCTGTGAATTTTAGAGACCAGCGCATTTCTACCCTTTATGCTTTAAAACATCAAATCAGAAAGCTGGTACATCTCAATTCCCAGGACTACCATGACATAAGTCAGGGAACTCTGGCCACATGCTTTTCTGCATCCAAACCCTGAGAAGGGTTCTACCAGCTGTGCGGTATTAGGCAAGTTGTTTGAACTCTCTATCCCTCTTTCCTCATCAGTAAATTTTAAGTGATGATAATGACACACCCATCGCAGGAATGGCGCAACAATCAAATGACTTAATATGCGCAGTATGCTTAGTCTGTTCCTAGCACCCAGGAAATTCACCCAGTGAAGGGCCGCTGTTAGCGCCATTCATTCTCCATCTTGGCATGCAGACTCAAAGGTCAGGGGTCTCCATCAACAACTGCGTTTCTCTCCATCCTAATGAGACCTACCATGTATCAGCAATCACAGTAAATGCCTCACGGATGAAGAAATGTACCCATGAAGTCCATACCTCATCAAATGGCCTCCAGGTGCCAGGTGCCAGGCACCAGGTGCCAGGAATTTGTTATCAGATACATCCACTGACATCCTCCCCCCCCAAAAAAAAAACCACCAAAACACATTCTGACATTAACTAGTTGAAACAACAGAGTAGAGAAAAGTAAACATTCTCCACAGAGTCTGTCCCAAAAACAAAGCCGGAATAATGGAGACTGACTCCACAGCCTGAACTTTCACTAGTGAAGGTCTGTCCTGATGGTCTATGATCTGCCCCAATTTTTTCTCTTCAGTTCACTTTTGTTTGTAGTCTGTGCTGCCTGGTTGGGGTTGGGGGGCAGTGAAGGTGGCAGTTTGTGGGGAGAAAGGATGGGGATATGACCTGGATAACAGCTCCAGGGAAAGCAGCAGACACAAGTCAGTGCCAGCTTGCAGGGGACCTTCCTGCCCCATGTCAGATGGCATGTCCTTTAACTCACATAGTTTTGTGGTGTGTGTGTGCATGTGAGTGTGTGTGCGAGTGTGTGTGTGTTAAACACGCTAGCTCTCTTCTTTACCCCAAGACCCACCCCCAGGGTTTCACATCCAGTGAAGCACACCAAAGGGTTTCTATTGTACACTTAGAGAGGGGCTGCACTGGCAATGATCAGGAAATATGAAGACCCTGGGCCATAGAGAAGGAGACACCCAAAGAGGTCAGTGCTGAGGCCAGAGCAAGAGAGTGAGGCCAAGATGAGGTGGTGTTTCTCTACAGCAGTTTTCATATTGGGTAGGCTGCAATTCAATCAGAGCTGGCTCCAGCCCAGCTGGGTGACACCCCCCCCAACAAGTGCCAACACCTCTGTTTCCTTATCTTAAAAATAATATAATGGTAACCATCTCCTAGGGTTACTGTAAACAATAATCAAGGTAAGATAGGTGAGGCACCCCAGTACAATACTTGTTTATGAAAGATGCTGCATATAAATGTGATTCGCTCCTCCCCTACTCAAAAATCAACCCCAGGAGTACCCAGAACTGTCAGATCCTAAGAGGCTGGACTCCTGGGGCAAACAGCTGGGGCTGCACAGTGCTTGCTCTGCTACTGCTACTGAGAAATTTATGCCCATAGGCTTCACATTCATCAGCTGAAAAAAAGGAGTCGCTAAGTAGCTCCCTGGTTGATGATCTGCACAAAATTTAATTAATAAAATACATCAGATGGCACTGCAGTTGTTTGGGGGCCAGGGAAGGGGGGCTTCTCAGGCTCATCCAGTCAGAAGGTAGCGGAGCAGAGATTGCAGCCTGAGAGGTCTCTCTCCAGAGTCACCCTTCTTAGCGACTGTGAATGTCACTTTGAGGACCTGAAAGGAAGATAGCGAGAATTCTAAATAACTTCAGCCCTTGCTCTACCACCTGGCCCCCACCCCTGGCTCTTTGCCCTTCCCACTTCCACATCCCGTCTCCATCAACATTTATCATGCAGCTTTTACAAGCTTAGTGTTTGAGGTCCCAAATATCCATTCTATTCAAGTTTAGACAAAACTTGATGCTGATACTTAATTGGAGTGCAGTTCCTCTGTTTTTGTTTGTATTAATCTCCCCGTTTATCTACTGGTTCAGAAACCTGTAATTTCCCACACTGTCACCCAGGACCATGGGACAAACCAGGGTTGACGTCACAGACATCGGTTGCTAGATTTCTTTCCACTCTTAAACAACCGAGGGCATAGAAAAAAACGCAGATTTCTCCAAAAGGTTCTTTTCTAAAAACAATAACAGAATAGCATATGTTGCCTGGAAATTTTTCCTCGGGAAGATTGTATGTGTGTGGCTCAGAAACCAATAGCAAAAAGGGGCAAAACTCAGCAGGAGAGAAAGTAGCATATAGGACTATAGGAGCCCCCAGAAACCAGGCTTCTCCAGGACAGTTCATAGGTATTAAAACTCAAAGAGTCCCAGAGGGCATCTGAACTCGGTTATTGCGAATTTTGTTCATGTTCAGGTTCTTTTGTTCAGATGTCATCTTACCCAAATTTAAAGAAAATCTTTGAGACTATTCTTGAATCTAAAAGGAAGTATGAGACTCACTTTCTCTTCCTGCTCCCACCCTTTAAACAGGACAGTTTTTAAACGACTGCCCTGGGGGCTAGGGAGATGGCTCTGTGGATAAAGTACTTGCCTCCTGTGCAGGAGAACTTGCGTTAGAGAGATCCCAAAACCCATACTTTAAAAAAAAAAAAAAAAGCCAGGTGCAACAGCATGTGCCTGCAATCCCAGCACTGGGAAAGTCGAGGCAGGTAGATCCTAGGAGCTTTGGACCAGCTAGTGTGGCTGAGTCTATGAAACCAGGTTCAGTGTTAGACCATCTCAAAAATAACCAAGGTACTGGAGAGATGTCTCAAAGTCAGGAGGATCTGCTGCTCCCACAGAGACCTGGATTAGATCCCCAGCACCCACGAGGCAGCTCTAACTCCAGTTCTGTTCCACAAGATCTGACACCTTCTTCTGACTTCCACAAGTACCAGACACACATGCATACATGTAGGCAGGCAAAACGCTCATACACATAAAATAAAAATAAATTAAAAAAATAATAATAAAACAAAATAAGATTGAGGGTGATTGAGAAAGATACCCCCAGTGCTGACCTCTGGCCTACACAAGCACGCAGACACAGAGACGCACAAATGCACATATACACACAAACATAAAGAAATTAAAACACTTTTTGAGACAGGGTTTCACTGCTTGTATAGTCCAGGCTGACCTTAAACTCACAGATATCCGCCAGCTTCTGCCTCCTGAGTGCTGGGATTAAAAGCCCCGCCACACCCAGCAAAATGATTTTATAAATAGCTATCTTAATCCTCTTTTCTCCTATTACTGTTGGGAGAATTGGGACTCCGAAAAGCTGGCTGTCTTGTCTAAGGTCAGGCAGCTAAGCCCGTGTCCTCAACAGTCCACTTATCTTTCTCCGGCTATTTTTCCATGATGACACATGACTTCTCGGATGAAACGCCTTTTGTTTCTTTGCACCATTCATGTGTTTGGGTTTGAGTGCTTGTGCCCATGCCCAGCGTTCCCAAGAAAACCTAACCAACCAGTCCCTGCTTTCGCCTTCAAGCTCCGAGTCTGCAGTTTGGGCATGTTGGTGTCTCAGCTGCCTGAGATCGAGGAAGCATGGCACACAAGATGGAGGACTACAAACTCTCCTCCCGGAGGACCGTATATGTCACCAGTGAGATTAGAGAGAGGTCCTAAACAGTGGGAAGTTCTCAGTGGGACAACTGAGAGCTTGCAAACCAAGTCAGGGCCCCTGGTGTGTGGTTCTGGGCACAAGGTCCCTTCGTAGATCGTCTGTAAGGCAGAGGAGACTGGGAAAAGGAGAAAGTTATCTCCTGGCTCCCCTTTCAAACATGATGCCCTCTGGGTGCTTAGAGCAGCTGCCCACAGGCTCTCCCCCTGCCCCTGGTTGGAAGGTCACCACCAGGATCAGTGGAAGGAAGGGAAATTCTGACTAACACGCCTTATAAAGGAAACTTGTAGCACCTAAGGACAGGTGATTAGCTGACATTCCCAAGTACTGTCTTCCCAGCAGCCCCAAGGAACGGCTTCCATTATTGCGTTAATCTGATGAATCCCAGATATGCTCATTAACTTATTCACAGTAACACAGCCGGAAAATGATGGGTGCAGAACTGGATCCCTGCAGCACCTTTCTTCTTCTTTACCACAACCAACTCTGCTCTTCTTTCCTCGCGCACCCAGAAAGGGGCCAAACACCACACACAAAGGTTCGAGACTTGGCTAGGGAGGAGAAGAGTGCAATGGACAGACACCAAGCATGAATTCCCCTCCAGTTAGCTCAACGGAGAATGCACCTGTAAGCACTCCCAGGGGCAGGAATTCTTTGCTTGTTTCCGGGGTCCCCTCACCGGGTGGTGGGCGGTGGGAGTTGGGCACAAAAGCAGGAGGAAGGGAAGCTTTCTGCATGTGAGAGCCACCCCCCACACACCGCCACCACTAAGGAGCCGTGTCACACACTGTATGTCACCGTCATCAAAGGGGCTGTGCATAAACCTGAAAAACCAAACGGACCTGTCTGTAGGTGTCACTTATATCACAAGGCTACAGGTGCCTTTATTTCTACCGTCCGCTGGTGCCGGGAGCACGCCTGCCTTCTCTTGCCTTGAAAGCCTTCTGTCTGGACCAAGCCGCCACTTGTCTTCACGTAAGCAGCTTTTCTTTTGCTCTTTTGAATGAATTAAAAGGGGTGTCCGGGCTCAGAGACACAGCTGGGGCCTGGGACTGAGTCTCTCTCTATATCCAGCTCCCTCACCCACCCCTCCATGAGGCAGTCAGAGTGCCAACTCCGGGGGTGTTTGACTCAGCCTTGACTGCTTGCCGGAGAGATTTTTGTCTCCTCGGGCTAAGTGGCCACCCACCCTCTCCACCGGCTCCCACTTCCCTTGGATCCACTAAAGCTGAGCAGCTGAGGAGAATGTGTACAGGCAACTCAAATCTCTGCCCCTTCTTCAGCTGCCTTTAGGAGGGAAGCCGGATTCTGCACAGATAGCCAGCTCAAGGAAAATCCACCACCTTCCCCAACCCTGACTTCACTCCCAGACCCCCTCCCCCACCGAGGAGGGGTCCTGCTCACCATGCTGTCCCTCTGGAAGGAGAGAATGGTATTATTACAGTTTGGGCCACTTTTGAGGAGTCTGTACAAAATAGTTTAAAAGAATCCCATTTGACCCTTCCACAGCCCCTTAGAACAGAATGATTCCAGAAAAACAGTGGCTAGGGTTTTTTTCCACTCTTCTCAAACCTTATCAGTCTCTGCGTGCGTGCTGGGGTCATGTGTATTCGCCCCCTACTGGCAGAAGCTGGAAACGCATGCTCTCCCGCATCTGCGTTAAGGTGCTGAGAATTTCCTAAGACAGAAATGGTATCCTAGAACATTAAAAACTTCGTCTCCATTTTACAGAAGGGACAACTGAGGCACGAGAAGGCCCGATAATTTATGGAGACAGCTTTGTGTTTAGTCCAAAGTCCCAGACCCAAGCCTCTGTTTGCCCATCCACATGAAAGTTTAATTCATCTGCTTTTATGTTCTCTACAAGGTTTTTTCCCTATGATTCAACATGTTTGGGACAGCAGCTTTTTGCCTCTTCTAACTCTCCATAGTGAAAGTTTTTAGCTACTCTATCTATGTTAGCTGGTTTATTAAATCCTCAGGACATTCGGAGGATCATATATGAAAATGTCCATTTTAAGGATGAGGAAAGGGGGTTATCGGAGATGGCAGGCCAGAAAGAAAAAAAAATCAAAACTTTTAGTATGCATGTAAGAAAGTCAGAAATTATAGCAGACAAGTAGTTAGGAATTGTGCCCCACATCGCTTGCTTGGTGAGTACCACAAACAATATTCATTCCTTATGTCTTTAACCTAAAACTTGAGATTTTTGCATCAAAACCCACAGCTTCCCTCCATGAGCCTCCAGAAAAACAGCTAAAAACAAACAAATGAAGTCCTAAGTAAGCTAACGAAAAAAAAAATGAAGAGTTACTCGATAAGCCACCAACAAGTTGGTTCCCACAATGCTGAGGTAGCTTCCAGAGCAAATACTCAAGTACCCAACCCACAAGCCTTCCTTTATTGCAAGTGTTGAAATGCCCTCATTGGGCGCTCCGCATCCTGCCCTTCTTAAAGAGCCGCAGTGGGCAGGAAACCTGACATTCCTTGCTTGTGGGGCTCTGGGCCCCGTGGACACTCGGGAGTCATGGAGCTTTAGAGGAAAAAAAGCAATTTCTCTACTCCACGGCACTGCCCAGAAGGTGGAATATCAGAAACCCTTCTCAGTCTTTTTCCTTATTTTGCACTGGTGTGGCTTTGTTCAGCGACGTTTTGACAAGAAAATAGCCAATGCCTATACACCGGCATTCAGGAGGTAGGAGCAAGAGGACTGGCTCAAGTGTGAGGCTAGCCTGATCTGCCTGGCAAGTCCACACAGCAGAGATGGGGAGGGGAGAAAAGGAAGGGAATGGGAGGGAGAGAAACAGCCAAAGCGTAGATGTTTAATTGGGTAGATTTTTGGTCACATGCCCAAAATGAACTTGATGATTCTGGTCAGGGTCAAGGAGGAATTTTCCTCTTCTGGCAAACTGGCCAAGGTTGGTTGGTTTGCGCCTTTACCTCTCTGGTGGTTCAGGCCATGGGCAACGTGCCTGTTCTTGCTGCCATTGGTTTGTAAGTAGGACGGAAGCCCATGAGCCTGGGCCTTTGGTTGGGTGGACCGTGTGTGTGTGTGTGTGTGCATGGTGTATGAGCTTGCTCCAAAAGGGGACAGGAAGTCTCTGGAAGCTCTCAGCTCCAGGCCAGCCCTGACTCACTCCAAAGGTACCTACTATCAGCCTTCTCGACAGTGGGAGAGAGCGCGTCTGACTCCACCACCCTGGGGTTGATCATACCAATCCTTTTCTACTCATGAGGCAGCCAGAGCGGTAACTAATGTAGGAGAAACTGCTTGCGTCTGCTGTTGGAAAGTCAGGGCGTGGGGATCCAGGACATCTAAGGTATCTGGCTGCGTTGTCTAGCCAGGAATAAGAGGGAAGGAGGAAGAAGGGACCAGAGGACTTTCTGGGGCTACGGGTTAATCTGTGTCGTACCAGTTGTGTTTTGCTTATTTGGAGACTTCACTTGACTGCAGTGCAAATGTTATCAATGTGGCTGTGCATGTGGACGCGTAGGCAGGTTTGGAAGTGTCCGGCTGATCAGGTGGGAACCTGAAGAAAATCATGTAGCCGGGGCTGACCTTGAGTCCGTCTCTTATTGTAGGTGAAGAACTAAGGTCTACAGAGGAGCAAAAGGCAGGATCATGACTCCAAGTCCGGAAATCTTTCCTAATGGCAAATCAGAGTGTGGGTTGACCAGTGGGCCCGGGAACCTTCTAGTGTCCTCTTTCCATCTCGTGCAGTGTGAAGTCTATCTAACCCAGGTCTTTTCTGCCTTATTTTCCTTATCACCCTCCCCTTGGAGCTTTTTGTCACCCCCATACCATGCTGAGAATGGCTGAGCAAAACCAGACCTGGTCTTACATATTCCTGGTCCAGAATCCTCACCGAGAAGAGGGTACCACACTTGTGATCCACCTACATCAAAGAAACAGTCAGAATGCCCAATTCCTGCAAGCACCTTCCAAGGCCTAAAGAAAAGGTTCAGCTGAACACAAAGCAGCCTTTCTTCCAGAGCTCGCACACCTAGGGCATGCTGGCTAAGTAGCCATGGCCTTTTGTGGTGAGCTTAGACTTAATAACGCCTCTTCTTACAACAACAGCAAAACAAAAAGGAAAGAAGGAAAGAACTGTTCACTGCTTTCATAAAAGACCTCCCCCCTCCCCAAAGAAGCAAGAAATAATTGTGGAAGGAAAACAGCATGTATAGGCCAGCTAAGCCCACTAAGCAAATCTAATGGGTATAATTTGCCATAGAAGGAATTATCAAAGGGAACCAAATCCATCATTGTGTGCAGGGCTGAAGAGATTACAGATCAAGGGGGTGGGCTAGTGTGTAGGGAGCGGGGAAACCCTCCAAGGGGGTAAACACCCTACTAATCAAAAACAGTCCTGAGCTTTATAAGATCCAGTTCAATTTACCTAATACCCTTCTTGTTAAATACTAAATGTCTTCTATATGTCAGATGTGGGTGAAGAAGGGCAAAGCCGGTCCAGTTTCATCTTTGGAGGATGGAGACTGGGTTGTGGGGTCCACCTTCTCGAATTCAGTGAAGGTCATGTCAGAGGTATTCTGAGCGTCCTGCCTAGAAAGGGTGAGGCTGTTCCCGTCCTTTGCTCTGGATTTTTTAGGAGTTCAGACTAAGTGTGGTGTTCAGCCTTAATCCTGCTCCCTGGCACCCCCAACCCCACCCTAAACAGACTCAAGAGAGAAAACTGGCCAATCCATGGGAAAATCAGAGCTCAGAGCTAGGAAGTCTTGGCTTCAGATTGTCGGCTCCCACGTGATATCCATGGCTATGATAACTGCTGAGTCCACTGTCCCTATTCAGGTATCAAGAAAGTTTGAGACCTTTCTTGGGGACTACTATACAGGTTCTGGCCTAGAGATGCTAGCCAAGATGAAGAACTCTTGTTTTTACTTACCAGCATACAATTCCTCTGCACACTGGATGTCAGTGATCATGATGGTAGATTTGTGAGCATCTCAAAGGACCACTGTGGCTCTTAGTAATCACTACATAAATGTACCTGGAAGAAACTGTGTCTTTAGGTGGGGAAGCTAACAGAGCACATGGGAAAGTTAGGGCCTCCCTCAAACTTAACTCTGCTGCCCATTGACTGTGTGACCCTGAGCAAGTGACACAGATTCCCTGGATCTCCACTTCCTTTCCTAGCAAAAGGCAGAGTGTATTTTCCAGCCCTGGTTCTACAGCACAGAGGAAGCAGAAGGTAATTCTGCCCAGAGGTTGGCAAATCCCTCAAAGGGCCGAGTAGTAAATATTTTATGATTCGCTGGCCAAAAGACAAAAATCAAGAATGCTAAGTAAACAAGCATTTCAAAATCTAAAAGGATTTCTGGCTTCAGGAAAAATAAAGAAAGGAGGCGTGGGCTGGACTGGCTTCAGGTTGTAGATAACTAACTCGTGGTTTAGTGGTATGTGAACGAGCCATTTTGATTTGCAGCTGGACACTCATTTTTATGAACATTAAAGAATACTAGCTTTCCCGTTTGTGATGTTGACATAAAGTTTCCCTTCCAAGGTACTTTCACCTTAAAAAGAAAAAGAAAAAGATGGTTGTTCAGAATTTTTAATTTATTGTGTTCAGAGAAGCAAGTGGATTCAGTAGAATTAGCATGGTGACAGGTAAAAGGATGCGGTTTGAGGGACCCTGGATTAATGATGGAGAAGCATTCACACATTCTGATTCTGTCTTATGTTGTCTGTGGATGTGGACTCTCGCTCTTGCCCTGGCCTTTGCCAGTGCTGTGATTTTGAGCTGGTGCGTCCTCCCTGTGAATAGAGTTTGAGCCAGTTTATCTCATCAATTTTATTTCACGACTTAAAGAAAATGAGCCAATTTATCTTATCAATTTTATTTCAAGACTTAAAAAAAATGAAGCTAAGTGAACAAATTTTTAAAAAAAAATCTTCCAAACATGAAATCTTCCAACACACACACACACACGATTGTGGAAATACAGAACGCAGCATTTGAGCCTATGGGAGGAAGCAAAGGTGAGGTTGACCGGGCAAGAACACCTGTGGTCTGCCCAGTCTCGGCCAGATACCTTTACATGAGATCCCCTCCAACCGCCATAAAGAGGGGCTCAGGGAGCACAGAGTAACAGATAAGAGCAGGGACTTTCTGAGCAGGCCCACCTGAGTTGCCACTCAGATTCCATCTCCTGCCAGCTGTACTCCCTACCCGGAAACCCAGAGCCCCATCCTTCATCCGTGAAAGAGTCTTTCCCAGGGGTTGCTCTGAGGGAAGTACTAGAGCACGCCTGAAGCAGAGAGAACTCCGGTGTCAGGAACACCATGTGGTATTCATCTGTAGAAACAGAACTCCTGGGAAGGTCGAGGATTGAGCTGGCACATTAATATTGCTGCAGGGTATCGTGTAAATGTTCACTAACTGAAATAACATAGTGTGACATGTGTGTGTGTGTTCATATGCACATGTCTAATGCATAAAAATGTCACAACACCAGTTTGGGCCTCTTTTTGCTGGGAAATAAGATTGTGACAAACACATGCACATGATAACACAGAAACTTTCAGAGCTGACTGGTTCAGCATTCTGGATAGAATCACACAGGGCAAGGCTTGACTATCTTCCAAAGTGCACTTTTATATAGCATATAAAATATATGCTATATATACCATATAATATATATAGTGAGAGAGAGGTTAGGCATGAGCAAAGAGAAAAAGTCTTTTCTGTCTTTACTGTCAAAGAGGCAGTATTGCACAATGTGAACCTCCATCCGCAAATCCCAGTTCTGCAACTTTCTTGTGATGTTACTTGGGCAACTGTCTCAACTCCTCTGGATCAGTTTTCTCATAGGTGCAATGGGGATAGGCAGGATCTGGTGAGGACCAAAGAACGCTATCTGTGGGAAATACTTAATGGGAGTGCCTGACTACTGTTCTTGTTCAAAGCTAAGGGCCGTTCTATTGGGAGTTTCTACACCATGTGGCTTGTGGAAGCCCATATTCCACACATTCTCACAGCCTCTCTGATATTCCAGGGTGATGTTGGACTCCGTAACCCATAGCACCTTTCTACCCAACACATCCTTCTGTGACCCCCTGATGTCTTGGACTGATTTGTTCAGCAATGAAGAATATTACCCTGCCTTTGAACATCAGACAGGTATGGACACCTGGGGGTCTCCACCCAAGGGTAGTGGGACTGGGTTCAGGCAGGATGTACTGGGGAGTCTAGAAATGCCAGTGCTCAGGACAGAGGCTGGTGGAGAGCTGCGGGGAAGGGGGTTCTGCCTTGTGGGGGAAGAAAAGACTAGAATCTTCACTCCTGCTTCTTCCTATTTCTGTGTAAACTGTGTAACTTGCCTCAGAGCAATGATCAGTAAACACGAGTCCCCTGCCAGTCCTAAAGCCTTCTCTCCACCCTTCTCTCACTCTCCTTCTCCAGCCCAACCCCCAGCTCATTTTTCTGTACCTAAGTAGGAAGCTTGAGCCCTTATGTAAATCTTACTGTAGAGGGAGGCCAGCTGAGCTTTGCCCCAGAAACCCTCTGAGGCCTCCACACCTGAGTAAGTGCTTGGGTGACTGCACATCCCAGCAAACCCAACCGGCTGCCAGCACAGCAGGTGCACACCCCACAGGTGACACAAGCACCCGTGAAGCCAGCCATCAGTCCTCCTAGAGACTTAACCCTGAGCGCACCAGCCTGAAGAGGGCTGAGCCTAGAATCCAGAGGTAGGGAGTCATCAGGAGGTGTCCACACTGTCACCCACCACAAAGAACTCCTGCCTTTAGTTAGAGCTAGAGGCCAGTGCTGCACTCCCAGAACAGAAGTGATCCCTAAATCACAGTAATATGCCCCCCACTCCCTCCCACACGCGCTTGCACGCATGAGACCTCCCACTCTCAGCTGGAAGACCCCATCGGGTCTACCCAACCCATGGTCTGTAGTCCACATGCACTGAGCCATAGCTGTGAATGGGGTCCAACAAAAAAAAAATCATACTTTCCTAGAACATTATGGGGTATTTCTTTTGCAATATTTTTTGCAAGTCAGTAGAGCAGTTCTCAAGGTGACCCTTGTGAATGACAGTTCCATGTCACAACGGCGAGAGATCGCTGCATTTGGACTTGACTCATTTGCATACATAGTGCAGCTCTCCTTTGGTGCCGAGAAGTATCCGGATATCCTGGAAATGGTGAAAAATGCAATTCACCTTTCCTCAAAAGTTTAGATAAGAGGTTAACTTGAAAAGAAGAAAGTGAAGGCTTTAGGGTATTTGTTCTTTCATGTTGTTGGTGCCTGTCCTTCTGTAGTTGACCAGAGTCTAGGCCAGGTTCCATGTGACCTTAAAGTGGAGACTGGCTTTAACCCTGTCTACTCCAATTTAGCCTCTCTTGCTCCAATCCCCTCTATGATGACTGATGGCCGTGGCATAGGACAGCACTGACAAAACTCGGGCTACTTTAACCTGGGGTAAAGAGAAAGTTCTAAAGATCGTGACTGTGCTAATGTTGCATCCGTGTGCACATACTTCTTCTCTCCTAACTGTATATTTTAAAAAGGTTAAAATACCCAAACGGTGGTGGTACACACCTTTAATCCCAGCACTCAGGAGGCAGAGGCTGGCGGATCTCTGAGTTCAAGACCAGCCTGGTCTATAGAGTGAGTTCCAGGACAATCAGAGCTACACAGAGAAATCCTGTCTTGAAAAAACAAACCAAAAAAAGCTTAAAATAGTTTTATGTTTGGTATATTTGCCACAACAAAACAATATAACCCATAACAGAAGGTATCACCAATGGAATTGAGCATGTAACTTAGTTCTGTACACTCTTGGATTCTTGGGGGCAGCCCTCCGCAGTCTGAGGCCTTGGCAGTTCCATTAGTGTGAGGAACAGTGAGACAATGTCGTTGCTAACATTCTTCCAGAAGTGTCTCTGAATCCCGCGTCAGGACACATCAGAAACATAAACTTCTCTCACCACCATTTTAAAAACTTGAAATCTCCATCCAGATATGAGACCAGTGAAAATAAAATATCTTCTCTTCTCCTCCCAACAAGAACATCATCAGAGAAGTGTCATGCGGCTCTGAATTTCTATAAAAAACCTTCTCTACCAGGAATAGATCGGGGCAGTCAGGATGCCCTGACCACTGCCTCCTAAAGCATGTCTCCTCGCTGCCCACAGATCTCCATCTTGAATATAGACATTGCCACTTGCTGGCCATGTGACATCAAACTTCTTGACACATTTTCCTTCATCAAAATACACCCACTCCCTAAAGCTGGGAGTGTAAAATGAGAATTAATCCTGTTGTCAGGTGTTGAGACAAGTGCCTGAAACTTGTCGGGGGTCATCTCATCCAGGACCACTTTGCAACTCCGAGACAGATGGCAATCGCCCCCCATCTGCCTCTCTCCTTTCTCCAGCCCAGATCTCAGTGCTAAGGCTCCCAGTCAGCAATTAAGACCAACAGCCAAGGAAGTGATGCGCCCTGTGTACAAACCATGTCCAGGGGAGGGCGGGGTGCCCTGCTCAGCCTAATGAGAAAAGCCAGCTCTTTTCAAACGTTGACAATGACTTCAGG
This sequence comes from Chionomys nivalis, assembly GCF_950005125.1. Classification (NCBI taxonomy): domain Eukaryota; kingdom Metazoa; phylum Chordata; class Mammalia; order Rodentia; family Cricetidae; genus Chionomys; species Chionomys nivalis. The sequence continues at coordinate 71,092,100 of NC_080094.1, read as the reverse complement.
CAAGAGCTGCTGAGCCTGTGTCCTCAGTGTGCTTACTACAAAGGGTTTGTGCCCTGCTTTTTGAAGCAGGACTTTCGGTCAACCGCACTGAAGGCTCGAAAGGGCGCAGTCGCAGATTGCAAAACACTCTCGAGCTTTATTAATTCATCCTTGGCTTCGGCTTTTTCAAAATAGAGAACTGTCAATATTAGACAATTTATTCGGGTAGAAACTCTGTACTCTCTATTTCATATACATGCGCATACATGTGGGTTTGATTGTTGTTATTGTTTGATTGGGTTTATTTTCATTTTTGTTTTTAGTCTTTTGAGACAGGTTTTCTCTGTGTAATAGCTCTCACTGTCCTGAACTCACTCTGTAGACCAGCCTGGCCTCACACTCGCAGAGATCCGCCTGCCTCTGCCTCCTGAGTGCTGGGTTTAAAGGCGTGAGCCACCAATGGCTGGCTGGGCCACATGGTTTTTGGAAACAGAGTCACAGTATGTAGTAGGAGATGTCTTGGGCAGGCCAACTCCAACTCCCTGCCTCAGTAGTGGCATCAAAAGCACACGCCACCATGAGGGGTTTCATGTGCATCTATTTTTAAAAGGTTGTGTATCCAAATAAGTTCCAATCGTCTACCTTCTGAAAAGTCCTTGCCTCACCCCTGCTTCCTGGAGCTGTACCCTAGATAGCCTCCTCCCCACACCCATCTTCCCTGGCCTTCAAAGTAGCCGTGCCAACACGTGACTCCTTCATTTTGGAATTTTGTTTATACTCTCTCCAGAGCAGAACTTTCCAGCCCGGGAAAGTTCTAGGGAATAGATTCCAAGAAGCGCCTCAAGTCTATCATAGCACAGAGTCCAGGTGGCAGTGGAGAGGACTAGGTGCTGGCCCCCTCCACCCGCACACCCTCGGGCAGACTCCTCCCCTTTCCTTCAGCATAGCTGTTATCACAGTTCAGCTGCAGGACCAGAATGAGACCTGTATCGCCCAACTCTAACTCCATCCCTTACCCACCGTGTGACTTTCAAAAGGGCTGTCTCCTGGGGCCTTCCTTTCCCTGTTTGTAAAATGGGTGCTGTGATATAAGACCTCATAGAAAGTATTGCAGACAGCTTGAAAGTCACAGTGGTGAGCAGGCTGGCTAGTAAGTACATCAGAGCCCTCAAGGAGTGAAGGAGCTGTTGGGCCAGGTGTGCTGGCCAGATGTGATGGCCAGGTGTGATGGCGCATGCCTTTAACCCCAGTGCTGGGGAGGAGAGACCGGTTGCTCTCTGAAAGTTCAAAACCAGCCTGGTCTGCACAGTGAGTTCCAGGACACCCAGAGCTACATAGTGAGAACCTGTCTCTAAGAAATAAAAATGAAAGAAAGAAAAGAAATATAACAGCTCTGATTATCCGGTTTCAAGGAAAGCTTTGTAAAAGAATAGTACAAAAAAATCTTAAGTATAAGTTCAAGGGGAACGCATTTAAATCACACCTGGGCTTTTCTAAGACTCATATGCTGGGTACAGAATGGCAAGAGTGCATCCACGGGCACAGGCCTAAGAATTTCGAAATCAAAATCAAAGAACACACGCAAAATCGTTCAGAAGTCTAGGCTGAGTCCTGTAGCAGAAATTGCACCTCAGGGAAGTCACTGCTGGCTCCCTCTGGTTTGGATAGGCCTTCTGAGAAGCCACACCCTGGCTACTCAGGCCTGGCTCTCGCAAGGTCTCCCTAACTCTCAAGGTCATGGTTCTTTGCGAACACCCAGCCAGCTCTCCTCTCTTCTCCGTCCACGTTCTAATACTGTTTACGGTCTAAGTCACCCAGTTTCTTACAGTGCTCATGGCTGAAGTTATTTCCAGGTGAGAATGAAAAGCCAAGAGAGGTTATAGGATGGGGCCGGCCCAGCACTGAGAGGAAACCTGGAAGCGGCCATTTATCACCACAGAACTTCCTCTCTGTCACAAAAGCTGCAGTTGATGGTGCCCTAAACCACCCAGTTCACCCACCACCTCTCTTCATTGTTGCCTTGGGTGAAAAACTCTCCCAACTCCCTATGCTAATAAATCATGCTAATTACGGTCCCAAGTTGTCTAACTCAGGCCTCCTCTAAAGTAGACGTCTGTCTGTCTCCCCCTCGCCTGGTACTGGGTTGCCTTTGTTCTAGTTACCCATGCTCTGAGAATGAACAGGCCTGCTACGGGAGCTGGGCAGCTAATGTCCGCTATGGCATGAACTTTCTAATCTCCATGTCCCTACCTGGGGCTACTTCAGGCCTGGGTGTCACCTCCCTATCATGAGGACCCCAGAGCACATCAGCCAGCAGCGAAAACTGAAGTCCCAATGAAGCTAAATACATCCAACTTGAAAGCTTCATTTGAGAGAACTTCCCCGGAATCAAGGAAGAATTAGGCTCCTCAGTTTGTCTTCCCAAGGCAGCTGACCCTCAAGTGCCCTGACCCACTTCAGACTTCAAAGGCAGTGGCAAAGCCTGCTGCTTAATGGTGGCCTCTGGACTTCTGCATCCAGGTTTCTGGGCGCAGGATTCTGGCTGGCTTCAACTAGGAACCTAGGCAAACAGGTCTCTTAGCACGGCTTCTCCAAAAAGTTTGGTGGGTTTGGTAAATGAGAGACACATTAAGAACACTCTACCTTCCCAGACGACATGAGTCAGCAAGAGAATATAATTCTTATATAAATAGCCCCTTCTTTTATCTGCCCTGCGTTCATTTTTCATGTAATTTCCTAGGATAGAAGACACTGGTATCATCACCTCTCCATCTTCTTTCTGATTTTTCAGACCTAAGTTTGAGAGAGAGAGAGAGAGAGAGAGAGAGAGAGAGAGAGAGAGAGAGAGAGAGAGAGGAGAGAGAGAGACTTGCTGACATAATTGTGTGGTGAATATGAGTACATCTGCCTGCCTTCAACCAAATCTTGGTTTGCGCCAACTTGGTGCTTTAGGACCAGGAAATGTGGCATGAGGCAAGACATCTACAGGGTGCCTAACTACCTCACTAATGGCCACTGTGACCCTGGAGGGGGAACCAGTAACCTCCTAGAACCTGTTTCCCTACCTTAAGGTAAAGATCATAAACGTTGGTTGATCTGGCAATACTAACTGAATACCTGTGGCCTAAGGGTCAGGGGAATTAGAAGGGGCTCTTAGCACTCCTCATTCAGGGTGAAGAGAGCTCCAGATCTGAGGAGAGAGGTGCTGTGAATCCTTCTGGAACCTCCTGAGAAGGGCACCTGAGGGGAAGATTCTTTGTGAGAGTGAGTGAGAGAGAGTGAGAGAAGAGAAACCACTCAGAATGGGGAAAGGCACCTTCAGGCAGAGAGCAGGGAGTGTGGAGGGGCAGGTAATAAAGACCCTGGGGCAGGATTCCTCCGGTCCTCAGCAGTGCCACTGAGGCCTCCGCCCTCATCCTAAAGCTGACACCATGGAATCATCCCTTCACCAACCGTCTCTGCCTCCACATCACTGAGAACAGCCATTTCTTCCCAGCTCTGGAGACTGTGGGAAGGGCTTTTGCAGAGAGAAAGGCCAGCCACCATTTAGCTGGGTCCCAGGCCCCTGCTGCACACAAAGCCCGCTCTGTAAGTGAGCTCCCCAAAGGAGCGGAGAGAGCGGGGCTCCAGGCCAGCAACACCTCGCCAATGTCGTCGGCACTGGCCGCCCACCTCTCATTTCTCTGGGTTCTGAAGGCTCTCTTGGCTTCCAGAAACAACGGAGTCTACCTTTAAATGCCAAACAAAATAACCCCGCGGTAGAAATGGAGAGGGGAAGGGAACAGAAACGCAGCAAAAGCTTTCCCTGAAGAGAAACGTGCTGTACGGTACACAGCAGCGCATGATAGCCATCTCAGTCAGGCCCCGTGCAGGACCGGCAGCCAAAGAATGTCAAGGACCATAAACATCTCGCATCAGAATACCAGGAAGGTCTAAAGGCCTCTTAGGTTTACTCAAGCCAGAAATCAGTAGATGAAAAGCACAGACAGAAGTCAGGAAGCGTCTGTTTTCTCAAGAGACCCTGCCCTCTGCCGGGAACCAGCCATGAGCCTGATCAGCCAGCTCCAGCCAGCAGTGGGGAGACCAAGGAAAGGGGAGAAGGTTTAAGCCATCCCCTCTATGTCTTCAACTACTGGGCAAAAGGCTGGAGCACCAGCACTTACAAGTCTGGCGAAATCCAGGCTCTTTCATGTATGTGAATGTAAAATTCTGGTTAAGGGGCTGCTGATTTAAACAGATCACTTGCTACACAGGTATGAGTCCCTGGGCTCAAATTCCAGCTCCAGGAGAAAAAAGGAAAGACAAAACTGGTTAAGATTTTAAAATGAAGCAAGTGTAGGATTTGGGCTTTCCAAAAGGTTCAACAGCGGGTAAGTAGAGATTTCCAGAAGGAGCCTGGGTTTTAGAGGGAAACTCAGCTTCTATCTTTATGAAGTAGCCCCGTCACACCTATATGGTAGGATCACTGCAGGAATTTAAGACACCAGATGATGCCAGCCAGGGCTTGGCACCTCAGAGTTAGCCTCCAGCAGGCTAACTAGCTGGGCTCACACAGCAACAGCGGGTGTGAGAATGTTGAGGCAGGGGGATAGCAACAGCAACAATGCCAGCTGGTATGGACTGCCACTGTAGGATCTCACTTTCCATCATCCACACAGCCTGGGCCAGGGACCGCAGCCACTCTGCTGACTGTCACCTCCTCTCTAGCTCTCTGCCCACCTCTCTCCTCACGTGCCATGTCTTTCTGTGTTGATCCTCTGAGGATGAGCACAGGGGGTTGAGAAGAGCAAGGCAGACGGGCCACAGCTCACATCCCAGCTCTGTTAGCCCCTGTTAGTTGGATCTAAGGAAAGTGGGTCCCCTCTGGTCCTCAAGTTCCTCATCTACCAAGGGACAAGGGCCGAATGTGTCTGTCCACCATGAATTCCTACTTTGCTATTTGTGGCACACACAAAGCAGGTGGACAGTGATAGCATTAATAATAGCATCAAAACATGAGTTCCTTTTGTCTGGAGAACAAGCTATGATATAGGAGTTGTCTCCAGTTCGTGAACAGGGAGGGAAGTTCTCAGTTATTGGCTGGAAGGACAGCAAGCAGGTGGGTGGGTGGATCGATGGATGGGTCGTGGATTGACAGGTGAGTAAATGGAGAGACACTGTGGTGAATGCAAGAATCATTTTCATCAGGGCTGGGGTGTAGCCCAGTGGAAACTTAACCACTGTGCGTCCTGGCCTGTGCAGTTAGCTGCCTGCAACCAACAAAGAATCTGACTAAAAGCCTGGTACCTCCCCTTGTCTATTTTTTCTTTCTTTTTTTCTTTTCTTTTTTTTTTTTTTTTAGTTTACAGCTTTTTAAGGACCAATGATGCCCTAGAGTTTTGTGACAAAATATATAACTCAGTTATTTGCATGATAATTACTTGTAGATTTTAGCTGGGTGAGTTCAAGCATTTTTCTAGAACACTATCCAGTTCTGGTCTTAGTTCTCTGGATGATAAGTTTTTTAAAAAAGGAAAAAATCCAGGAACTAACAGAGAATTGTGTTAGAAAAGTCGTTGTAGCAGCAATTCTCTTCGACACGCTTCTAAATCATGGGATTTCTCACCCCTTGTCTATCCCGAAGTCCGCCATTCTGTCTGCTTCTGCTGAAAACGCTGAGAAAGGACTGTTGAGCGCCTGGACAAGGTGCTACCGCGTACATCCCAGTCTCCAAGTCAGGGCAGCACCTGTAACTGTGTGAATGTCTACACAGATCCTTTGCAGAAGCAGGCACTCTGACCACAGGAGAGAATAAATCTAAAACCACCAGCAGGAACATAGGATCATCAGTACAGCTAACTCCTCCATGATCTCTTTCCTCCACAGGCATCTGTTATGGTGGTCCAAGGTCTGCCACGCTATGGGCAGTGTCTAGCTAGCCCCAGACCCTTGGAAAAGATGGCCAGAGGCTATGCACAAACAGCTATCCAACATGGCTGTCTGTCCATTAACACAGAGACTCAAACAAGCTTCAGATAGAGTTTGGCACTCAGAGGCAGTTAATAACTATTAGATTGGTTAGTAATTCCCTAGGCACTGGCCTCCAAATTCTATAACTCCAAACTCCAAATTCTGTAACAACCGTGTAGGTCAAACAAATCCCCATTTTCCAGCTGTGGAATCAGAAGCCTAAATATCTATGGGACTTACACAAAAGGCAAGCAGCTAAATCAGAATTTGAATCAAGACCTCTTTTAGAACTCCCCAGTTCTTATTCTCGATACCATGTTGTCAGAGGAATATTTTTGCTTTCCCTGTCTATTGAGTACTGTGGTGATATTTCATTTATATTTTAATAAATAAAGATTGCTTAAAGTTTAAAGAGTAAAACAGTTGCACCGATCAGCCTTACAGACAAGGCAGTAGTGACACACACCTTTAATCCCAGTAGCCACAGGAGTTTGCCATAGAAACACCTCTAATCCCAGCATTAGAGAGGAATATAAAATGGGAGGAGACAGCCCTCACACAGTCTCATTCTGAGATTCATGGAGGCAGGATCACCATTTCTGGCTGAGGTAGAGGTAAGAGCCAGTGGCTGGTTGTTTTGCTTTTCTGACCTTCAGGTTAAACCCCAATTTCTGTCTCTGGGTTTTTATTAATCGTGCTACAGAGTACCTTCCTCTTAAGTACCAGAAAAAGATAAAATAATTTCCCACCTGCCTCATACTCTCTCTGGCCCCAGCAACCACCTACAGAATCCTCTCTCTCTCTGTCTCTCTCTCTCTCTCTCTCTCTCTCTCTGTCTCTCTCTCTCTCTCTCTCTCTCTCTCGTCATCTCTGCAGAGAAGGTGACCTGGACCCTTCAAGAACATGCCAGATCTAAAGCCCTTTCCTCCCACTGGGCAAAGGGCAAAGATGCTAACGTAACTGGAGTAGTCTTTGGAGCCCCTTGAAGACTGTCATCTCTTAATTCTCTGTGCTCTGGTGCAGCCTGTGACTCCTATTGGACATCGGTGCACCCTGAATACTGGACCAAGCGCCATGTCTGGGAATGGCTCCAGTTCTGCTGTGACCAGTACAAACTTGACGCCAACTGCATCTCCTTCTGCCACTTCAACGTCAGCGGCCTGCAGCTATGCAGCATGACGCAAGAGGAGTTCATCGAGGCGGCCGGCATCTGTGGGGAGTACCTGTACTTCATCCTCCAGAACATTCGCTCGCAAGGTCAGTGTCCGCAAGCTTCGGGAGCGGGTGCTGAGACTAGGACCGGATCCCTGCCACCTGCTTCCCTTTCCGTGACTCTCATAGCCAAACGTTGCCAGCACTCAGTCAAAAGTTCTCGGTAGCCAGAAATTCCATTGTCCCCGTGTAGAGAGTTTAGTCGAAAGAAAAGCAAAAGCCGAGAAACAAGTTGGATAGGGTTTGTTTTAAAGGAAAATAAAACTCAAGCTCGAGTAAGGAAGTCCAAGGCTTCTTCCCTGACTAAGCAGAAATGGAGACAATGAAAGAGACCTTTCCCCTTGCTGTTTCCAGAGAAGTCCAAAGAATTGCCTTTCTTAGTACGTTCCTTTCAGTCCAGGATCCAATGGCCAGAAGGTGGCACCAGTAGCACGGGAATGCTATGAGCATGCGCTGTTTTTCCCCCTCGCGATAGAGCAGTTGGTGTGAGGTCTGTACCTCCGCTCTGGTCAGACCATGTGCGGGGCCACTCCACAGGCAATCAGGACAAAGTAAGAGCCGGGAAATCTGAAGGACACGTTGTGTCACTAATACAGTCCCAACTCTTACACACGGAAGTCATAGGGTTTGCCAGAAGCACCCCCTGTCCAAATCCCCTGACTTTGCTGTCCACTGGGCTTCTTTAGAGGATTTGGTGAACAATTACTTGGCCCAGAACTATAAGGACACTCACTAAGTAGCAGCTCCTTCTATATTAGTACAACCAAGAGGCCCAGGAGCTTGGAGGGGCACTAAAGCAGACACATCTATGTTTGATTTCAAGGAATCTGAAAAGTTGTCGGTTTTGCCCGTTTCTCTTGGAAAGGTTACTTTGGCCGACACAGAAAGCAGGAAGTTTCCTGTCTCTGGGGAGCCAAGCTGTCTACCTTGACAGGGACACTGTGTCCAATGCAGAGATTCCCATTTGGGCAGAGAAACCTCAGAGCACTTTCCAGCTCTGGGAGTCTGTCCAGGGCCTCCATTTGCTCTGGGCCATCAGGAAGTCTTGCCGGCAGGAAAGCAGAGAGTGGTAGCTAGAAGTAGCCACCCTGAGCTAGAAGTAAAAGCCTATCCTCAGGGAGTGTGCTCCCTAAATGGTGACAAGTCTGAGTGTGTCATAGCAAGCCTGGGAAGAGGATCCTGGAACTCCATTCAAAAACCTCCCAAGGGTGTGGTTGCATACACCTTCAATCCCACTACCTGCTCCATTCTGAAGTTCTTCCCTTAAGGTTCCTCAGACAAGTCTGTGTGCACGTGCTTCATGGCCAGAATTTACACTCCAGTGTTTTGCCCAGGACATGGTGGGCCCACTGCCCCTCTGGGCATAATCACCATTAGAACAATCATTCTGAGGTTTGCTCTTTTTGGACAAAAGTTACATTCTGGGTAACTATCTGTGCCTTGGGTACCCCATAGTCTAGGTCTCTGCAAGAAGAGGACATGGAATATGGAAGCTTCAACTAGAAGAGGCACTAGAGGGGCTTCCAGAGCCCAGAGAATCATCCATTCAGTAGATATTGCAGTAAGATTTGAAGGTCTAGAAGCAAGGAGACCTGATCACTGGAAGTAGAATTCAGGAGAAAGCCTGGGGTCACAGAATGGCTTCTACCGATGTAGAAACCAGAAACATCTCCCATCAGTCCCTGACCCTGTTCTAGTTGGCCATTTGGCCAAAGAGTTCCATCGTGTCAGCAAAGAGAAAGCAGTCCTCATGCCAGACACCGAGTTAGGAAATAGGTGTCTGTTGACCTGACTTGCTTCCTGGAAACATGATCTTAAACTCCAGTCCAGGTCACCATTCTACAGAGTAAGGAACCATCATGGTCTTCCTTCTCTTCCCTTTGGCTATCACACCTCAGTCATCCTGAACTCCGAGGATTACAGTCCCATGTCAGAAATCATAGGCCCAGGGCCAGAAGGGAGCAGAGTAGGTGTTTAACCTCATATTCCACTGAGACGAAGCAACGAGCCCAGAGAGCCTGTGACAGGCAAAGCTGCACAGACAACGGTGGTCCAGTTCAGTTCAGAGCCCAGAGTTTCTGGATTCTAGATGAGCTCAACCAGCAGCTCCACAGAGCCTTGTGGACTCCCTGGCATCAGCTGTTCTTCTTAGGCAAGCTTTGAAAAAGTAGGATGCTGCTGTTCAGTTTCAGGATGGCTTTATAAGGGCCTGATAGTCTCCAAGTGTCCCGAGGGGAGAATCACTTCCCTTTCCCCCAAGCCTCCCCTCCTCACCCGGCAAGCCCCCAGGATTGCACGGGAGAGTTTGTGAATCTCTCTACCCCTTCCTTTCCCAGGTTATTCCTTCTTCAATGATGCTGAAGAGACGAAGACCGCCATCAAAGACTGTAAGTACAACATTCAAACTACCCAAAGCTGTGCCCAACTATTGCTGGCCGCTTGGGTTTCATCCTGCTTTAACAGCTGCAATAGAAAGCTGATGAACCGAAAGAAGCCACGATGTAGAGAAACAGTGGGGAGACGTGGGTTAAATCATGTGACCACAGGTGGAGGTCTATGGGACAATAACTCATGTCCACGGAGCCCTTGCCCTCCTCAAGACTCCATCTCTCTGTCTATAAAATATCAGGACAGGACCCTTCTAGGTTGTGGTTAGTTTAAGAAGCAATGGCATTTGTGCCTGGTAAAGGACCTTTCTGGTGCCTGCGGCGTGGATACTATAACATCAGTGCCCATTATCCACGTTACCAATAACTTCCAGCCATTAGAGGCCTTATGGCTGCTGATATTTCAGAATAATCTGAGCCCACTCAGTAGGTCAAACTGACAATTGGAAAATGATGGGGAGGTCTCAAATGGCCTGTGATTCCAATCATTTTCTCATTTCATTTCTGCAGACGCGGGCAGGGAAAGGAAACTTTGGAGCTCCCATTGAAAAAAAATATTTTTATTTGTTCTTCAAGAATTTCATACATATATGCAATATATTTTGATCATAATCATTCTCTACTCTTCCCAACATGTCCTCTCTCAACTTCAACTTCATGCCTTTTCTTCTTTTTAAAAATATAACATGTGATCCAAGTTAGTGCTGCCAATGCATGTGCAAGGGTGTGGTGCCAACCACTGGAGTATGGGCAGCCTACCCGTGGCTATAGCCAGTCACCCTGAAAAATGACTTCACCCCCCAGCAGCCAGCAGCTTCCTTTAGCTGGAGCTACCATTTTTTTTTAAAAAAAAATGATTATTATTGCTATTCATTATTAGGTTCTGGGCAAAGACCCTGGCCCAAGGGCTGAAAGGAGATGTGATTCTGGATAGGGCCCTTTCCCCATGGACTCTTGCTCAGTCAAAGAGTAGGCAGGCTACATGGGGTTTTCCAAGGCCCTTCTGAAAGACAGATGTGAAAGGATAGACAATGAGGGTTTGTTATATAGTTGTTAGGATTTTTAAGTTCTATGTTAGTTAGTGTGTGTTCTCGTGTGTGCATGTGCACGAGTGTGTGTGTGTGTGTGTGTGCGTGCGTGCCACCATGCAAATACTGAAGCCAGAGGATTACTCCTGGGAGATAGATTGTCCTTCTGTGGTGGGTTGACAAGGCTCACACAGCCAGCCCTTTTACCTACTGAGCCATCTTGTTGGCCCAGGATTTTTTTTTCCCCCGCTCTCCCTAAATCTCCATCAACTGCGGATTTAAGTTCTTAGACTTCTGATCAGTTAAAGTTTTGTGATTTTTGTTTGTTGGTTTAGGGATATTAGCACAAGAATAGCAACTTCCATTGTGAAATGGGTCACCCCTGTCTAGCCCCAGGACCCTAGCTGGAGAGAAGGAAGCGAGGCTTCCAGGGGACAAAGGCAAATGCTGGGCCCAAGTCATCCTTGAAAAAGAGCTAGAAGGTGTGACATTGGGCTGTCCAAAGGAGGAGCCACTACCCATATGCAATCGTTACAAAATTAAATAATGTTATAATTCAAGTCCTCGGGAGCAGTAGTTGTGTCTTAATGCAGTCCCAGCTGGCCAGGAGTCACCATATTGGATTGCTGGTATTCTCCATCACAGCAAGTTCTCCTGGACATTATCAGTGGAGAACCGGCAGCATCCACAGGAGGAATGGGAGCTGAGCCTGAGAGCTCAGCAAGGGCAGATTTATGAGCAGGGGAGTTTGGGTCTCATGCCAAGAAGCTGAGCAGCCAATGAAGGATTGTAAGAATGGAAATGATGAAGGGCACTAGATTTGAAGATCTCTTGGGCTGCTGTGTCTGGGTTGGACAGGAGTCTAGGATGGTGATGCTGGTTGCCCAATTCAGAAGAAATGAGAAAAAGCTAGAAGTGGAGGCGAGGGAGGAAAGGCTTTGGGTAAGTGTGTTTAGGACTCGCAGGGGGTAACCCCTCCACCAGTGGTCGCTACTTGAGGCTCTCTGATCCATCTGCCCCAACAACAAAGAGGGACAACTCCTAGGCCGAGCCTAGACTTAAGACCTCTATTGAGACTACCGAGACAGCAGCCCCACAGCTCTTCCCATCCCAGCCCCAGTTCCATGGCCAGGATACGACTGCCTTCTACAGACCCTCCTGGGGCCTGCGCGGACTTCTCTGCAACCTTCAGGACCATGCTTCCCCAAGCAGAAACTGTAATGTAGAACTTGAACAGAGGTAGGAACGAAGTCAGCAACTCGATAGGCTAAACCATAAGCCCGTCCTAGGACCATATGACCACAAAGTCTATGACCCAGCAATGTTTCATATTCCCAGATATCCTGGAACAGGAAACCAGAGGCTGCCTTTCAATACTGATGCCAACCAGAGACCACAGCATAGCCAAGGAGGGCAGGGTGGCGTCCTGGAGACTTCAGTAAAAGTTGCTAGCTGTCATTGTTTTTTAAGCACTTAACACTATGCTAGGTGTAGAGTCAGGAATCTAGACATACGAGCTCACATTTGCAACGGAAGAACCTGGGGTTTAGCAAGTTGAGAGTAAACACAACCCTGGGACTGATTCCAGCTTGTCCTTTCAGTGGCTCTGTGCTTATACATTCAGCTACACGTGCATACACACATGCATACACACATGCATACATACATGCACATGTGCATGCACAGATGCATACACACAGCATACGTATCTTCTATACACATGCATACACACAGCATAAACACCTTCTATACACAGGCACACATACATACATGAATACACACATGCACATACAAATAAGAATACACACTTGCTATACACATACGTACACATGTGTATGCACACAGTAATACACAATGTACATATATACACGAATATGCACATACACATGCACAAGTGCATATACACAGGAATACATACACGCATGCACACATGCACATATGCATACACATGGGAATACACACTATGCGCATGCATAAAAATGTACATGCACACATGTGCATGTACATGGGAATACATACATGAATGCATGTGCGTATGCACATGCTTACACATGTGCGCATACACACAGGAATATACACATGCTTACACAATGCATACACACATTCACATACATAAATACACATGCACATACATACATGAATACACACATGATGCATATACACACGTGCATACACACAGAATTACACACTTGGTATACACATGCATAGCTGCTCCCAGGCTCTTCTGTTTGTTCTCTTGCCCACTTTGTGGAAACCCAAGGCTCCCGAGATGTGTCTAGCTCTGAGTCTAGTTTGACAAAGATCTGTAACAGGGTATCTTCAACTTCGTTCCTGCCAAAAGTCCAGCAAGCCACAAATTCATCGAAACTGTTCAAGGAGGAACACTCCAGTCTTTGCTCACTTTTTTTCCTTCTCCACATGTCCCCACCCTCCTCCACCACAGGGATGTCAGTTGAGGCTACACCATACCCAAGAACAGAGTTTATGCCTTTGGGTTCATGGCTAGCAACTCCTGCTCTTGAACCTTGGAGCATCTCTGTGCCATGCTAGTGTAGAGTAGGCTTTTTGGATGGACTGACAGTGTCATGGGCTGCAATGAGCTTGATTTTTGAAACCCTATTCCCAGGCCTCCATCCTAACTTCTAGAGGACAAGCAACTATGATTTCAACCAACAAATGATAATAAACCCCTTGGCTCTATTTTAAGTTTCCACTCTCAAGTCCAACCAGGCGCTCGCCTAAACCTCACAGACTATGCCTACCCTGAGGCCACAACAGCCACCCCAGCTACCTGGATACACACACACACAAATACACGTGCACACTACTATTTGCAGATAAACAGAGTTCCTTCAGGGTACCACAGCAGATCAACAGCTCATCTTGGTACAGAGTTTAATCAAGCACCGGCCTCGAGATTGGCTCGGCAGTAATGGCTCTACCTCCTGTGTCTCAGCTTCTTTCTCAATCACTAGATTGAAGAAAAGAGATATTTGGAAGCTCCTCAGCTCATGAGGGCCTGGGATAGTTAGAACAGTGATGTGCCCAGATGAACCATCTTCATGTCTCTTGTGATGCCTCCTGCTCTGTGCTCCCCTATCACACCAAACGGATGCCATCCCAAGCACAAGGGCCCATAGAACTGAAAAGCACGCCCTTCCCTGGCTCTCCTCACGGTTCAGTGAAGGCTTCTTATCTGTTCACGGGCACTAACTCGCCTTTGATTATTGTTATGGTTCCACTTGCTTTTCCCCTAAAAGATTCAGCAACACAATGGAGAAGTCTAGAGATGGGGACAGACACACAGCACGAAAGAGGCAGTGACAACTCCTCAGCCCATAGGAGCTAAGTGCTCTCTCGGTGCTTGCCAAAGGCTCCCAAGAGGACCTGACGGTGTCCTGATTATGAGTGTTAGCTCCGGGGTGGGAACTCTGGACTCAAGGCCTCTCTCCAGGAAGCTCTCAGCTTTAGTAGAGGAGAGGCAAGGTAGAATTTAAAGGAAAGAACACACGGGTGCCGCTAGACCTCGAGTGGGCAGATAGGGGTTCTAGCCCAGGACGTGGCTTTAGGGAAAGCTTCTGAAGAGGTTCTGTGAGAGTCAGCTAGGTAGAAGTGGTGGGTGAGAAACGTGGGTAAAAATCCTGAGGCCCAGGACAGCCACACCTATTGAAACCAACTAACCTCAGATGAAAGTTGGGTCACAGAAAGAGATAAGGTTAGAGGGCTGGGTGTGGCCCAGTTTATGAAAGCCTGCCTAACATGATAGCCTTCATCCTGGTGACAAAAGGGGACCACTTGGGGAATGATCTGACCCAATGGCATAGAACACAGGAACTGGGCAGCAGTGTACACAGGACACCCTTTCCTCCCAAGATGACACGTCTGTTCCTTGTCCCATTAGCCCACGTCATAGGCTATACCGTCAGTGTGGTCAGTGTAGTGTAGAATGTCACTTCAGACCTGCTGATACCCAGCACCGTGCTAGACGCTAAGGGGATACATAGGCAAAGGCAAACCCTGCCCTCTAGTGGACACAGACTACAAACCACACAAATCAATGTGTCAGGAAGGAGCTCAAAGGCAAACAGAAAGGGGAAGCAGATGTGAGAAGTGAAGCAGAACCTAGAGGCACACATGTGCCCTTACAGTTTTCACAGCTGGAGGAAGCCACCCCTGGAAGGTGAATTTGAGTCGAGACCAAGATGAGGATGTGAATCCCCAGAGAGTAAAGGGAAGAGTACTCTGGGCAGAGAGCGACTGTGGAGGCCCCAAGGTGGACCGTGCCTGCATTGAGAGAGAGCCTGTATAGCTGAAGCAAGGAGAGCAGAGAGCTGAGAACAGGCAGAGATTTAAGGTGGTGGGATGCAGGTCTGGTTCTGATATTCTTTTAAAAATTCATATTCCTTGAGACAATGCATGTGTGGGTATCTCAGATTATCGATTACAGAACTATAATATGTAACTCGATTCAATATTGAGTTAACATCTTGCTTCCTACATGAGTTCTAATCTCTTTGTTTTTATTGCGTCCCTTCCAATTCGTTCTCCACACAGTCACAAGAAGGGTCTTCTTAAAATGGGGGTCTTTGAGCTTGAGATGTAGCCCAGTTACGTAGTACGTGTGGCATGTATGAAACCTTGGGTTCCATGCCCAGCACGGCATAAATTGGAAATGGCAGTACATACTTGTATCACCAGCACTCACTCGAGAGGTAGAGGCAGGAGGGCCAGGAGTTCAGGGTCATCCAAAACACAGCGAGTCCAGTGCCATGTGAGCTAAGAAAGACTCTGTCTCAGAAAAAAAAAAAAAAAAAAAAAAAGGCAGTGCCACCACCTTTGGGACGGGGATGGGGGGGGTGGAATCTCTGCTTTCACTTTAATATAAAATCCCAATCCATCACCAGCCTCCAAAAACATGACCTGCCACTGTCTGTCTATAGCCTCCATGGATGGCAGCAGCACTTCCTGTCCTCTCCAGCCACAGGGTACACAAGCTTCCTAGGTACTCTGGGATGGGAAGAACAGGATGCACATTGCTGCCTCCACCTAAATCCCTCCTCCTCTTCCTCCTCTTCCTCCTCTCCCTCCTCTCCCTCTTCTTTCTCCTTTCTCTGTCTTCCCCTCTCCCTCCTCCCCTTTTTTCTTCTTCCCCTCTCCATTCTTTCCCTCCCTCTCTTCCCCCCCTCCTCCTCTCCCTCCTTTCTTTCTCCTCCCACTGGTTCATAATGTAACTGTCCCCTCTTGTGAGGTGTGCCCTCATAACGTAGCCACTTCTTTACCTCATTCTCTATACAGTGTCCTGCACAGATCACCTTTGAAACACCAGGTGGCTTGTCTGTTTCGCCTGGGGCTCACCTGGTCACACGAACAGGGACTGCGCCTGTGTTCTCTCTTGTATTCCAGCAGAAGCTTGGCATGCGTTTACAGCAGGTCCCAGGATCCCTCCATCTGCTAAGCACCCTAAAGTGTCTCCTATCACAAGGCTGGCAGTTAACTTCTGTTCTGTGGGGTGCAGTCTGAGGCTCCTCCACTGCCATGGTCCTTCTGTTTCAGATGCTGATTCCAGTTGCTTGAAAACAAGTGGCATCAAGAGTCAAGACTGTCACAGCCGAACAAGTAAGAGCAGGGTCACCATTTTTCTTCTGTATGCTCCTGAGTGGGACCAGTCGCTTCCCCAGGGAGGTAGCAGAGAAATCAGGGATGGCTTTCATACACATGATCAAAATCCTTATTTTCATTTGGCCAGAGCATTTTAAGAGTTAAAGAAATGTTCTGGCTGGGTTCTCTTACTGAAGGAGAGTTCTCTGCTTCCTGGTCCACTGTGTGGCCATCTCACTGAGGTATTCGGGGGAAGAGAACAAAGGCAATGTGGGGGACTGGCCAGTCCATGAGTCTTTCTGAGCACTGAGATCTGCCTGGGGCAGAATCAAGCTCCACATCCATTATGTGCCAAGCAGTCACCTTGTGCTAGCCTGTGCTAGCCTGTGCTAGCCTGTGCTAGCCTGTGCTAGCCTGTGCTAGCCACTTGCTGTGCGTTAAACCATTACACCCTGGAGCCCGCAGTATGACATGGGCATCTGATTACCCCTTTGACACCGAGGGTAACTAAAGAGACTGCATTTCCAGACCCAACCCCTGGCAGTCATGACCCAGATCAGTCTTAACCATGCCCTAAAGGCTCAAAAGAAATACCAGCTCCGGTGATAAATGAAACTGCAGAATGGCTGTGGGTACCAGATCTTTTATTTTTTTTTTAAAGTAACTTTGTTTACTTACCTATTTATTTTTGCATCCTGGCTCCAGTTTCCCCTCCCTTCTCTCCTCCCTGTTCCTGCCCCCCACTGTTCCCACCCCCAATCCACTCCTCCTCCATTTCTGCTTAGAAAAGAGCCAGGCTCCCATTTTAATGCAACCCTCTTGCCCATCAGAAAGGAGTGAGCTCTTGAAGAGCCATGGTGTTCTTTGGGTAAACCTCTTGTCTCTGCGTGGAGATTTTGCTTACAGTTTATTAGTAGACAGACATTTTGCAGCTTGGTAAGACTCCAAGCAGAGCACTTAAAGTGAGCCTTGTCCAACCCAGCAACAATTCCCCAGGTTAATAAGAAGTTACATATCTCTCTCTTTCTCTCTTCTCTCTCTCTCTTCTTTCTCTCTCTCTCTTCTCTCTCTCTCTCTCTCTCTCCTCTCTCTCCTTTCTCTCTCTCCTTTCTCTCTCTCTCTCCTCTCTCTCCTTTCTCTCTCTCTCCTTTCTCTCTCTGTCTCTCTCTGTCTCTCTCTCTCTCCTCTCTCTCCTTTCTCTCTCTCTCTCCTCTCTCCCTCTCTCTCTCCCCCTCTCCTTTCTCTCTGTCTCTCCTCTCTCTGTGTCTCTCTCTCTCCTCTCTCTCTCTCTCTCTCTCTCTCTCTCTCTCTCTCTTCTCTCTCTCCTTTCTCTCTCTCTCCTCTTTGTGCTCTATGGCAGCATTTGTCAGATTTTCTCTCTCTCTCTCTGTCTCTCTCTCTCTCTCAATCTCTCTCCTCTCTCTCCTTTCTCTCTCTCCTTTCTCTCTCCTCTCTCCCTCTCTCTCCCCCTCTCTCTCCTTTCTCTCTCTGTCTCTCTCTCCTCTCTCTCTCTCCCTCCCTCCCTCCCTCTCTCCCCCCTCTCTCTCCTTTCTCTCTCTGTCTCTCCTCTCTCTCTTCTCTCTCTCCTTTCTCTCTCTCTCCTCTCTCTCTCCCTCCCTCCCTTCTTCTCTCACTCTCTCCTCTCTCTCTCCCTCTCTCTCCCCCCTCTCTCCTTTCTCTCTCTGTCTCTCTCTCCTCTCTCTCTCTCTCCCTCCCTCCCTCCCTCCCTCTCTCTCCCCCCCCTCCCTCTCTCTCCCCCCTTCCCTTCCTTTCTCTCCTTTTCTGCCTCCCACTTTCTTTTCTTTTAACGTCTCTCATATTTTTTTATCAGAGATTATAAGTACATCATTTCCCCTTCCCGCTCCTCCCTCTAAGCCCTCCTGTGTACCCCTCACCACTCTCCTTCAAACTCATGATCTCTTTTTCACTGTTACGGCATGGATATACGTATACACATATATATTCCTGAATAGAACCTGTTCAGTCCTTATCATGTTACCTGGGTGTATGTTTTCAGGACCAACTGTTTGGCCCTGAACAACCAATCTGTGTGCTCTCCCTGAGGAGGGCCTGTTCTCCCACTCCCAGCATTCCTCGGTAGCCTGTAGCTCTCTGTGTAGGACTGAGGCCTCGTGGGCTTTTCCCCAAGTTTGCCATCTCCACTGGCGTCTTCCTTGTTCAATTCATGACTGGGCGGTCATGTTGGTGAGACTTTATGGGTGTCACTTAAGGTGTTACTAGGAGACACAGTCTCTCTTTGAAAAAAGCCAGTTTAGGAAGACAGGAAGCTGACTTTCTTGGGCTTCCTTCCCAAAGGCCTCCAAAGCTCTCACCTGTGGGAATTTGTCCGAGACTTGCTTCTGTCTCCTGAAGAAAACTGTGGCATCCTGGAATGGGAAGACAGGGAGCAGGGCATTTTCCGAGTGGTTAAATCAGAAGCCCTGGCCAAGATGTGGGGACAGAGGAAGAAGAACGACAGGATGACCTACGAAAAGCTGAGCAGAGCCCTGAGGTAAGGGAACGGCGGGGCCTGCAGAGACGAGAGCAGAGCCCTTAGGTAAAGGAACGGTGGGGCCTGCAGAGACGAGTTATATAAAAGAGCAGCCGGAGAAAATTACACCACCTCATATGAAAGGATCGTGAGCTAAACTACTCCTCAGTTTCAGGTGGGATTACGGCTTGTAAAGTGACCCACCATCCTTACCAGTTGGCAGCGTTCCCCAGGAGGATGAGGGGGGTGATCACCCTGAACCCAAGCCATCGGGCACACACGCACACACACGCACACATGCCGGACTGACTGTGGAGAGGCTCAGTCTTCAAGGTGTCTGGGAAGGGTTTAAGTGTAAGTTAATAGCAGGGTGTGGAAATACCAGGGTTGGTAAAGCCCTGTCACCCGAGAGGAGTAAGGAATGTTTACATGCTGTTATTTTTCTTGGGGTGCAAAACCTTCCCTGGGTTTCTCTCTTCTGCTTGCCTTTCGCAGATACTACTACAAAACGGGAATTTTGGAGCGAGTTGACCGGAGGTTAGTGTACAAATTTGGAAAAAACGCACACGGGTGGCAGGAAGACAAACTATGATCTGCGTGCACACCGAGCTTGTTTGACGGATTTCTGTTTGAAACAATCAGATCGAAATAGACATTTGAAAGTCTTCTTTTTCCTCCTCCCTCTCCTCCTCTTCAAAACCTACAAACACGCTGATAAAATCTCTGCACGTCTCAGCTCTCATTTGGATTCAGTTGTTGTCTATTGGGGTGATGGCAGAACCCCTTAAGCAAGTGTCTTCACCCCAAGCGGGAGGAAGGGATGGTCTTTTGTGGCAACTTGGTGAGACATTATTTCCCTAATGAAGTGTTTGGAGCCGAGGTAGTCAATGTTATGGGTACTGCTTCAAAAGAGGGGCCCATTGCACCATTAAGGACACGTTACCCTTTTAGTCCAGAGGTTCTGAGTGGTCAGCTGAGGCAGCTTACCTGGGATTAACTTTTAGGAGCGGATGAAACGTACAGGTGGCGTGCTTACTTTAGATGTGAAATTATTCCATAGAAGAATTGCCTAATAAAAAAGCTAAGTCACTAAGCTGGGACGTAATTGGATGTAGCCTAAGTTAATGATAAGTTTCTTAACCAGACCATCATTTGTGACCACAGAGCCACAGCCACTTGATCCACAGCCAACCCCTCAGAACTTACATACTTGTAATTAGCCACACTGGGAACTGTTACTGAGATCACGGCCCCCTTTCTCCTCGCTGGTGGCTAGCGTCATTTCTACAGACTAGTCAGCAGATATGTGCATTAATTCCCAAATCACTGCTGTTTCTGTGATTCAAACCGTCAACCTGATCAAACCAGAACTCATTGATTCCCTTTGGGGCTAAGACGTTAAACCCTTGTAGAGCAGACAATGTCCATCAGCCCACAACAGCCGGGCACGTCATCAGTCTCTCTTCCTTTCATACCCGATGAGTGCTCCGACTCTACCACAGAGCTTTATCTCTTGATAAAAGTAAGAACAGTGAATTTACAACAATAAACGTTCACGGGTTAGAGTCCGCACTGACGTCTCCACACCTGCTGTTGGCCTGCAACAAGGTGGACAACTCCCAACCTGGACTTCCCCAGAGCTGAGACTGCCAAGCGATGAGGCACTGAATAGCAATGCAGGCTGACGACCTCTCTGTGTAGAGTTTAACCTCAAAAAGCAACTTGTTTTTAAAAAAAAAATGTGAATTACTGTAAAATAATCTATTTTTGGATCCGTGTGTTTTCCAGGTGGATATAGTTTATAAACAATGTGAATAAAATATTTAACATGTTCAATGTCTGCGTATTATCCAATTCAGCAACCTGAGAACCTTTGAAGGCCCAGTGTCTTGAAGCTGGGAATAGGGATTTTTTACAAAGCCCTCCATAATCTAAGAAATAGATGGAGAATTCCTGCCCACTACCTTCAGAAACCATAAAAGTTTCCACTACCAGATGGAGCTCATGGAATAGTGTGGCCAACAAAGGCATTTTTGTCAGCTTCATGTCATTTTGTGTGTCTGAGTGCCTTGCCTGCATGAATGTATGTGTATCAAGTGCCCACAGAGGAGAGGTCAGAAGGCACTGGCCCCCGGAACTAGTCTTATGCCTGGTTATGGAGGGCTCTTAACTGCTTATCTCTCCAGCCCCAACAGACAGAGTTTTGTTTGAAGCTCATGGTGTTCGTTTTAAATTTGCTTCTTTGGAGGTTGTAGTTTATTTCTTGCTGGGAATTATCTCTTATAGAAATCAGACTTAAGAGGGCTGGTGAGGTGGCTCAGAGGTTAAAAGCACTGACTGCTCTTCCAGAGATCTAGAATTCAATTCCCAGCACCCACATGATGGCTCACAACCATCTATAGCGAGATCTGGCACCCTCTTCTGGCCTGTAGGCATACATGCAGGAGGAATACTGTAGCCATAATATATATATATTTAAATCAGACTTAAAAATAACAACAACAAAAAACTTTTTAAGAAAATCTGAGCCCGGCGGTGATGGCACACGACTTTAATCCCAGCACTCGGGAGGCAGAGGCAGGCGGATCTCTGTAAGTTCGAGGCCAGCCTGGTCTACAAGAGCTAGTTCCAGGGCAGGCTCCAAAACCAGAGAAACCCTGTCTCGAAAAACCAAAAAAAAAAAAAAAGAAAAAGAAAAAAAGAAAATCTGAACTCTAGTTTCCAGTGTCTTTTGGTGTTGACTTCCCGAAACTGAGCCAAAGCTGGAAAGCACCCTGGAACAAACACTTGGTCACCTCCTCCTGACTCTTGAGCACAAGGAGAGCGGCTGCTATTCACGTCTGTTCTTAGTTTGGGCTTTTGAGTTTTCCAACATTTTAAATTTTGGGCCTGTGCCCTGGAGCTAAGTAGTGAGTGAAAGGCCTAAGACGAAGCTCAAAACCAACAGAAAGCAGCAGTCATCCCAAGTGTCATGCTGAAAACTTTCAGACTTTCTTCCCATTCATAGCAGAACCAAGACTGGAAAGAGAGCAGGGCCTGAGGTGGACAGAACAGGCCAGAGGAAGACCCGCATGGCTGAGGGATGCTGCTCCGTCAGCACAAGCCGCCAGCTCACCACACAACCCGGAGACCAAAACAACCCCTCTGCTGCGTGTGAAATTTTCATCTTACAGAATCACGCACTGTCAGCTCTCAGGCTCTGATAAACGGTCAAAGTCGGAGGCTTAAGACAAAAGCAGTGCTTCTTGACAATGCTGGGAACGAGAAGCCGGAAGTCAGGGCCCCTCCATAGCCGCAGGAATTCGCAGTATGCGCTAAGGGCAGAGCCACCATCATTCTTGCAGTGTGCCTTGGCCAGAGGCTGCAGAGATCTAGGCCCTGCCCGTTCTGCAGAGCCTGCTCTTCCTTCTGCCCCATGCTCTCCTCAGGATCACCTGGTGTGCCCACCTGGATTATCAGGAGGTGCCCATTTTATGATCCTCAACCCAAAGATGTCTTCATCTTTTTTTTTTTTTTTTTTTTTTTTGCCAAAAAAAAGTCACAATCACAGTTTCCAGGATGTTGGGGGGATTCAGCCTTCAACCTGCTACATTCCTCAAAGTATGAGTATGTGCAAACAGAAGGTCCCAGAAT
This sequence comes from Chionomys nivalis, assembly GCF_950005125.1. Taxonomy (NCBI): domain Eukaryota; kingdom Metazoa; phylum Chordata; class Mammalia; order Rodentia; family Cricetidae; genus Chionomys; species Chionomys nivalis. Next base: position 71,069,823 of record NC_080094.1, on the reverse strand, counting down.
AGAGTTCATCCAAGGACAGACAACACAAGGGTATTGCGGAATATCTGTTTAACTGTGTAAAGATGTGTTGCATTTGTTTATGTTGCGGAATATTTAACTACGTAAAGACGTGTTGCTGTCTCACCTTGCCTGATTAAGGCACCTGATTGGTCTAATAAAAAGCTGAACAGCCAATAGCCAAGGAAGAGATATAGATGGAATTTCTGGGGAGGGAGAGAAAGGAGGAGGAGGAATTTAGGGAGAAAGGAAAGGAGAAGCCAGGGAGACACCAGGGGCCAGTCAGTCAGACATGGAGGAAGCAGGAAAGCAAGACATACAGAATGAAAGAAAGGTTAAGAAACCCCAAGGCAAAACATAGATAATTCGAAACAGGTTAAGTTAAATCAAAAGACCTAGTGGGCCAAGCCTAAGCTAAGGCTGAGCATTCATAACTAAGCTGGTTGGTAACCCAAAGATAATTCCAGCTACATAAGAGATCATTTAAAGCACTGCTGTAAGCAAACAATGCTAAGGAGAAATAAGAAGTCAGCAGACAATGCTGAATCCGCTCAATCAAACGGGAGCACTTCCACTAATACAGATCTACAACAGCTTCCCACAGCAGGCGTCAGTCTAGGTGCCTTAAATCTGCTTAAAGTATAACTTCTCTTCTCTTTTCTTTTTTGGCTTTCAAGACAGGGTTTCTCTGTAGCTTTGGAGCCTGTCCTGGAGCTCACTCCATAGACCACACAGGCCTCAAACTCACAGAGATCCGCCTGCCTCTGCCTCCCGAGTGCCACCACCACCCAGCCAAAGTGCAACATTTTAAATTTGTTCATGTTAATCTCTCACATCTTTCAAAGCTCTGAAAGAGTTTTTCACCCTTCTTTTTGTCTCTCAATTTAAAGTAGAATTTGGTCTTTCGCCCTTTGATTATTCCATGAACTAAGAAGCCAGAAAACAGCCAAATAGCTTGTGGCAAAAGTAGTTAATAAATACTCTTTCCTGGACCAGTGCAACGGCTCCGTGCACAGGTATAGACACAAGCCTGAGAAGCTGAGAGCAAACTCTGGGTCCCACGTGGTAGAAAGAGGACCAGCTCCCAAAAGCTGTCCCCTGACCTCCACATGCACACACACACACACACACACACACACGCACACACGCACGCACACACATTCTCACTCATACATGGATACATCCACACTCAAAATAAAATAAAATAAAAAACTATAGCAGAATGAAAGGGAAGGCAGGAGTGTGACGGGTGACAATTAAAAGGTGGCTGGGTTCCAGGGATGCACAGTGGGGGCAGAGGTCTACAGTAGGGTATTGTTCAGTGCATCTACTCACACAGGCACGTCCCCTCCGTGTAGCAAATTCCACCACCCCACGCCTCTGGCCTTGGCCAGAGAAATACCAGAGGACGTGCGCAAAGGTTTGAAAAGCTCTCCTTCAACTGACTTTGCCATCACTGTGGGTCCCGGGAGAGTAGGGACATGTGACACAGCTGATCCCAGCCTGGACTGGACCAGCTGGACACAGGGCTGACACATGACTGTTGTTGGAAACTACCGGACTGTAGAGTGGCCATGGCCAGGCCAAAGCCAACCGTGTGTCTAGGCACCGATAACCACACTGCCTCTCACACCCTCCTTAGACATTTAGCTCCGTAACTCTAAGGCAACAACCTTAGTGCCCCTTAAGTGGAAGATAACTGGACAAAAAAACAAAACCTAACGAGGGAAGTGAACCTCATCCATGTCTCCATCTTTGAAAGTCACAAGAAGCTTCCAGAGAAAAACTGAAGTTACTCGTAAGTATTAGATGTAAAAGCGTGCTACAGCGTGTGGCTGTTAACTGCCAACTTATTTTAGGAAATAAAATCTGATAAAGCAGAACAGTATGCCCTAAACTCCCTGAGCCTACATGAATAACCCATAAATAAGCAACCTCCTTCCCCACTGGTGCATGGTATTTGTCTTTAGTTCATCCTACAGACTTGACAGGCAATGGCAGTAGGTCCCTGCTCTGACAGGACTCAGCAGCAGCTGTAAAAATCAAATAAATCAAATAAAGGTATACTTACTGCCTGGGTTTACAGATAGACCAGTTTCTAATCTGCTCAGATAGAGGGGAAATTCAGAGTAATGAAAACTTCTGGTAAAAGAGACAGAGTTCGTGTCTCTCAGCCAGGGCCTCGGAGTTTTCTGAAACTCCGGGCGGTTATGAGCCACCCAACGTGGGCACAGGGATCCAAACTCATGTCCTCTGTGCGAGCTGTACAAGTCGTTCTTAACCTCTGAGCAACCGCTTCAGCCCCCAAGGGCTTATTCTAAAGCCCCTGAGAGGTGAGCTAATGAGTGCCAGGTAGGGGAATCTGCAAAGTCCAGACACTGACTGTTTTCTCAGTGTGCCAGAGTCACTCAAAAACAAACAGTGACCTGTGGCTGCTGGCACTTGCGTTGTTAAGACAGACAATGCTTGTGTTATCTAGAGGCACATTCCACATTGTACAGAGAGCTGAAAGAAATCAAACACTACTGTGGTAATCTGAATGTAATTGGCTCCCATAATCTTTTAGGGAGTGGTACTATGAGGAGGTGTGGCTTTTGGAGTGGGTGTGGCCTTGTTGGAGGAAGTGTGTCCCTGTGGGGTAGGCTTTGAGGTTTCCTGTGCTCAGGGTACTGCCCAGTCTCTCAGTTGTCTTCCTGTTGCCAGCAAGCCATAGCACTCTCAGCTCCAGCACCATGTCTGCCTGCATGATGCCAAGCTCCCCGTCATGATGATAATGGACTGAACCTCTGAAACTGCAAGTGAGCCACCCCAATCAAATGTTCTTTCTAAGAGTTGCCGTGGTTATGGTGTCACTTCACAGCAATAAAACCTAAGGCACACATAGATCATTTTATTGTAAAAACGTAAGCAAGTACAAATCAACCTATGTGAAATCACTGTGTATTAGCATAAACACCATTTCAATTGAAAAAAAAAAGAATCCGATAAGGAACAAACAGTAAGTTTCAACAGTGCTAAAGTTATCTTTGGTAGACACTGATGTATTAAGTATGGTTTTGCTCATAAGGACCTTAGAAAAATAAAATTTCTGAGTGGACCATCTTTATCTTCTTCATTCGTGTGTGTGTGTGAGTGAGTGAGAGAGAGAGAGAGAGAGAGAGAGAGAGAGAGAGAGAGAGAGAGGTATATATTTCAGGCCATGAGGTAACATGAGAAAACATCAATCTCACCAAGATTTTTATCTTATCTAATCAAATTATGCTTCTGCCTAAAAAACCTTTCTTGTAATCATTTAAATGAGAGTCATTCTGAGTGCATGATCCCAACAGAAGTCCTATGCAGATCCACGTTTCTGTTAAGTGACTGCTAAGCCCTAACCTTTAGCTCCCCCTTGGGAGACAGCATCAAAAGCATTGCTATTATTCACTCTAGAAGCCGGATTATCACTTTAAACACGTCAGCGTGAGTTTGCACATCAGCGGGGGAGAGCGGTCCAGTGGTGGCTACAGGCGAGCCCTGAGCTCTCCGCTTCAGGAGAGATCTTGGTGGAGGGCGAGACTGAGCACCTGGGGCCTCACAGATTAGCTTTCTCCTTTGCAGAAAAGTGAGAGCCAGCCTGCACGTAGGTGTGAATGGCGTTCTGTGTGAAGGAAGAAAAGACCAGCAATGTTAGCTGACTCACCGGCACCGGGGCATCTCTCTACCAACAACCCAGACGCGCACTCCCCCCCATTGTGCGGAGATAAATGAAGCATATGTGTTGCGCAGGCCAGTTCTTTTCATCTCTAAGAAAATGCCTAGGAGCTGCTGCGCTGACAAGATAATGTCAGTGGAGACCAAGCTGTATCTGACCCAGCCCAGAGCAGGCTCCTCAGCAGTCACACCACTCTGGCTCACCTTAGGCTTCTCAGCATTGTATTTATCCAGAAGAGCCTGGATGCGGGCCCCGTACTCAGGGTCGACGTCAGAGAAATTCTTGACCTGGAGTCAAAGGAAGACACAGATAAGCATCTCCACACCCATACACTGACCCCAAGTGTCTGTTTCACTGTGCGTTCTCGGCAGGAGAGGAAGGACATCTCAATAGGAATTTGTACCATACGGCATATCATTATACACACTCTGGAGGAAGACCTGGAGGTTGAGCAGCCTAACTTCTCCAGTCTGTGTGCTGAGCTGCTGTGGCGAAGACACTTCATCTGCTGAGCTTCAATGTCCCCATGCCAAATGAGCAAGCTACATTTGTAGGGTACCACCAAAACACATTTGGTCTTTAACCTACGTTCCTGGCACATAGATCCTGAAGCCTTGGAATTTAGCATCTTCAGTGTGCCACTGAGGAGGTTTGTAGAAAGTCTGATGAGCTTCAGGGTGGAGCTGGTACCAGACACAACAAACAGAGGACTTGAAGGTTGAGATTTCCAATCCACCCTGAGCATCCAGGGAGGGCAGTGGGCCTACAGATGGCGCCCAATCACCTCATAGAAGATGGCCTCACCAGCCTGCCCATGAAAGCCCTTGTATGAGAGGGCTCATGGAGCTTCTGGTAGGTGGGAGCATGCGGGTGTTGGGAGGGTGATGTAGCGGAGAGGCGTGGAAACTGCCAGTCCTTCCCACAAACCTAGCTTATGTCTCTTCCATGTAAGGAGTGCGGCGATATCCTTTATGATGAACAAGTAATCCTAGATAGTGTGTTTTCCTGAGTTCTGCGAGCCGCCCTAGCCAACCACTAACCTTGGCAGATGATCCAGGGAACCCTGGGACAGTAGTCAGAACCTTTAAGATTTATTTATAATGTAGTGTTCTGCCTGCATATATGCCTGCACGCCAGTAGAGGGCACCAGATCTCATTCTAGCCGATTGTGAGCTACCAAGTGGTTGCTGGGAACTGAACTCAGGACCCCTGGAAGAGCAGCCTGTGCTCTTAACCTCTGAGCCATCTCTCCAGTCCCCAGTAGTCAGAACTTATGGATGTGTCAGGTATCCTCGACATGTAAAGTGGAAGGGGTCTTACAGAGTTGACCCCCTAGATCTAAGATTATAACACTAACTCCAGGGACTCCTGTCACAACCGAAATGAATCACAGGACAACTAAACACCACCAGAGAATTCTAAGAACTGTTTGTTGTTGAGGGAGAAAGCATACAACCAACCTCATGGGCTATTAGGGGGGGAAACACACCTGGAGGACTTGTACCAGCCGCCTGTAAACGGCTGACCTCCAATTGGGGTATTTCACAAGTCCATAATCTGTATGCAGGAACAGACTTGACACTGCCTAGATTTAGAAAGAAGCATAAGCCTGGTATCTGCCAGGCAACTCCATGAAGGAATGCCCAACCAGCAGTTGTGCTCCGGCAAACAGTGAGAGGAGGCGGGACACCAGGGACAAACAGAAAGCCTTAGCAATTCAGTGTGTGTGACAGGAGGCTGCCAAGGATGCGAGCCCAGTTCTGCCTACTCTCATCAGGAACAAGAGATAAAACCTGCCCTGCCTATCCCCCAGAGCAACCACCAGGCTCTTTGCTGGTTCTTGACCTGGGTTCTAGAACATTCCAAAGAGTGGTTCCTATGATCAGAGAAGCAGCAACTAACACGAGGAAACCAAAGGGCTACTATGTTTGCAATGAATGTACACTTGCAGCAAACCAAAAACCTAGAAGCCAGAGAGAGGGCTTCATGAAGCTCAATGAGCAGCCAGCAGACACATCCCAGCACCTTTGACTCAGCAAGCTTCTCTTCTACTCTGCCTGACGGACAGTCACAGACTCGTGACACTGAGCCTTGACACAGGCTTCAAACCACAAGACTGGAAGCAATACCTCTCATGTTCTGAAAAGCTTAAATGAGGCTAAGGCAAAGCCACATCTGGCCATGACACACTACTGAGAGCAGAAGGGGCTGCAGATGAATTAAACAACACACACAAGAATTTACTTTAAACACAAACAAATTTCTACACGCTGAAGAAACAGGTAAGAATGAGAGTGTTATCACACCAGACAAAACATAAAGACAAGATAATCATAGTTTGACTCGGAGCTGCCGCACTGCTTAAAGATCATCTTAGCTCAGGTAAACTGGAAACTACGCTTTTCCTTGTAAGTCTTCCACACGGCTGCACTATCTCCATGGGCCAGCAGGTGTCACCCTTCAGCTATCAAAGCCGGACTCACCGCTTTCTTCTGAATGAAGAGCTGAGCATCTTTGAGGTGGCCGGCGATATTCTCACACAGGCGTTTCCGCTCCTCCTCGTTCAACACCTTCCTGTAGAATGTCCGCACCTGCTCAAGCAGTAACAAAAAATAGAACAGCCATTTTACCATGAACAAAATTCACCCAAGAGTCTACATTTGAAATACACAATCTGTACAGATATGTACGTGTGCATATATGTACAAGTGTCTGTGTCTGTGTCTTTCTCAGGATTAAAAATTTCTCAGGATTCTCACACTTGGAGCCCGCATGCTTCCAAGACACATGCTCAGGCCGACGGGTAATATCTCCACAGTGGCGCTCTTCCCTGGTTTTCAGCAACACTGAGATCAGTTCTAGCCTTCTGTTACCTTCGAAACCTGCAGTTCTATAACCCCTCGGAGACCTAACTCCTTCACAAAGAGAAAAATCAGTCCCACCATACTGGGCGGGGTAGCACACGCTTATAATCCCAGCACTCAGCAGTCAGAGGCGGGTGGCTCTGAGTTCAAGTCCAGCCAGAGTGAGAGAGTGAGTTCTAGAACAGTCAGGACTGCTACATAGAGAAACCCTGTCTTGACCACCCCCCCAAAGAATCCCACCACCACCAGATATATACTTCCAGCAAACCTCCAGTTACAACTGTGACTCACTCCGGTTACAGGACCTTAAAGACAACGTGTAATAACTGAGCTGTCATACCTTTCCAGAACATTTTATATAGTTTATTTATGGAAGGAGGGAGGGAGGGAGGGAGGGAGGGAGGGAGGGAGGGAGGGAGGAAGGAAGGAAGGAAGCAAGGAAGGAAGCAAGGAAGGAAGGAAGGAAGGCCATCTATACCTATCATCTTGAACCAAAAGGGAGTTTTTACATTTATTTATGTGTTGTTTGTCATGCACAAGCTTACACACACACACGTGTGTGTAGATGCTAGAGGACACCTTGCGGGCATCAGCTCTTTCTTACACGTGGGTTCTAGAGATCAAACTCTGGTTGTCAGGCTTGGCTGCAAGCACCTTCACCCACTGAAGTCATCTTGCTGCCCCAGAAGGAATTTCTGGAAGCCTTTCCAGTGGTTCACTACAGCCAGCTTGTCAAGGGAGCTCACTGTCAATTATCCAGGAATTCTGTAAACCAACTGTCTACACACACGCAACTGTTGTGGATTATTAGTTTAAGATGTGTTGCATTTGTTTAATGATGCAAAGATGCATTGCATTCTTTTATATTGCATTTGTTTAACTCCGTGAGGCTGTGTTACTTTGCCTAAAGTATCTATATTGGTCTAATAAAGAGCTGAACAGCCAATAGCAAGGCAGGAGAGAGGATAGGCAGGCCTGGCAGGCAGAGACAATAAGTAGAAGGAGCAAGAGGACAGGTCTGATATGAACAAGTCCTCTAAGCCAGGTAGAGAAAGCCACATGAATCGCTTAAGGAAATCAACGTGAAGCTTCTTAGGTATTTCTCACAAGACTTTTACTAGTGCACCAGTATGCTTGAATCCAAAATGCCAGTATGATGGCTGGTTAAAAATAGGAGTCCTACGTAGTGATAAGAAAACCTCTCACTAAAACAAAAAGGGTCCTAAGAAAGCTCACACAGCAAGCCTTAGTGTGCAAATGGCAGTCTCGTTAACTAACTGCTTTCTGTAGGAGTTGCATGGCTTGCTTTGCTCCTGTCTTAACCTCACAAAAGCAAATTCCTTGAGCAGCAGAGGCTACACTGCAATACACCTGATGCCACCCATATCTCTAAAAATAATGCATTTACTATAAAAGCCTTTACAAGTTATTTCAGGCTCACCTAAATGTGCTTTATATCCCACAATAAAACAGCACACACGCGTACTCACGCAAAGACTCATTTACGTATTTATAAATATTTCACTTGGAATCTACATTTTCAAACTGAGAAAATAAAAATAGTTCTAATTGAATTTAAATATCAATTTGCAGAATGCTCCCACACAGGACTGTGGAGCAACCATACTCTCATTCTTTGGCTGGGTGTGGTGGGTGTTGCCCTGGGCACATCCTAGCCCACACACAAGCTCCCACAGCTGCCACCGGAAAAGCCCACAGGGCAGCCACACATGACTGGAAACAGGGTGAGCACCTGACCGAGGGCAGCAGGCTGAGCCACGGCCAAGCACACACAACCTGGTGAGAGGATCGGCCAAGACCATCTGACCATTGGGAAACAGAGTGGAAGGCACTCAAAAAGAAAAGAGAAAAGAAAACAGCCATAAAGGAGTCAGCCATGGGCATGAGCAAGCAGCGGAAGTTGAGAGGGGAAAAGTGGGGGCCCACAGTGGCAGCAAAGCAGAAGTGAACATCTGGGGCACAGCTGAGCCACGTGCCCAGGAGCCCGGCATGGAACCCCACATACTATTGTGGCTGATGGTGTCTGTGTTTTGTGGCTTGGATTCAAACCCAAGGCCCTGCCCATGCAAGGCAAGGCAAGCACTGTACCGCATTCCCAGCCCAACAGCTGTCTGGGATCTCCAGGTCTAACGCCTGGAAACTGGGTTGTTCCGCTAGGATGCGCGTGTCTTACTTGCCCATTTCTTAGATACTCAGGAAATCATTTTTCCAGAGCTTTACCCAATTGCATCGCTTCAATAAAGGCTAGGGGAACTGAGAATGTGTCCCCAAATCTTGAATGGAAAGGACAGTATGGTACTACTCTTTGACTCCACACAATAGCCTGATTCACTATTAGAGCTAAGTCTTCTCTGACTTCAATTCAAGATGCATTAGGCACCTTAAGCAGTGGACAATAAGTCACTGTGACGGCGTATGTCTTTAGTCTCAGCACTTGAGAGACGGAAGTAGATATCTAAGAGTTCAAGGCTGGCCTGGTCTACACAGCAAGTTCTGGCCAACAGAACTCTATAATGAGACTGATAGGGTTATATAATGAAGCACTGACAAGAAAACCAGCCAAGTGTCCACCACAGAGCCAAGGAAGCCGTTACCTGAGTGACATTGTCTTCGTTAGCACTGTTGAAGCGCTGCACATCTGTGGAGCACTGGGAGTGGTGCTCCAAGGCTGAGGGCTGCTGTTCCGGCGCACTGAAGCTGTTGGGGTAATAGTTCGGGGCACCACCTTTAAAGAGAAGCAGAGACCGACTTAGGGAAACGATAAATATCCCCACGCCATCAGTGTGGGAAGGAGCAGGTACCAGCGGTAATCAGACACACATACATTAGGTGCCAATGTATTCACACCGTAAGCTGGGAAATGGTCCCTCACTTCCCAGGTCTAACTTCAGGCTCAGCAGACGACGCTGCCCTCCCTAAATGCTCACGTGGGCTGCCTCACTCTAAGTCTGAATAAAGAGATCTCAAAGGCTGTGTCAAAGTACCTCAAAGGGTCTTGGCTTATCTGCACCAAGAAGAATCTTCAAAGCCGTGGTTGCCACTGAGATCAGTCCAGAGATCTGACAGTTTCATTCAGATGCAGGCGTCATCCAAACAGTGACTCTCAATTGCACAGAGCAACCTAACTCTATCCCTGTTCCCTCACCTGCAGACCAAAAGTGGCGCTCTGAGATGTTCAGGGCTGCTGACCGAGGGGCTGGAGGGAGGTGGGCTGGGGTTAGAACCTACATTTCTGCCTCTGTCACCATGAGAAAACTTGATGACACTCTTTCTCACACGGATTTTAGAACTTTTCTCCTTAGCAGACTAATCCTCACCTCAATTCCACTTTTATATTCTCCCCTAAAGAAAACTTTTTTTAAAAGGGAAGGGTTTTTTTAAATCTGTATTTACAATATGTTAGCATTCATTTATCCAGATTTATTGAACAGAATATTGGCAGGTATATTTACACAACCTTTATGATCCTGAGATAAATGATAAAGCTCTTCTTTTTCTCACCTTGTCATGTTTTAGTTAATTTTTATTTACTGTGTGTGTGCTTGTACCACAAAACATGTGTGGATCAGAGGACAATTTGTGGGAGTCAACTCTCCCCCCACCACGTGGGTCCCAAGGATTGAACTTGGGGCTTCAGGCTGGCAGTAGGTGCCCTTACCCTCTGAGTCATCTCAATGGCCCCTTGTTTTGGTACACATACTTTCCAGACCACGCCCTGCTTTAGCTGATATCAGCAGATATCAGAGTCTACACCGCCTGTACAGGAACACTGCCTGGGAACACAAGGGGCTTACAGGAAGAAGCCTGTGATTGGAAAACTTCACAGCTCTCTGCAGGGACAGATTATCCACTGTGAACAATTAGAAGACGCTTCCTATCACAGAGATCAGGATACCAAGGGCGTGTGGAGTTGGGGGAGAGCGGATACTATTGGGGCCTTCAGTTCTTCATTTCAGAAAGTAGCCCTGAAGCTGCCGTGCTGGTACCAAAGGCAGAGGGCTCAGCAGCCAGGCACCACAGTATTTCTTCACTAAGAATTCACCCTTTGAGAATTTTTAAATTCTATTTCCAAATACATTCTGACCTTTACCCAAACGTGGGAGTTGTCTTGAAGGTATTGGCAACTGGGAACAACCAAGTTCTTTCATGAGAATTTCCAGAGCATAGCCCAAATGCGCTCTAAAACCAAGCAGAGGGCTTCAACATCTACCCCAAAGCAGCTTTCTCACAAGTGTATCAATGGGATTCAAACAGGAAACTATTCGCTACAAATGAAGCTCAAGATAAACACAGATGCCTGTGCCAGGCACAGCTGCAATAACAAAAGGACCACAAAAGGGGGGGGGGGGACAAAGTCTGCGAGAATGAAAAGACACATACAGACTTTACAGACCATACAGATGCAGGGGCTATCTTTAACTTCAGACCCCTGCCTCTACAGCCCTAAGAGAACAGAAATACTATATCCACTCAGGAGCGGTTGACAGAAAGGGTACAAGCTCAGTAAATACCAGAGAGGCCTGGGAGTGATGACGTGGGGGGGGGGGGGCGAACACTGAATGGCATGTATAAAAACAATTAAATGTGTAAAAGTCATCACTGTAAAGAACAGCAAGAAATACATAAAAATACCATCACCATGGCCTCTGGGTGTCAGAACTCTTAAGTCACTTTTTATCATCTATTATTCAAGTCCCCTTTAAGATATATATTCTTTTCATTGGAGGTGTACCCTATAATATACAATATTAATTTTCATATACATAGCTATGGCTACAAATAAACATCACTGGTCAAACTTCTACAGAGAATGATTTCTGCAGCCTATTGCTGAAAGATGGGCACCCAGCAAGAAATTAAAAACCAAGTTATTCATTAGAAGGAATATTAAAAGAAAGCACAGCAGCTAAGTGTTCAGTATGGCTAATCAGAATCAAAACCTGAGGCTGTCTGGGCAACTGCATCAAAAAGGATAATTAAATAGGAAAAGTCATGCTCTTGACAAATCAACCCCAAAATATATCCAAATGCAGGAGAACGACATCTCAGTTGATGATTTAGGTAAACTTAACCTGGGAGAAGGCCCAAAAATGTGAGCCTATTTCCACCTTGTCTGCAGTCAGAGAGTTGGAGGTTGTTCTAAGTGGCTGACAAGCGTAGTTGCAAGTCCCAATTCAGGATGTGATTACTTGATTCTTTTGACATTAAAACAACTCATACAAGCAGGTCCATGCCATCCTGACAGGTGGTCAGGATATGCCAATGTACTTCTGCTCCTTCTTCTGTAACTACGAGGTCACCTGGGAAGTGGCTGTCTTCAGGATATGTGGTCTAGAGCAGCTCCACTGCCTAAACAACAGAATGCTAATGATTTGATGTCTCTGAGTATTAAAGCGATTGACCATTGGAGCTGTCCTTTGTATCATGCTAATAAAATCTTTTGTTACATTCTCCCCTCATTTGTATTTGGGTATAAAAATGTACGGGAAAATAAAGGCAGGTGATTTCAGTATTCACTGGACTGCCCCCTGGTACTTTCTATGGTTGCTGTTATTATTTTTCATGCATCTTCATATTCTTTACTATTATTTCAAAAACCCCATGCTCCTACCCTGGCAAGAAGTGTTTTTGTCAAGGCCGGTCCACAACAGAATGTAGAAAAGACTTTCTTGATTTTCTCTATCTCCCTCCCTTCCCTTCCAAATTCCAGGCAGATCTAGCCCTCCAGCCTCACCAGAACCGCAGGCAGAAGCATGAACTCTGTGCCTTAGCATTTTCAAGGTCTCAGTCCCAGTAAGAATGACTGGGGAGCTGTGCAGTTTGTAACCTAGGTTGAATACACACCACTAGGCCCTGTGCAAGCTCGTCTTCCCAGCTTCATCTGCAGTGTCCCGGGCAAGAGCAAGCTGGGGGGGGGGGCATCTCAAAAATGTAAATAACACAGCCAGAAACAAGAAGAGACCACATGCAGCTCAAAACTTCCCACTGAGCATCAGACCTGGTGGCTTGCAGCACCTGCAGAGCACGGTACAGCGCAGGAGGTCTCAGGAGTTTGAGAATCACCGGCCGGCATCCCAGCCCACCCACTTCCCACGCTCTCTGCCTTTACATCAGGCCTACCCTGATTGTCGTGCATGCACATGGGGCCGTCGCGCTGGTAGTTGGCCACTCGAGCACGATAGGGACAGTTCACAGGAATCTGGAGATAGTTGGGCCCCAGGCGATGGCGGTGAGTGTCCGGATAGGAAAAGAGGCGACCCTACGGAGGTACACACGGGAGACGTCAGGAACAGTTGCTTTTGAAATAGGAAAGGTGCTACAAACATCATTCTAGAAACCCAAGTACATGATTACTGCATAACCCTGCCCAGCTCTGCTCAGCAGATCCAAGCCTCTTCCCACTAGAGAGTGCATTCTCTCTTTAAAAAAAAGAAAAAAAATCATTCCTAATGTCCCATAGCATCTGTCCTAGACAATGATGCCTGCCCATTCCCCAGGACGCCATAGTGCCTTGGTATGGTATTTCACATTCTGCCTCCCCAGAATCCTGAATTAATTCTCCATCTCCCCAGCCCTCTACTCCAGGGAAAGAACTGAACCTTTGCTCATAAAACACAGCATAATTCTAGAAAGCCAGCTGTGCGGAAACTGTTCAAAGAAGCAGTTCCCACGCTGCACGGGGAATTGGACACACTCTGTGTTCTGAGACCAACAAACACGGAGAGAAAGCTGTGGTTGGAGCTACTGGCCCTCCACAGCCTCAGATAACAACTGTGAGGCAAAGGGGAATATGCAAATTAGGCCTTGTATTTCCTCTCATCACTGAACTGTCTCACACTGTGCAAGGTTTTACTCCATGGCCATCCCTCCACAACCTTGATCACTGCCTGACTCTCACACAGTATTCTTCTGTTCCTGACTGCATAAGGCAAAATAAAAACCAAGGTTTAAAAAACTAGAAAGGAGATCATGAGAGGGGCAGTGTGCTTGCTGTGTTGATGGCCAGTGTCTTCCTTTAAGGGAGAAGGAAAACCAGAAGGGATTACAGAATAAATGTGACATAAAGGTCGAAGAGATTGGCGAGGGAAAGCAGTATGGGAAGGAGAGAAGAGGAGGGAGGGCAGGGGGGAAGGGGAAATATAACAATATATATACAGATGTCTTAATGAAAACTCATTAATATGTATGCTAATTTAAAATTGATTTAAAATTTTAAAGTTGAACTCCATTTTTAAAATGAGCATTAAAAAAATGAAAACTAAGCACCAAGATAAAGAAGGCAAACACAGCAGTTATTCTGTACCGAATCACTCACGTAACCATGCTTAACGTGGACCCACTGATTCTGCCAGCACGGTGGCTAAATAAGCCTGCTTCCCATTATCACCCACATCACCCAGGTAACTTTTAGATGGCTGGTCATGCAGGCGGCACGAGACCCCAGCCACAAAGAAGCTGGCTGCCTCCACTGACTCCAGAAGCCGTGCCCCAACTCCATCAGCGGGCTAGAAGATAGAATGGAGCCATGGGCAGCTCCCGGGATGGAGCCTCCAGCACAACACTCTGACTCGATCACCTTCTGTTTAGCAGGCAACCCTAACCTCGCCTATGAGTGGAGACACTGCACACCGGCACGGTGCACACCGGCACGGTGCACACCGGCACGGTGCACACCGGCACGGTGCACACCGGCACGGTGCACACCGGCACGGTGCACACCGGCACGGTGCACACCGGCACGGTGCACAGGTGGAGCGATGGACACAGGAGCACTCACTGACACGGGGGTCCTTACTCGAGGCTTTGTCCTTTACACCACTGCTCCACCTGGCCAAATACTTGTCCCCCACTCACGCAACCAGCACAGCTTCTTCCCAGATCCCAGCTGTAAATGACGGAGCATGGGAGCAAAGAAAGGCCACACAGCTGCATAGCCAGACACTGGTACAGTCTCTCTGTTTCCTGTGTTACACGAGTCTGGCCGTTTCTGATGCTCTGGCTTACTGCTTTGGATTAAGTTTGAAGGTTTATTAACATGACCTTGTTTAAACCTCAGCGAAGACACTGGCCATCAACACAGCAAGCACACTGCCCAGTTTCAGTTCATTCTCTGCAGGGTACCTGCAGCCCTCTGAACTTGCCCTCTGCCCCAATATTCCCAGAAAAGAATCTTCCCAAGTGGCCAAAGGAGCCCTAACAGTCCTTCCCCAACTGTGTGTCTCCTCACATGCGCCTAGAATTAGAACGAGTGAGTAAATAACTCCATGCCTGGCCTACATGTGTTTTCTTTTGTTGAACAGAATACCAGTTGCTGTGGGTGCTTCGCCCTGGGCCTAGTACTCCACCCCAATCTTCAGGGTTCTCGCTGAGCTGTGTGACTCAGCCGTTATCTGACCCCAGGTGTCCTGTGGTCCCAAAGAACACTGGTGAACTGGGCTCCTGTGAAGACTCAAATCACCTTTCATTTTCTATTTTCTCAATACCAGGATTACGCAGTCTGAGCTCTATCCATGACGATGGCCTTCCAGGAGCCCCCTTATAGCCCCTAATCACACAGTTCAGTTCCTTTCTGCCCGCCAAGCAGGAAAGGTGGTGGCAGGGCCAAACTTCCTCTACTCCCCAGTGCCAAGCAAGCCCCAGATACGTCTGTTTACAGCAGCTCCCTGCTCCAATTCCCTTTCTGTCCCTAACCCCAGCTCCTTCCTTTACTGCTCATCACTGAGAAGAGTTATTCTACTTGATAGCTATCAGGCCATGCTTCTCAAAACTGAATAATCCTTCCATCTTCCCAGAATGGACAGTTGTACAAATGTCCAACATTTGAAGGTTCCTCTAACACAGACGTGGTGAACATGTGCACACTCAATTACTCGTTCAGGACACATGAGTCTGCAGTTCAATTACTACCAACATAGTGTACGTCTGTGCCTATCCTCATGCTTGCTACTGTTTCCTGTCGTGTTGAAAATCAGGACCGTGCTCTGCCTTGAAACTCCATCTCGAGCGCCATCTTGTTCCTAGACTGTTTTACGTCCCCGGCTCACACATATCAACCTCAGACCCACTGTCGCACTCTGCCTTACACTACAGTTGCCCAGCCTTTCACAGCAACACGCCCAGCGGGGCAGTGCTCAGCTGTATGTTGGAAAAAGCCTCAGATGTCCCAACAGACACACGAAAAAGCTCGGCTTGCTCTCCAAGCAACCTGACGCTTGCCTAACTCAGAACTGATGTGAGCAGCAAACTTCAGCCTCTGTGGTCTGATCTAAGGTCTAATCTTTAACATGTTCTGTGGTCAGAGTCTAAAGTCACAAAAGATTCGCCTGCACAGCAATTATTAAACCAATCATTTTCCTACTGATTCCTGGTCCAAAGTAGAATTTTCGCTCTTTGAACTCTTGGCCGAGCACCCTAAAAAGCAGTTTAAAGGGTGCTGAAGGCCTGGTGAGATCGCATGACTAAACTATTTCACTGCCATTAATCACAAAATCAGGCTAATAAAAATCAACTATGAATGATTTTTCACAGATAGAAAACAGGCAAGTATCACCTTGAAATAGGAAATGGATAAAATTATGTTGATAAACTAAAGAACGGTCACCTAAGGATGTTTCATCCATGATCTCACAGGAATTAAGCACCTCAACTAAATCCAAGTAAAAGTTCGAGCGATTCCTCATAGACCATGTCAAGTTATACACTGTGTGCTCATGTATGCGTGCATACACACAGACACCCGCCTCAGAATGTCTCAGCTCAATGGCTTACCTGGAGCATTTTGTCAGGGCTGGGCTCAATGCCAGGGGGCATGTTGCTTGGGTCAAAAGCCATCTGCTCAACTTCAGCAAAATAATTAACTGGGTTTCTGTTTAAGACCAGTTTGCCAACTGGTATAAGAGGGTAGTCCTGGTGAGGCCAGATCTGAAAACAATGTCGTATTCATAATTACCAGATAACCTACTGACACATATTAAAGGTATTCATGAAAACACC
Organism: Chionomys nivalis; assembly: GCF_950005125.1. NCBI lineage: Eukaryota > Metazoa > Chordata > Mammalia > Rodentia > Cricetidae > Chionomys > Chionomys nivalis. The sequence goes on along the minus strand of NC_080094.1, from coordinate 71,053,254 downwards.
AACTCGCAAATATAATCACACCAGTGAAAATAATTCTAAACCCAATGGAACATGATAAGAATTTCAGGTGACTGCATTATCACATTGCAATAGGAAATGGCAAATATTGACAACTGTGCAGAACCAGAATATATTAGCTTTTCAAACCTTGTCCCCTGCTAATAACACAGGAAGTGTCCAAAGTGACCTCAGTAAACTTCCCACACAGGAGTGGAAGTGAGGCATTGACAGGCACCCACTCACAGGCACAAGGACCCTGCAGAGTTACCCATCACTGTAAATGTTTAGCTGTGATTATTTATTATTACTATTATTATGTTAACTATAAAAATAAAATAATATTATTATAAACAGGAAGACACTTATAAAACAACACAGTTCCTGCTGACTTACCTTGGTAAGATCAAATGGATTAAATGGGAAAGTTTCTGCCTCCTTAAAAGTCATGACCTGGATGTAAAAAGTCCAGGACGGATAGTTGCCTTGGGCAATGGCATTGAAAAGATCTCGGAGGCCGTAATCTGGATCTTCCTGGGTAAGCCTTGCTGCCACTTCCACGGGCAAGTTTTTGATGCCCTGGTCAGTCTGTAGAGAAAAAGAAGAAAGCTCAAACCAAGTTTAGAGAAGAGGTAACCAAAATGTAACCAGACGACACTTTCTTTACATCATGCTTCTGTTGTTCAGATCTGACTATTCTTATTTATCCCGTTTCTCTTCAACGTCAAGGGAATTTCTTCTGCACTTTTCACACTTGAAGTCATTGCTCTCTTTCCCTTTATATATTCTATATCATTTATACTTTTATTCTTATATTACTTTTCAATCAGAAAAATAGTTTCTTAATAATAAAAACTCTCATCGCTAAAGTCAACAAGAGATAACAAAAACTAAAGGGTTTTTAAATTTATTTTTAACTGATGCATTAATTATGCACATTAATGGAGAGTAATTAGCACTTAGTTAAAGTAAAACACTGAAGCCTTTTCTTCCAGGTTTTGAGGTTTGCAGCGCAGTCTGCCGTGTCCCCGCTGCGACGCCTGCCATCAGCCAGCCTTTCCCATCCCTCCCGCCCCTACCCTCCCTGGCCTCTGATCACCAACATTCTAATCTCCTCCTCTAATTCCCAAATCCCACCTCTGCGACACAGTGTGCCGCGTCATGTCAGTTAGCGCAGTGATCTGCAGTTCCCCTCAATGTCACAATGGCAAGGCCTCCCTCTGTGTCTCTGTCTCTGCCTCTGTGTGTGTGTGTGTGTGTGTGTATGTGTACACATGCGCGCGCGCACGCAGACTAAACAGCAGTCCACCATATCGCACCTTCTTAAGCCATTCACCATCTGATGAACACGGCTTCGAAAAGCCTAAGAGTTGTAGTTGCCTTTTGGACACGCCGTTTCGTAGCGTTTGCCTTAAATATACACCACGGAAATCCGGAAAGAACCTAATGCCCACTTTAAAACAGCTCAGACAAATTCCTAAAATAGTGATCAGTATAACCCTCCATCTCTGCTGTTTTCCTTTTGTTTTGCTAAGTAATTAAAGAATACGAGTTCACCGAGCTACCAGAAATTTCACTGTAGTTACGCTAGACCAATTCTCTATGAGCTGGCAGGATCAACATTCTGCCTTTCCAAATAAAACAATCACACCCAAAAAGGCATTACGTCACTTTCCCCAGAACTCCTGTCAACTGGCTGACCATGTTTTTAAGAAGACTCTAGAAGCCACATGTCATGGAAACACTTAGCAAAATCAACTCTGAAAGGGGCCAAAGGGAAAGGCAACTTCAAGATTTAAAGATGAAGGCCACCAGCTGCAGGTTACCCAACGAGCCAATGCGTTCAATGCATCATAACAATGCAATACTGTTCTTATTCTCACCAAATTCCTTGGGTTAAAAAGAGAGTCACAACAAATCAGAATAAGCTATACTAATGAGCAAATGAATGAATCCAAATACATCTCAGTCTGTCTCAGGATCCTCTGCTCAGTAAACCTGTAAGCAATCTATTCAGGTCTGTGGACACTGGAGAGGCATCCCAATTTTACAATGAAATGAACTTTCAACAATGTGCCCAATGTCACAGCTACCTGGGATAGTGAAGATCCGAGTTAAGGTTGGCCTAACTCCAGGGCTAGCAACTAGGCTCTGTAACTCCCACAGTCACTGAGTCTTGCTCTAAGTGACCTTACACAGCAATTATAAAACCAGGGACCAACTGTCTTCTTAACATTGATCCAAGATATAAAGGAAACAGATTTCCCATTTAATACATATAAATAGCTTGTTCAAGTAAGTATTAAAATATGACAGAAGACAGCAGGCCTGTAGGGTGTTGTTAAAAAAGGACAGACTGCTGAGCCTGGCCGTGTGGGCCTGAAAGCCCAGCTACTCAGGAAGCTGAGGTAGGAGGACTGCAAGTTCAAGGCTCAGCTGAGCTACCAAATAACTTCAAGATTAACTGGGCAACCTAATGAGATCCTGTCTCAAAGTACAAGAGGTACTGGGGATGTGGCAGTTCAGTGGTAGGGTACCTGCCCAGTGTGCGCCGGGTGGGGGGGGAGGTTCAGGTCCAATACCACAGACACAAAAACGAGGGAGGCTTCATTTCTCATGAACCCACTTCCTTCTACTTTACCTATAGTTTAGAAACAGAAGGTTTTAACCTCTTGAGGTGTTCAGAAAACAGTGCTAACCCTCTCGAGTTCACTGGTAAAATATTGTTCATTGTAACATAAACCAAGATGGTATCAAAGACAGAAGTCATGCACCCCAACCTCTGACTACATGTAAGGAAGAATCCATCAACCAACTGTACATAGTTCTAACTGAGCAGCAGCCTGAATTTGCCCAGGAAAATTCACAAAATAGTCATGGTGCTATTCAACTGTATCAGTTCTTTATACCCTGGGGTGGAAGTCAGAGAAAGGTGGGAGAAGTCTCAGTCTCTGCTCAGTCTTTACAGGAGAAGGAAAGAGTTCGGGAGGAGGAGGAGCCTGTACCCGCCGCCCAGACAACAATACCTTATAATGGAACTTGCAATAGACAGCCTCTCCTTTGGCATTAACCAGCTTGAACGTGTGTGACCCGTAGCCGTTCATGTGCCGATGTCCATCTGGAATCCCTCGGTCACTGAACAAGAAAGAAACCTAAGGAACAGAAATGGAAATCCTCTTGTTTAAATTGAAGTGTTCCAAGTTTTTACATCCACGAATTTCCAGAAGCTTCTTCACGACATGGAACGCACTCACTAACTTCCCCTGGGAAGAGTTGCCATTATTTTGTCTACAAAAAAAATGACAAAAATTATAGAGCATGACGAAGCATGAATCAGTAACACCGTAAAATTCTATGACGGAACGCTAAAGTAAATCTGGAAACCAGAGGCATATGCTGTGCGAACTTAATTTTAATAGCAAAGACTTTAGCACACTTCCCTCTCCCTAGTGCACGGCTTCACCTCAGACTAGACTTTATTCCTAGTCTTCTAGATATTGATAGTGTTTCCAACTGTATAAGCACTGTGCCACTGTAAACTTTGCAATCAAGAAATCCGAAGAAGCACCCCAAAAAGCCAGAAGCCAATCCCAATAAGACAACTGGAGTGGGAAGAACACACTGCAAGACCTAATCAGCAATGCCATCCCAAGTGACGTATTTAAGCGTGAAAAAGAGACGGTTCTCACCTGATGGAGGGACTCGGGACGGAGGCTCCAGAAGTCCCATACCATGTCAGGGTCCTTCAAGTGAGTTTGTGGGTTTCTCTTCTGGCTATGGATGAAGGATGGAAACTAAATGGGAGCAGGGGAAGAGAGAAAGAGAAAATCAAAGTCCCAAGCCTAAGTTTATAAGAATTATTATAGTATCTAGTGTCTTATGATATATATCATAGTTATAATAACCTATAATTATTATAGTATATATATATCATATATCATAGACGTGATATCCTGTCTATGACTCCTTTATGGATTATAATTTCTGATCAACCCAATTCCAGAAGCTTAGATTGCTTAACTTTCAAATGAAATTCGATCAACATATACAACCAATTATTTGGATACTCTAGGATCAAATGCACTCAAAGCTAAAGTATGTCTTTAACACCACCACCACCACCAAACACACACACACAAACAAAAACGACCTCTATCTGCTTATTGGACAAAGCCAGTGCCGACTAATCCTCCAGGCTCTACAATGGAAGCTGGACCATCCACACTAGGCCAGTGAATCTTGACATGCCAAATCTAAGGCCGATGAAAATTATCACTTGAATTTATAGAGCAGCGGTTCTTCCTGATGTTGCAACCCTTTAATACAGTTCCTCATGTGTGGTGACCCCCATTATAAAGGTATTTCATTGTTAGCTCATAACTGCAATTTTGCTACTGCTATGAATCGTAATGTAAACATCTGGTATGTAGGATGTCTGATATGTGACCTCCAGAGGGGTCACGACCCACAGGTTGAGAACTACTGTTATAAAGATATACTAAATTCTGCAAGAAAAAAAAATGTAAAACGGCAACCCTGACAATCCACCCTCTCTTCTTTCTCCAGGACGTATCCTTAAATGTCAATCCCTAAAGAGAACTGGAAATCAATACGCATCAACAACACTCGCAGAGAGCAGAACAGTCCACTACCTACCAATATGGCGTCCCTGATGAAGAAAATAGGGGTGTTGTTCCCCACCAGGTCCCAGTTACCATCTTCAGTGTAGAATTTCACGGCGAACCCACGCGGGTCACGAACTGTGTCCGCTGAGCCTGATTCTCCAGCTGGAGGATTGAAACAGAAGAATGAAGCAGAGGCAAGCTCCCTGCAGCCAAGAAGCCATAAATCACAGAGAAACTTAGCATCAACCATCTCCAATCCACTTCCTGGAATCAGATTAGGTATTTAAATGTTTGTGGTGTTTTGGCTACAACCTACCTGCTAATTGGGTCTAGACAAAAGGACAATTGAAAGTGATAAGAGATCGTATATATCCCAACACCTGACAGGATTATCCATTTAAACAGGTAATTAAAGTAAGAAAATAATTATGGCGATTAGAGCAATAAACAGTATGACTCAGCAGGTAACTGGCTGCTTTTAACCAACGACTCAGATTCAATTCCTAGCACCCACATGGCAGCTCCCAACCATTTAAACACCAGTTCCTGCAGATAGGACACCCTTTCCTGACTTCTGAGGACACCAGGCATGCACATCGTACACAGATATACCTGCAGGCAAAGATCCAAGCACATAAAATAAAAATAATAAAAATTTTAAGAACAAGCAAGTTGTGGGGAAGCTAGTAATAAGAAAATTAGCTACGATACAGGTTTATTATTTATCTCATTCATTTTTGCATGCCTCGGTTTTTTGTTTGTTTTTGAGCACAGAACCTAACAGAGAAGCCTAACTAATTAGGCACTGTGATGTGTTAGGATAAACATAATAATGTTAGCTATAAATACTAATTCTGAAATACAATAATAAAATTTCTTAATCATTCTGGAATACATTAGTCCCACACGACAAAGCAGACCTACAGATTCCTGTAAGTAAATCACGCATACTATGGTCGCTCTAGACTTAATTCTCAGTAAGGGCAGTGATTACAATGGTTATGAAAGATCTCCACTTCAAACTTCCCTTAGAGGCAGCCCTTGTAGGAAGTCATTTCAAAATGTCATAAGATTGCAGTGGCAACGCCTTCACGGTTCAACAAACAAAACAGTAACTTCCTGGGTCTCCAGATACTTTCTATAACGTAAAATAAGCTAAAATGTACAGAAATATTTGCTTCCTATTTCTTGGTATGTTTTTCATGAGATTAAATTATAAATGCCCCCAAATAAGGTGCAGGTTGAAGGGACCAAAGGCAGCATGCAAAACAGACTTGACTTACCAACTGTGGAGAAGCGAACAGCAATGGGAGTCCTCTTCCCAATATGCTCAAACACCTTAGCCTTAGAGTATCTGGTAATATCATGAGTGACCTCAAAGTATCCAAAGGCACCTGAGGAGAAAGACAGAAATTCTCAGGCCAAGACTATTCCCCGGACTATCAGGCCCTCAATAGGCACCTGTGGCAATCAACAACCAAACCCCCAGCAGCAGAAGTCCAGGATCTTCCAATACGACGGGAGAGAAGAAGTAAGCGAACTCAGAATGTTAAGAGCCAAATGAAAAGCTATTGCCACTCAAGGGCTCAAATGAGTGCCACACGGCTGGAGCCAGGAGGTGATGATGGGGGGTATAAGTAGTGAGTTGGTCAAGGCTGACCAAAGGCAGAGGACTTCAGGGAGTCTTGAGGTAGACGAAGGACCCATTTCCAGGGAAGGAGACAGACAGGGAGAAAGAACAGCAGCCAAACAGCAAATGGAAATGCAAGACAAAATGTCGGGAAGAAACTTATCTAAAAAAAGGGAGGAAACAACCGAGAAGGCCAACTGAGAGCACAGGGAAGCAGGCTGAGAAGGGCGGAGCATCCTTCCTATGCTTCTCTCTCTCTCTCTCTCTCTCTCTCTCTCTCTCTCTCTCTCTTTTTCCTTTTTCCTTTTTGTTTTGATTTGTTTTGTTTTCAAAGCAGGGTTTCTCTGTGTATTCCTGACTGTCCTGGAACTCAATCTGTAGACCAGGCTGGCCTCTAACGCCTCCCGAGTGCTGGGACTAAAGGTGTGCACCACCAGTACCTGGCTGCTGCTCTTTTTCTTACTGGGCTTTTCTTTGAAATACCGTTATCACCTTTTACATCCACCATAAAAAGATCAAAGGTCTACAGAAGTTAGACAAAAAGAAACAAAAAAAATCACACAAATTCCCCATTTTCACATAACTATGTCCTACTTTGCAGCTCATTTTGGTATTTATCCCATAAAGAACAGTGTTGGTTTAACCAAGCTGCAGCTATGCTGTGCTTCTCTGTCTGTGTCTCATTCCTTCACTGAACTATATAACAGAAAAATAATGAAAGGTTGCCATTTAGTATGTGTGGTGCTGGAGACTGAACCCTAGGTTTGCTAGATAAGCACCCTAGTACTGAGCTACATCCCCAACCCTTGATTTACTGAGACCGGATTTTACTGCTTGGCACTGGCTGGGTTTGAACTCAGGCTCTCTCTGCCCCTGCTTCCCATGTGCTGAAATTACAGGTACACGGCACATGATATACCCGGCTGGAAAGTTTCTATTTTTTTGTTTGTTTTGTATTTGTGTATGCGCATACCATGTAAGCATGCAGGTGCGAGTGTGTGTGTGTGTGTGTATTTATATGCATGAGTGTGGAGGTCAGAAAAGAAACTAGATGCCCTTGATTGCTTTTTTGAAACAGGTCTTTTACTGAACCTGAAGCTCATCAATTTGGCTCTATTATCTGGCCTAAACTTCTATCCACTCCCCCTCCTCCCACCGGCACTGAGGTTACAAGTGCTCTATAGCCCGCCAGCATTTTTTTACACATGGACGCTGTCGTAAACTTGGGTCCTTACAGCTACACAGTAGGCGCATTACCAACTGAACTATCTCCCCAGCTCCCAAGAGTTAGTATCTTAAAAACTGTTTGGGGGCTGGAGAGACGGCTCAGCAGTTAAGAGCATTGGCTGCTCTTTCAGAGGACCCAGGTTCAATATCCAATGCCCGTACAGCAGCTCAGAACTGCCTGTAACTCCAGTTCCAGAGATCCCATGTCTTCTTCTGGCCTCCTTGGAACTAATTATAGTGCACAGGCAAAACACCCATACATATTAAATGAACAAATATTGTTAAATTGTTTTGCATGTAATATATATAATCTAACGTAGGCAACTCTTCTATTAATGAGACGGTTTCCTTTCTTCCAAGAATGGAGATTTGGGGTTTTACTGAAGAAAGCCTATGTGTGTCTGATAACTACTTCAGGTTGTCAGGTGCTTTGGGAAACCTTTTGAGCCAGGTTAGGAGTGAAGAACACAGATAGCTCTTACCTGCTCCTTTGGCGTGTACCACTCTCTCAGGAATTCGCTCTCTGTCAAAATGTGCCATCTCGTCAGTGAAAACCACATCCTGAACAAGAAGGGGCCCTCGGGACCCAGCGGTCATGATATTAAGTTTATCTCCTATGGGGTTCCCGCCTCCAGTGGTCAGGACATCGGGTTTCTACGTGAACACGGAAGGAAAAGAAGTACAGCAGAGTCAGTGCGGCTGACCCCTGGACTGACGCTGTCACCACTGCAATTTCCACACCTTCCTCCCCGTTCTTAAGTTCCCTGTGTGCTGAGCACGACATACTAGTCTGCTCCAGAAATCCTTCTCACACCTCAACATCAGTTCCTAAGACACTAGTCCTGGGAAGCAGAGGTGACTGATGTCTGCTCCCCAGCTCAGCTGCTACTACAGATGTGATGGAGGAGTTACTTTCATTTAATAAAGAAACTGCCTTGGCCCATTTATAGGCCAGCCCTTAGGTGGGTGGAGTAAACAGACAGAATGCTGGGAGAAAGAAGCCGAGTAAGGAGTCGCCATGATTCTCCCACTCCAGACAGACACAGGTTAAGATCTTTCCTGGTAAGCCAGCTCGTGGTACTACACAGAATATTAGAAATGGGTTAGATCAATATGTAAGAGCTAGCCAATAAGAGGCTGGAACTAATGGGCCAGGCAGTGATCAAAAGAATACAGTTTCCGTGTAATTATTTTGGGGCTAGCCATGCGGGCGGCTGGGTGCCGGGGACGCAGCCCTGCCGCTCATATTACAACACAGATGGGCGCTGGAGTCCACACATGAGCCTCCAGGTCAGCACCCCCAAAAGGGAACGTTGTGTGCTTGATACCCAACGTCAGAACTAACAGTAAAAAGACGGTCTTTCAAAGACTCCATGCCAGCTGGTGCTTCCCTTAGGGCTGAACTTTGTTATGCAGTGGAATTTACAAACACAATCCGTGCTGGGGACGTTCAGAAATAATGCTGCAGCTAGATGTTCATTTCTCTAAAGCTGTGTATGCTGGCTATGTGTGGTATCCCTTCTAGCACCTCTAGTGATACAATGGATTCTATTACTAATGTTGTACAGAAGTCGCCATCTCTGAAACAAGTCAGGATATTTTACTGTGTTAAACAACTGCTGGTAGTACATACCATTCCCCGATCTAGTTACATCAGATGTATCGTGGCTGCCCCTCCACTGAGTGACCAGTGTCCGAGGTCCCGCATGATACTGTGCGCACCCTAGCTTTATTCTCCCCCATGGCCACTGTGTTGGTTTGAAGGGAAATGGTCCCCATACGTCCCTAGGGGTGGCCCTGCATAGTGAGCTATCTACGGAAGAACACTGAGGAAAAGTCACTTTGGAACTATAAAACAAGGGCTCGACCACTTGACCAAATTTCCTAAATCATTAACAGATTTCCTCATGTGGCCTCATGTACAAACAATTTACCTCCAAAACAAACATGACGGGAAAGCCTTTAATAGGTAGCAGTTCAGAGAAGAGCCCAGAGGGCAAAGACTGAGAAGGAAGATTGCCCAACTTCAGGGGACATACAGGGAAGCACTGGCCAGAAAGCTGAGGCGGGATTCGTAAGCAATGATATATGTTCTTAGCTACAAACGCTGCAGGGGAAGCAGGTCTCGCTTCATGGCCAAGCACTTTCTCATGTGTGTGAGGCTCTGGGTTGGATCCCAAGCCCTGAAAATAATCACTGTGAACAAAATATCACAATGCAATAGAGCTTTACTATCTACAGTGAGCTGGTGGGGCTGGAGAACAGGCCACCCAAGTTACTTCACCTAAGCATCCCAATAATCCTATGAGACCGATGTTAGGAAAACTGGTCTTCCAATTTTCTTTGAAGGAAAATGGTAATTGTCAGGTTCCACAGCCACCAAGTCGGCGCTCCAAGAACAGACTGAATATATCACTCAGTTACACACATGAGAAATGCTTTGTCAAGCAAGGCTACATGAGTAAACAGGTCACAGTAGTTGCTCATATATCCCAAATATTCACTTTGCTACTTCATGGCCAAAACACTGCTACTAAATTTTAATAATTAAAAACCATTTAGAATAACCCTCTATAAAGATCAGATCTTCCAGCTACACAAAATAGCAACTGAAAGGGGGCTTTTCTCTGTCTTGAAACTAGATCTAAAATTAGTTAGCACCATGACTGGTCTGATCTACTTCAATTATTCAAAAGGCAGAGAACAGAAGGAGAATTTGGAGAGAAAAGCCTAAGAATTGAAGGATAAGTCATCAACAGATGAAAAATATCCCTTTTCTTTTTTTTATTAGAAATGATGGGGTTGAGGTACTTTAAAAAAAAAAAGAAGCTAACAACAAAAATAATAACAATGAATTAATATTTTCTGATTTACATTTAATACTTTCTGGTTTATGCTTTGCAGTCAGCTCCTGCTCTCTAACCTGGAGAGAACACATGAACTGCGTAGACCTTGGCTAAGGTGAAGGCTTCACAGAAAGGCGGGATGGCTCTGCCATGCCTCTCCTGCTGACACACCGTGACTTGCAGTTCTGCTCCTCCTGCCTACATGAGATGGGCAAGCTCGTTCACACCAGAGTTAACCTGGCTACTCCCGCTCCATTCCACTCCCATCCCTCATGTTGGCAGTGTGCCCTCAACACGCTTATTATCAGGGTTAACCTCAAAAACATGAATTCTCTTACAGAAAACTCACTGACAGGTAGGACAGGCTAAGATCCAGACTCTCCCTGGTAACAAGGGGACAGGACAGAGTCCGGACTCTGGTGTTTGGGTTCTCCAGGGGTCAGAGGTGACTTAGGAAGAACCCACAGGCTCTGAGCAGCGGGCGGCAAAACTCCTATATCAATTCCCTGAAAATTTCCACGGATACCTGTAGAATCATCTCTTTACTGTATTCTGAGAAGAGAGAGAGTTTATGTCTTACTTATTAGGACAGGATTCTTGCCATGTAAGTCAGAAGCTGGTGATCCACCTGCCTCTACTTCCTTAGTACTGGATCACAGGTGTGTGCCACCACATCCAGCTAGATATTTTCCAGGAAAAATCAAAGTGTGGGCACAAAAAAAAATGACTGGTTTAAGAGTTTTCATATCAATTTTATTCATAATAATCCAAGCCTGGAATCAACCCAGGTGTCCAGCAATAGTGTAAGCAAATAGTGGTCTGATAACATAGCAAAAGCACTACCTAGCGGGGACAGGTCTAGCTCCTGATACACGACACCATGAGGAATGGGAAAGCATCTGTCTTTATTTCTGCCTTGACCCTGTGGTGACTCAGGAGAGCACTGTTCAGTTTCCATGTGCTTGTGGGCTTTCTGAAATTAGTGTTGCTGTTGAATTCTATCTTTAAGCCATGGTGATCTGCTAAGACACATGGGGGCTGTTCCAATTTTTTTTTTTTAATCTGTGGAGGTTTGCTTTATTACCTAGTATGTGGTCAATTTTTGAAAAGGTTCCATGAAGTCCTGAGAAGAAGGTATATTCTTTTATGTTTGGGTGGAATGTTCTATAGATGTCTGTTAAGTTCCTTTGAGTCATAACATTTATTAGTTCCCTTGTTTCTCTGTTAAGTTTCTGTCTTGTAGACCTGTCCAGTGGTGAGAGTGGGGTGTTGAAGTCTCCCACTATTGATATGTGGGGCTTAATGTGTGATTTAAGCTTTAGTAGTGTTTCTTTTACATATGCGGGGGCTCTTGTATTTGGGGCATAGTTGTTCAGAATTGAGACCTCTTCTCATGGCAGTCCCTTTCTTTATTTGGTTTTTTAAATAATTTTTGTGTGTATAAACGTGCATGCGCTCATGTACGTGGGTGGAAGTCAGGACAACCTAAGGTGTCAGCGCTCGCCTCTCACTTTGAAGCTGTGTTCTATTGTGCACGCCAGGTTAGCTGGCTGGGTTCTCCTATCTCTACCCCCCAACTCCACATAGAAATGCTGGGACTACAAGGGACACACTGCCATCGAGGTTTACATGCATTCTGGGGATTCGAACTCATATCCTTCCACTTGCACAGGAAACACTTTACCTAGTAAGGCATCACCTCAGTCCAGCCTTGACATCTTGCTCATGACATAATGGTTCATGTACGCATTTAACCTTGCTGAAGAGAACACATAAATCTACATGCATGCAAATATCACTGTACGGCACATTCTCCATCACATCCCTGCATAAGTATACTGATAAAGAATACAGTATAAATTATACTGATGAGATACACTAAAAAAAAAATCCTAATTTCATGGATGAATGAAGGGACAGGAAAGTGAATAATCTTATACAAAAACTAACTGTATAATCCAGAAGCTGGGCAGTTAGGCATGTTCTGCGGTTCTTTTCAGCTTTTCTGAATTCTCGGCTCTTTTCATAATCAAGAACTTCAACTTTTCCAAGCTATCCAGAATATGCTAATTTCCTTCCAGAAAGAAAGGGATCCCCCACAGAAATAAACACTTATTCAGAGTAGCACAAATTGAGGAAGAAAACATCAGTATCACCCTCAACGGGCAACACGCAGAGCATGGAAATATCAAGGGAAGAAGAAAGAGAGAGCAACATCTCAACTGAGCCCCCCAGTTTCATCCTGTGTTTGTTCACCATCTGTGTTTCGCCTAAGAAATCAGCAGCAAAGACTTAATGATTACTCCCAAATGAGTAACAGGCAAACGGGTCTCAGAATAAACAGGAGACTTAAGGCCAAGTGTATTTTACTTTGACCTCACTGACCAAGTGTTTCTCAGTTCACCAAGTATCCGTGACAGTAAGAACCAGGCTTTAGCAACCACTGGGTACCCACCAGGTCCTGGCCCTAAGGGGCCCCATTCTAATCTTCTCTCTACCAGTAATTAACTGCACGCCCTTGATTACGACTGTCTCTCTCGTTCACTTGAAGGACTCAGGAAAAAACTGAAGGGACCAAGAGCTTAGAGAAGAATATCTGTGTTTCCCCAAACTTAGTCCAGGGGCACTTGTCACTGATTCCCCCAGTCCACCAACAAGAGCATGGTTTTGAGAAAGAGCAAGGAAGGCAGGCTCCCCCACCCCACCCCCACTAACCAGAAGCTATGGGACCATGCAGTATCATCTGCTTTGACCTCTCCAAGATGCCCAGGAGGCCAGGGATGCCCCTACCAAGTCTACTGAAATCCCTGTTATCTGTGAAGACATGGCCACAGTGTCTTCTACAGTTGCCTTACAGCCAACTCCAGTACTCATTCCACACTCCACAGCTAGTCTGCAAGCCGAACTTCATGGTAATTATCTGTTTACACATCTTGTTTCTCAGTCTTGACTCTAAACTTCTCCAGCGTGTGGTCTTACCGCACGAGAATGTGTACACCTTGCCCGGCATTGTGATGCTTAACTGGCAAGCAAATACAGGCACTCAAAGCTCTGTGAATCAAAGCAATGACCACCGCCTAATGTCATTGCCAGTTCTAAAATACCAAATCTGATGCTTCTAAGTGCTAATGAAACAATGGGTGTAAAAATTCTCTTTACTTAATCGTTGTGTGTTGCATCTACTGTATGTCACCAAAAATGCTGCTGGGGGCACTGGCCAGGGTATCCCCCAAACACCAATACACCAATACGTGCAGTTGTAGAATTTCACAAACATAAAAGCCAGAGCTGGTTCCCATTTCCTGGTTCACAGCAACAGCTCTTTGCCTAAAGAGGCGGCTCCATGTCTCCCTCAAGCTGTGACCTCTGTCCCATCTGGCACAACTGCCAAACTCGGAGCCAACCACTCGGTCCCTGCTGCCAGCGACAAGTCCTGCAGGCCGGCAGCCCCAATCTTCTGCTCCCGGTAGTGGAAAGGTCCCTGGGACAGAAAGCAGGCACCCGCGCGTGGCCAGGGGTGCAGCCCCAGAGCAGAACACCCAGGGGGAGCCCCGCGCCGTTACTCGCCGCCGCCCACTCTCTCATGGGACTCCGGGGAACATAGGGTACCTGCGAGGACCGCTGTTCTTTCCACTGCTTCATCTGGTCGCTGGCTGGGTCCCGGCTGTCCGCCATGGTGTAGGACTGCGGAGCTGCACAGCTCGGAAGGCAGGACAGCTAGGCGCGCTCGAGGTCTCCACCCGGAGGAGGCGATCTGTCGGTCAGGTCCGCTGGCGGGTGACTTCAGGCTCCGCCAATCAGCACCACCCCCACCCTAGGAATGGCCGCCTCCTGATTGGCCACAGGATTGGAAGAGGGTGGGGCAAGAAGCGGGGCCTCCTGGAGGTGGGCCCCGGGCGGGAAGAGGGGAAGGGACCAAAGGGCTATGCTGGACTCCTGCAAGTGCTCTGTGAGCTCTGTGCAATTCGTTTGGTGTCTTTTACTGTATCTACAGTCACACTGTCCCTAGAATGTGAACCCCATATAGTCAGTGACTATCACATCTAAACAGTTCAGTGGGAAAGTCACTTACTGCCAAGCCTAGCACCCAAAGTTCAATCCCCAAGACCCGCGAGGTAGAAGGAAAAGAACCAACTGCCACATGTCATCTGACCCACCACCACCACCACCACACACACACACACACACACACACACACACACACACGACTGGGGGTATAGCTCAGTGGTAGACTACTCACCTAGCATATGTGAAACCCTATCACAAAAATAAAAAATAATAAAAGAAAGAAAATACGGAGCAGTAAGATAGCTCCCAATTTACTCAGGAGATCTTGTCTTTTTCTACTTCCCATGTAGATGAGATCTTAGTGTCTGCATTGTTGTCTAAGTTCTCTGGGATTGTGGTTTGTAGACTGGTTTTCTTTGCTTTATGTTTAAAAACCACGTATGAGTGAGTACATATGATATTTGTCTTTCTGGGTCAGGTTTCCCTCACTCAAAATGATTTTTTTTTAGCTCCATCCATTTGCCTGTAAAATTCAAGATGTCTATATTTTTTTCTGCTGTGTAGTTCTCCATTGTGTAAATGTACCACATTTTCCTTATCTATTCTTCAGTCAAGGGGCATTTAGGTTGTTTCCAGGTTCTGGCTATGACAAACAATGCTGCTATGAACATAGTTGGGCACATGTCCTTGTGACATGATTGAGCATCCTTTGGATATATACCCAAAAGTGGTATTGCTCAGTCTTGAGGAAGGTTGTTTCCTGATTATCTGAGGAATCGCCACACTGACATCCAAAGGGGCTGTACCAGGTTGCATTCCCACCAGCAATGCAGGAATGTTTCCTTTACCCCACAACCTCTCCAGCATAAGTTGTCATCAGTGTTTTTGATCTTGGCCATTCTTACAGGTGTAAGATAGAATCTCAGAATTGTTTTAATTTGCATTTCTCTGATGACTAAAGATGTTGAGCATTTCCTTAAGTGTCTTTCAGCCATTTTAGATTCCTCTGTTGAGAGTTCTCTGTTTAGGTCTGCACTCCATTTTTTTTTTATTGGATTATTTGGTTTTTTGATGACCAATTTCTTTCTTTCTTTCTTTCTTTTTTTTTTTTTTTTTTTTGGTTTTTCGAGACAGGGTTTCTCTGTGGTTTTTTGGAGCCTGTCCTGGAACTAGCTCTTGTAGACCAGGCTGGCCTCGAACTCACAGAGATCCGCCTGCCTCTGCCTCCCGAGTGCTGGGATTAAAGGCGTGCGCCACCACCGCCCGGCTCTTGATGACCAATTTCTTGAGTTCTTTGTATATTTTGGAGATCAGACCTTTGTGTGATGTGGGGTTAGTGAAGATCTTTCCCATTTTGTAGGCTGTCGTTTTGTCTTGTTGGTTGTGTCCTTTGCTTTCTAGAAGCTTTTCCGTTTCGGGAGGTCCCATTTATTAATTGTTTTTCTCAGTGTCTGTGCTACCAGGGTTATGTTTAGTGGTCTCTTGTGCCAATGCGTTCAAGTGTACTTCCTATTTTCTCTCCCAGCGATACATTTCCTCCAGCAAGGCCGAACCTCCTAGGCCCTCCCCAAACAGCACCACCAAATGGGGACAAAGTATTCAAATAAATGGGCCTATGGAGGGTATTTCTTATCTAAACCACCACACTCTACCTCCTCTGTCCTGGGGATTACAGGTGTATGCCAAAGATGTTTGTTTTATGTGGTGCTGGGGATGGCTTTGTGTGTACTAGGCGAGCATTCTGCCCACTGAGCCCTGTCCTCAGCCCCATGGCCTGCTTTTCTCACTTAGTATTCTGGGATGAAGTTTTTCCCAACTCATTTCTATACCTCCCTCCCCAAAAAATGTTTATTTTTTTCCCTCCTGGTAGCTGAACAATTTGCAAAGCAGATTTGTTTCTTTGTTTACTCACTCCCTTACTCTCAACGTTAATTTTTCCTACTGCAATAGAGTAGTTGCTTCCTTTCTCTGTATTTGCATTCTGTTCTTTGAGGTTCATTTGCAGAAGTTACCTTTGGTTCAAATCATGTGTGTAGTGACATTTCATTTGTATCTTAATAAATAAAGCTTTCCTGAAGATCAGAGATTAAAACAGCCCCCACTGGTTAGCCTTACAGACCAGGCAGTGGTGACATACACCTTTAATCCCAGTAGCCACACTCACTAGTTACCATAGAAACCGACAGTGCTTGCCTTTAATCCCAGTAATGCATGCCTTTAATCCCAGCACACAGTCTCAGTCTCATTCTGAGATTCCTGGAGGTAGGATTGTCATTTTCAGACTGACGTCAAGGTAAGAGCCAGTGGCGGCTGCTTTGCTTTTAGGGTCTTCAGGCAGAACCCCAATATCTGTCTCTGAGTTTTTATTCCTCATGCTTCACCTGTGTGTATGCTAAGGCTCCTGCGACATTTTATCTGATGTTCTCTGTAACACTAAGCCATCTTACGCTCACTGACTCTCAGAATGGGGTTTGGTAATAAGATTTAAAGGTGAGTAGGTGTACTCTAGTTATTTATAACCTACACATTTTATTAGACACTTCAGAATCTAACCGTGTGTGGCACATGACGGAGGTCCTATCGCTAAGGTAGGAGGAGCTGGAGCTCAAAGCTACGTAAGTTCCGGATCAGCCTGGGCGGCTGCTTGAGACCCTGTTTTAACGAACAAGCAGATTCTAATACAGCTGCATATTTTACTGGATTCTTCAGAACAGAAATCTGCCTCTCACACCATGTTCAGTCACCACCATAACTGTTCAGAGTTCACACGCCCTGCCTGCCGCCATGCCCTGGGCTTTTGTCTGAGGTACAGACGGCTAGTTTATCTATAGAGCGCTGACCGAGATAAAGTGGGCACAGAGCAAGGCAGTGACAGCGGGGTGGATACCAAGAAAGGGGAGCAGAGCAGCTGGAGTAGTACCTAGGAAGGCCCTAGCCTGAGCATGAGAGGCAACAGGAAGAAGCAGGCAGTTCAATCATAAAGAATAATCAGGTGTCAAGTACAGCACCAAGAATAGGGACTGTGATCCACCCATCATGGCAGGGATTGAAAGCCTGACGTCATTAATAGTGGTATTGTAGTGTCTCATGGCCTAGGGGAGCAAGCAAACATCTGTAACCAGGGTTCTACCTGATCAGGCTTGCCAGAACACTGAACTCTGTGTTTAAAAGTGGAGTCCCCTTGCTTGGCCCTGGGCTGAAACCAGATAAGTCAGGCAAAAGCTCACTGGCAAGTCAACACATTCGAGAGGCTTGCCTAGCATCTATGTACTGTATTCAGACCCCAGTACTGGGTGAGGTCGAGTGTTCGACAAGACTGAGGTTATCTTTGGACACATAAACAGTTATAAAAACGCGGATACTGAGGGAAACCATTGGTCATGGCTGGCATGGTCGCCTGTGGGAGACCAGATGTCTCTGTCCTTTACTTCCATCCACTCAGACCAGCAGAGCTTTGAGAACACACTGTTAAGGAACCTCACTAAGCAACCCCCATTAGCACCGGAGCACTTGGTGTGGGATCTGACCATGCCTATTTACAAAGTTCATGATCTCGGACAAGTCACTTAGCCTTATGTTCATGTGTGTATGTGTGTGCACAATGTGTGCGGATGTGCACGCACATGTAGGTGTGTATGTGCAGGCAAGAGGCAACTTTTTGTTTTATTTTGTGTACGATGTGTGTGTGTATGAGCATCTGTGTGTGTGTTGTGTATATTGGGGTGTGGGTTCATATATTCATGCCTGTGCATGTGGAGTTGGAGTTGGATATTCCACCCTATCCATTGTTATTCCCTTTATTCCTTTCTAAACACAGTCATTCACAGACTCTGAAATTCACCATTTTCCCAGGGTGGTTGACCAGCAAGCTTCCAGAATCCTCCTGGCTCTGTCTCCCAAGGCTGGTAATTCAGGAAGAGCATCCATGCCTTATTTTTTACATAGATGCTGGGGTTTTGAACTTAATCCTTATGCTTGAGCAAGCCTTCTTACATGCTGAGCCAACTCCCCAGCTTAGATTTTCAAGATGAGGTCTCTCACTGGTCTGAAACTCTACGCCCAGCCATCTGTCTCTGCCTCCCCAGTACATGTGTGGGATTAAGCACATGTGCCACCAAACAAGGCTTTTTAAAACATGAGTTCTGGGTATTGAACTCAGGTCCTCATGGTTCCAAGGCAAACGCTTTGCTGACTGAGCTATATTGCCTCAGCCAAGGCTCATAGTGTAAATTTTCGTCTCTCTTTCCTAAAGTGAAGCTCAAACACTTCTATGGCAGTTGTAACTTAAATTACTATAACAAAAATAACAACAAAATAAAATTGCTTAAACATTTGTCAACTTATTTTTCTCACACAAAATGCCTCAGACCCAGAAGGTTCCAGAGTAGTTATACAACCCTGCCATCTTTAACTCAAGACTTCCATCTCTGAGTACAAGGTCCAGACTGCATACCCCCTGCTGGGAACAGACTCAAAGGTACAAGTGCCCGGTCATTTGCAGAGCCCAACTTGGAAAGGGCACACTTAATGTCTGCCCACATCTCTTCCCACTCACCAGAATTTAGTCACATGGTCATGCTCAGCTCTACGGGAAACTGGGACATGTACTCACTGGCTGATCATGTGTCTACCAAAACTGAAGCATTTAATTGTGGAAGAAGTAGTTAACCAGCAGCATCTGACCGGCTGGACCAATGATGAGCACCTATGGGGAAGATACTTAGAAAATCAGCTGTGATCTCTCAATTGCAAGAATTTCCACTGCTCTTCTTCCCCTCTGGGTCTTTTATAAACTGTTTCTACTCTTTAGAAACTCTAGCCAATTTTATGTTAGGATATTACATTGTATTTATCCCTATAGGGTGCCCTCTAGTTAAGAGACTGCCTTTGACCATGGCGTGTATGGCTACAAAGTCACATTGTAATGAATGTGACTATATACCAACCCTGTCCTTCCCATAGCACACATTATCCTTTCAAAGCAGTTTGTAACAAACATTTATATTGCTCCTACTATGACCAGCCTCCAGTGGATTTCCAGTATTAACCTACTTAATTATGAATCTGATGATCTTCACCTCCTAAAGTCACGTAGCTCATGAGTGATGAAGTCAGAATTCAGACAAGGCAGAGGCTCTGGAGATAAAATCTAAACTCCTACGTTTCTCCGCCCACAACAGAGTAGACAGGCAGACCTAGGGCAAGTGCCCCACATGCTTTTACTATACCTAAGGCTTTGTGCCACCCCCTGCACACCTAGGACCTGGCTTTGTAGCATGCCATGTTTTGTATTCACATAATTAAGGAAGATCGTAGGATAATAGCATTGACAGAAAGCATGGGACGTGGTAGTGGATTTGTGAGAGTCACAGACTGAGAAACAGTCAAATGGGGACAGACGTAAGAGGAGCCAGAAAAGGCAGCTAGAACTGGGGAGCCTCACTGAGCCGCAGGGATGAAAAGACCTCAGCCGACTTTCTTTCCCTACAGCAAAGGGTAGGCGGTGACTTGAACTTCTAAAGTAGTATAACGACTTTTCCCTGAGAAAACATGTCCACTAAAAGACTCCATTTCCAAGTCGGGCGATGGTGGCGCACACCTTTAATCCCAGCACTCTGTAGGCAGAGACAGGTGGACCTCTGTGAGTTTGAAGCCAGCCTTGTCTACAAGAGCTAGTTTCAGGACAGGTTCCAAAGCTACAGAGAAACCCTGTCTCAAAAAAACCTCCATTTCCACGAGGCAAGAGGATCCACTGCCCACTGGCCTACTTCTCTGATGCTCCTGTTGCAGTAAGTGAACATAAATTCAATTCTGAGGCTTTGTGACATGAAGCCATCAACTCTTAATTGTGTCAAATGTCAAAAGTGATTACCTAATGAAAACAAAGGTCAATTATGGTGGTTTAAAAAGGGCATGATGTCTGTACACTCAGATGGGAGAGAGATAATATGTATATGTATGACATACAAAGGCAGCAAGCCAACTTTTATCCAAAAATGTAGGTCACGAATGTCAGAAGTTTACAGTTTTTGTACTGCTTTTGTTACTCTTTGCAATTTTGGAATTATACCGAAGTCAAAAATGTAACCCAGCTGGGCAGTGGTGGTGCACGCCTTTAATCCCAGCACTCTGGAGGCAGAAGTAGGCAGATCTCTGTGAGTTTGAGACCAGCCTGGTCTACAAGAGCGAGTTCCAGGACAGGCTCTAAAGCTACAGAGAAATCCTGTCTTCAAAAACCAGGAAAAAAAAATGTAACCCTACAAATATAAATATATATTCCTTGAAGAGTTTACAGGGCAGCCTTTTTCTCAGACAATACCTTAGCAATTAAGCACTTGGCAATGGACTGAGAGGCAAATGAGGCTCAAGAAAACCAGATGTAGAGTTTCTAGATGGAGAGAGAGAGGAAGTGATAAAAGTAAAACTCCAACTCCACCTATATCACTCTGACCTTGGGCCTAAAATGTTTTCACAGAAATAAAGTTGAGGGGCTGGAGAGATGGCTCAGAGGTTAAGAGCATTGCCTGCTCTTCCAAAGGTCCTGAGTTCAATTCCCAGCAACCACATGGTGGCTCACAGCATCTGTAATGGGGTCTGGTGCCCTCTTCTGGCCTGCAGACATACACACAGACAGAATATTGTATACATAATAAATAAATAAATAATTTTTTTTTTAAAAAAAGAAAGAAATAAAGTTGAGACACAGAAAGAGAGAGAACCAGAAAAAGCAAGAAGTAGGGTGAGCTATATTAAGAAACAGTTGTAGGATTCCCTAAAATGATCTATGTATCGGTTGTAGGATTCCCTAAAATGATCTATGTATCGCGAGATGTCGTGTGTCATACTGAGAAAACTCCAAGGTTCCCTGACAATAAGCACTCTAAGCTCATCCCATATCATTGTCCCGAGGAAAGAAATTACTTGACAGTGAATATATGCTTCTGGCTTTTTGTTGTTGTTGTTGTTACTGTGTAACCAATCATGTGGTTAGTAAATATCAGCTATTATCATCCTGACAGGGTCTAAACTTATAGCCACCTTTGTTGGTGTTTAGAACAGCCACTGTCTTGCTATAGACTCACACTGTTAGGCTTAGAGGTTACTCTGTATCTGGTTCTGTGGACAGAAACCCTGAGATTGCAAGTTTTGACACCTGGAGTTGATTATGTCCAGGAAGGTGTTCTGCCTTGTCCCAGCATGAATTCTCAAACATGCTCCAGCTAGCCAAATATCTAGACCTGTGGTTCTCAACCTTCCTAATGCTGTTCCTCATGCTGTGGTAACCCCCAACCATAAAACTATTTTTGTTACTACTTCATAACTCCAATTTTGTTACAGTTATGAATCATAATGGAAATCTCTATGTTTTCCAGTGGTCTTAGGGGTCACAACCCACAGGTTGAGAGTCATGAAGTAAACCTTGAACAAAGAATCATGATGTTCTGTGGCTACCGATGCCCACATCAAAGAGAAGGTGCCCAAAATACCGGTCACCAAGGCTCCTACTGCCACACTGAATCCCCTAGAGAGCAACAAGGTTGGAAGCATGACTCAGCAGTGTGGATTTCAGGAAACAGGAACTGGGGAGTCAACAAAATGCATGGTCAAAAGCTTTGCATTGGGCAGGCAAGGGGAAGGTGTGTCCGTGGTAGTAGCAAAAGCAAACGCTTTCCTTCTGCTATATTCCTTGTGCTGTTTCCTTGCCTCTCCCCAACACACCAGCATGAGATTTCCATGACCTAAGGATTAAAAAATACGTTATGTATAACCATCAGAAATGTTATATACCATGAAAAAACAATAGTCTGTCAGCCCATAAATTGAAAAAAAATTGCCAAGTTATTCTTTGTTTCTCTTTCAAAATGCTTATTTTAAAATATAGAAACAGAAAAAGGAAGAAGAGGTGAGAAAATAAGAGTAAAGTATATTGAAGAGCCCTGTCCGCACCACGCCAGACGGCCCAAACCCTCTACGCCCAGCCTTTTTAGCCACGCTTTGCACCTGTGAACGGCTCCACCTAGAAAATGAGAGGCAGAAACAGTTTCACTGAAGTCAAATTTTGTACAGACACTCCTTTCCTCCCGAACATTAGAATAAAAGTAGAACCTCTTTCCCAAAATAACATATCTCTTGGCTTCCATTTGGAATCAAGACATTCTAACACTATATAGGCTGGTTTAATCCAGCAGCATTTATAACCAAATGTCTCTTAGCAGCTATTGCTTTTTCCACAGCAGTCAAAAAAATTCACAGACAGCATAATAACATACAATATCCAGACTCTGTGTGTTTTCCATCTTTACATGGCTTATTTTTATATTTTGCCCTCTTTTTAAGGACTTTATTATTTTAAAGCTGTATTTGTTACTATTTAACTGTATATAGCCCACACTGCTTCACTGGAAAGTGGCTTTTGTCTGTGAAGAGGCAAGGGAACAAGACCCTCTTAAAGTAACAGTGGCCTAGGAAATAGCACAAGTGAACACCATATGGCATTTCACCATGACCCTTCTAAGGAGTTTCAGCTAGTTGGAGCTATGGACTTGGAATGACCCTTGCTTGCCAAAACCTCAAATCTGAGATTTGTTTCCTGGCCAAAGAACCATGATACCTGTTTTGACTAACACACAGCCCCATGGATGCCTCCCTTTCTATGTGTGGTACTAGGGTTTTGTTTTATTTTGCTTTGTCTTGAGGTGCTGAGGATAGAACCCAAGGTCTTGTGAATCTAAGTGAATACTCCATCACTAAGTTACATCCCAAGTCCTCACAGTGCTGGTTTTAAATCCTTAATTTGTGGCTGTTAAACCTTGATTCTTCTCCTTCAACAAGATCCTTGAGTTTTTTTTCAAGTGTTAAGGCTCCTTCATGCATAGTAAAAGGTAAGGAATAACATGGATAGGACTAAAGGTCACTCCAGCCCGAAAGCCTTATGAAATCAAGAGTCTGGAGAGATCAGCTAGAGCTCCCTAGCATCAAGACAACTGCAGGGAGGTAGATGCACAGCGAGGGCAGTATCCGAATCGCAGCGGCTACTCCTGGGAGCCCAGCACCTTGGAGTCACTTGTGACAACAGCAGTGGGAAGATAGGAAAACAAACCCTGCTTGCTAAAGCCGTCAGCATGGCTCCTCCCAGGGAGCACAGATTCATCGTCAGCATGGCTCTTTCCAGTGAGCACGGGCCAGTTGTCAGCATGGCTCCTCCCAGGGAGCACGGGTTCATCGTCAGCATGGTTCTCCCAGAGAGCACAGATTCATCGTCAGCATGGCTCCTCCCAGGGAGCACAGATTCATCGTCAGCATGGCTCTTCCCAGGAAGCACGGGCCCATCGTCAGCATGGCTCTTCCCAGGGAGCACAAGCCCATCGTCAGCATGGGTCTTCCCAGGGAGCACAGATTCATCGTCAGCATGGGTCTTCCCAGGGAGCACAGATTCATCATCAGCATGGCTCTTTCCAGTGAGCATGGGCCAGTTGTCAGCATGGCTCCTCCCAGGGAGCACAGATTCATCGTCAGCATGGGACTTCCCAGGAAGCACGGGCCCATCGTCAGCATGGCTCTTCCCAGGGAGCACGAGCCCATGGTCAGCATGGCTCCTCCCAGGGAGCACGGGTTCATCATCAGCATGGCTCTTCCCATGGAGCACGGGCCAATCTGCAAGTGGCATTGCTGGACTCTGCCATCTTTTCTAACAGACTGTATGACCTCATTTCATTGAGTTGCCATTGTATCCACAATCTTTTGTGCCCCACCTGGAGTTTATCTCCTGGTCTCTGTGCATATGTCCACCATTTAGAAAACCAAGCATCCTGGGGACATGGGACTTTCACCACTAAAACTGTAAGGTTCCAAGGAAACTGGGATATTTGGTCATTCTTACACCATAGTCTGCCTCACCTGACCGCCACTAGCTTGTGTCTTAGAATTCAAGAGATGGGAACAGACCTGGAGTGGTGGCTTGTGCCTGTGACCTCAGCATTCAGAGGGCAGAGCTGTAGGTGGGCTTTTCTATCCTGCCAGCCTGCTCCCAAATAACCACACAGAGACTTGTTGCTAATGATTAATGTTCAGCTGATAGCTTAGGCTTATTACTAACTAGCTCTTTCAATTTAAATTAACCCATATTTTTATCTACACTCTACTATTTGTAGCACTTTGCTATATATCTTTCTATTTTTATTTATACCTATATTTTTACTAGCTATAGGAGGCTTCAACTAAATTGAGACCATATATAAGTATTATGGACATGCATATTTTAATAATAACTTACTCTTTTAATTTCTTCATTTGTCATGAAAATCTTCCCACTGTGATAAATAATCTACAAGATCATGTTTAGTGGTGGACTGATATCCCATGATTCTATAGTCCTTGAATCCTTAAGCCCATAGACAACCAAATAAATTCCCCACAGAGAATCTGCTAAGGAAGCATTTTTTTTTCTGGAAGGCTACCTTCACTTCATTGTGTTGATGCCTCCTCCCATCTTCCATCATTCTGACTTTCCACAGTGCTTTAGAGTATTCCATAAAATATCTAGATATGGGCCTTAATTTAAACCATCCAAAAGAAGATATAGAACACCCAGAAGCACTCTGGTCCGATTGGCAGTGATTCATGTGCTGTAGACAGGAATCCATTCTGGAAAGCAGGAACAAGGAGGAGAAAATCAGTCCACTGCCAAATACTGGCCGTGCCATCCAAACAAGAAAATCAAATTCACAAGGGCTGAATAAAGAAACCAGCAGTCAGGAAGTCGCAAGAGAACAGCTCCCTTTAAGATAAGAATAAGAAGGCAGATATGAAAAAGGTTCTCTGGAATTTCAAGGTTACAAGAGACACTAGAACAGAAAGACATGAAAGTTATAAGAAACAAATTTACACATCTTATGCCACATGGAATGTAGAAATAAAACTAACTGGGGGAGGGGAATATAAGATGAACCAAAACATGCCAATAATCTGTGTTCATTCCTGTGGCTCATCCTGTCAGGTCTACCTGGGCATCCCCTCTTTCATGTATGATTTGCATAGTCAATACCTTTTCTTTGCATAAATCAATTTGAGTTAATATTTTTGATCTTTTTTTTTTTTTTTTTTTTTTTTTTTTTTTGGTTTTTCGAGATAGGGTTTCTCTGTGGCTTTGGAGCCTGTCCTGGAACTAGCTCTTGTAGACCAGGCTGGTCTCGAACTCACAGAGATCCGCCTACCTCTGCCTCCCAAGTGCTGGGATTAAAGGCGTGCGCCACCACCGCCCGGCTATTTTTGATCATTTGAACTGCATAAATATTAGCCAAAAAAGAAATATCCCAGAGCTGGACACTTTACATAACAGATATGGAATTTCAAAATGTGGAATTAGTTGATGTAAAGTAAGATAGACTGTATCATGCTTACCTGAAACCCAACAAGAATGCTCTTGATAGAAACATAGCAAAATATTAGAATCTCCAAACCCTCTGTAAAATTTCTCTAGGAAGTAGAAATTGACCTGTGTGGATGTGGGGACTGGAGAAGACATTGCTGTGATGTGGGAAGTCTTTAACTCGTCCAGCACTTAGCAGAAGTAAGGCCAGCTGAGAGCTGGGATACAAACAAGCTTCATTCTGTTTTTGAGAGAAAATTTTTTAGGCTAGATCATAGAGTTGGCTTTCTAGACATTAGTTACTTGACCTTGAGCTTAAGGATAGATTGAAACATTTTTTAAAGTTAGGTATTTCCAGAGAAACTCATGTTTGGTAAATAGTAAAAGCCCATAATTACATATAATCCCCAAATTATAATGTTTTGATTTATGATTGTTGACTTTATGCTGATGTACATTTGGTTGAAACCATACTTTGAATTTTGCTCTTTCCCCAGGCTAGTGATATTCTGTGATAGCCTGTCACAGTGCAGGTCAGCTACAGCTAGCAGCAGTTCCCTGTGAACCATGACATCACAATAAAAACAATCAACATTTGACACTGTTCTAAGCTGCTAAGCTAGAATGTTCGGTAGGCTATATGGGTGAAATAGACTTTGGACTTTGATGTTTTCAACTTACAGTGGGTTCAATAGGATAGAACCCCACCAAAAATTAAGAAGCATCTACACTTGGACACTAAAGACACCCAAATAAAACTATGGAATACAGAATGGACTTATAATTGATAAAACTCTCACAATATCATTCTCTCCAAAGCCCTTTTTAGATATGTCATATTTTCTAATGGCTAAAGGGCACCCTCCAGAAAATACATTAGAAGTTTCGAGAGTAACCAAATAAAGACATCACATTTCTGGTGAGGACAATTCCTTTTATCCCTGCCCTCCAAGATACATGAGCTCTGGTATGGTGGCTACTGTGTCAGATTCTCATGTTCCTCTTTCTCAAAGAAGTTTAAATTGTTCTTGTTGCGTTTGCTTTGCTCTCTATGGTGGGGTCATGGAGTGAGCAAACATCATTTAGCTGAGGCAGGTATCATGATGTGCACAATAGCCCCAGCATAGAGAAGGAAACGGGAGGGTCACTGTAAGTTTCAGGCAGACCCTGTCTCAAAAACAGAAAACAAATGAGCAACCATCATCATTTAGCAGCATTCATCTACCATATAGTGTGATGGCCAGATCCTACCGAGAGGACTGAACACCACAGAGGACGTCTTTGTCAAAGTTAGATGGTGTTTGACAATGCTTAGGGTAATAGAAGTGAAAGTACCCCATGCAAAGCAAAGAATCACATCGAATTTTACACTGGGAAAGAGAAGCTATAGGGCAGAGCTAGCTCACAATAAAAGGTGGCATTGTAAACCATGTGTGTATGGGGGTAGAGGAGCAGAACATGGCATGTGGACAAAAGCTGGCATTCTAGACTGAATGACTGGATCTGTTGTTTTCAGTAGGACTGCAGGACAGGAACTCTGAGCTTCTAGTGCACACCCAGTAGGTTGCAAGTCCTGACAGTCATGGAGGCAACTCCAAAAGTGCTCACTAGGATAGAATCAGCATTGAGGACAAGAGAGAAGAAACTTCCACACCAGATAAACGTGCAAAGAAAACTTCAGAACAAGGATGGGTTTGGTGGCTCATACATGAAATCCCAGCACTCGGGAGTGAATCTAAAGCCAGCCTGGGCTATACAGAGCAAGCCAATCTAATAAAAGAAAAAAAATTAGAGCATGAAGAATAACGAGGTCTGGGGAACAAACTCAACAACAGAAAATTAATTAAATGTGTTTAAAACATAGTTGTAAACTGCTCTTGAAAATTATTCTAAAATGAGTATATTTAAGAACATCAAGAAAGTAATAAAGCAATAACATAATTTTAAAATTATTAGGAAGATAGAAAAGTCAGATTAAATTAAGAATCAATGGGTAAGAAAAATAAGCAACTAGACATCCTATAAATGAAAAAAATACAGTCACAGAAGGTGACTGGATATACAAGCCTTCCTCCTTCATGGTATGGCAGAGCCTGTAGGCCCCAACATAGAAAACTACTTCTCCCTCTAACTCGAGCAGTGTGGAGGTGCGAGAAAATAATGAGACACAGTTTACACAGTCATCTCGGAAGGGCATCTCAGGCTTCCTCCATCCTGAAGTACCTGTGTTTATTATATAAAACACCTTTTATCCCCCAGGTAAACCAAGGTGGATCCTCATTAATATTCTCTTTCCAGGGGATGCAGGGCTGGGAAAACACTTGCAACTTAATTCACCTGCTTTGGAACACACCTCTTCCCAGGTGATCTACATTTTAACAAAGGAGAAGGAGCAACACATCCTGGCCTTTGTTAGCTGGCTGTCTTGCTTGTTTGGCAGGATTACAGCTGCCTAGTGGCCAGTGAGCCTGCCTGGAAATTATCTTATATGAAATATGGGCCCACAATGGTGCTGTAAGGAAACTTAGTTAGCAGAACCATGTCCTAACTTTGTATGATCCTATGACAAATGAACACGGTTCGACTGTGCACAAGTTCAGTCAACATGGCAATTGCATACCAGACAAGACAGAGTGAATTTTATAAGTTGGTGCAGGTATTTTCTGATATTAAAGCATAGAGCAATAAGGATATTAAAATATGAGGGCTGAAGAGATGGCTCATCAGTTAAGAGAGTGTACTGCTCTTCCAGAGGATCCAAGTTCAATTCTCAGCACCTATGCTGGGCAACTCATAACCACCTTTTGCTCCAGATCCAAGAGATCCAATGCTCTCTTCTGGCCTCCCTAGACCCTCACACTCATGTTTATACACACACAGAGATACACACACATAAAATAATTAAAACTAAAATGAATGAAAAGTTAGGAGAAATGAAGATTGGATTAGTGGTGAGGGTATAGTAAGTGTATTTGGGGCTTGAGAAGACAGAAAGAGCTTCTATATTAGAACACATATATAAGGTATAGAGAAGGATATCTAAAAATAAGATCAACTTTGACATAGTATAGCAAAGTTGTAGAACAAATAGATATATCAAAAGTGTAAAAGCTAACAAAATTCAAAGAGAATAGTGATACAATTTTAGAAGCATCCTAATGGCAGACTCTCCTCAATGGTATATGCTCCAAGACCATAGTGGAATATCTTCTAGGGCTAAAGGGGGAGATAATATGAATTTTTATAGCCAGCAAAAAAACACTGCCATCATAAAAACACCTAAAACCTGATGGATGCTTAATGAGACAACAATTCGCGGATGTAATTGTTAAAAGAAGGGACGGAAGAAAGAACCAATGAAGAGGAATGCAATAAACAGCAAATTTAGTCCATGAGAAAGACTTCAACAGACTACTCACACAGTTTGACATGTGTCCCCTAACAACCAGAAACACAGAGCAATAGATGTCTGACTCTCGGGAAAATACTAATGTAGTTTAGGGCAGCATAGCAGAGGCCATGTCTCTGGGACACAAGGCACTCACCTTCCCCACAGAACCAAAGAGCATTGGCCCGAGCAATTCTAGACTAAACAGAAGTGATAGCAAAGGGCGCCGGATCACAGGAATCCAGCAGGGATTCTCTACTGACCTCATGAAGGGTTACTGAGAAAAAGATGTGTGCAGAGAATCTGCAACAGTCTTACTGTATCTCTGGTCAAGTAAGAACTTTTCTATCCTCATTTTATTTCCTTCCTCTTCTTGCTTCAGAGCAGAAGGGTTCAGGAAGAGTAACTGCTGGCTAGAAAAAGGATGTCGGCAGAGAGAAGTAGCTGATTATGTACTCCCTCCCTGGAATACACTTTAGCACACAGCAGGCTCTACATGGAAGAAGACAGAAAACACAAACACCACAGGGACGGAACTTAGAATTTCATGTGACCATTGTTTGTTTTATTATCTGTCCCATTGGTTGCCTGAGTTCTCATCCAAAATTAGGAAAAGCAAATTTTCCATTAAGGAAATCTAATGAGAGATAAAAGCAAAGTTGTTTCTGATATACCAGCTACAAGAATTTCAAATCATGCCAGAAGTCGTGACCAGAGATCTAAAATATACCAGTAGGCCCATCCTTGCTTATGAGCACCATTCATGTGACTATGAACCTTGCTCAACCTACAACCAGTCTTTTCTCTCTTCCCCTCCATGTGTCAGCTCTCCCAAAAGGGAGGAAATCTCTTTTGCCATAGTCCACACCCAGTTTTCTTCTCTAGGATGAATAATGATGGTCACATCCACCTCCACCTCCCCACGGGGAGTATAATATGCCCAATGAGTAAGCAAGCAAGTGATGCTCACAACGAATTTCCTCAATTGGCTAATGAGACCTTTGGCCTTCATGGAGAACATCTTTGAGTCTGTCTAGATTGAGTTTGAAAGAACTACCAGAACTTTCCACAGTCTTCTCTCCAATAGAAACAGTCTCATGACAGTCCTTCCTCCTCATATGACTTCTGGGTTTTGCTTAATCTTTTGTCAGTTTAGACAAGAAGTTATTAGCGTCTTCTGAAAGCAAGAACTTTTAAACATACAATATTCACATTTAAGATTTAGGGCAAATAGTGTGTCTACAAGAGGCACATTATACTCAGGATATGAAATAATACCTCAAGGTATTTCTCTCTCACACACACTTCTGACACCAGTTGTGTGAGAAGTGTTTCCACAATCCAGGAAGTCCTTCAGCAGACATTAGCTTAGATGCCTTACAATCTAAGTCACTTCTGGCACCATGGACCTGCAGATGCAATCAGGCACCATGGGGTAGGAGCTCCATCCTTCAGTGGTACCCTCTATTGGCACTATGTACCTGCAGATGCAATCAGGCACCATGGGGTAGGAGCTCCATCCTTCAACGGTACCCTCTACTGGCACCATGTACCTGCAGATGCAATCAGGCACCATGGGGTAGGAGCTCCATCCTTCAACGGTACCCTCTACTGGCACCATGTACCTGCAGATGCAATCAGGCACCATGGGGTAGGAGCTCCATCCTTCAATGGTACCCTCTACTGGCACCATGTACCTGCAGATGCAATCAGGCACCATGGGGTAGGAGCTCCATCCTCCAATGGTACCCTCTACTGGCACCATGTACCTGCAGATGCAATCAGGCACTATGAGGTAGGAGCTCTATCCTTCAATGGTACCCTCTACTGGCATCATGTACCTGCAGATGCAATCAGGCACCATGGGGTAGGAGCTCTGTCCTTCAACGGTACCCACTCTTCATACACCACTCTGCGTCACAGGTTGCTTTAACCTGTGCTTCTGACCAACTGGATATAAGTTGATGCTACCTTCTCGGGTCTGACTCTTCAGGCCTATTAGCTCGCATAACTCAGGGAAACCCTTATAAATTTGATTAGATAAAAGGATTACAGAAAAGAAGAAACAGATGGAGGAGTTGAAAACATTGAGTTTTGTTCCTCCACTTGTGTAAAAGCTGCGGTAGACAAAGCAAAGGAGCAGAATTCAATTATGAAGGGACAATTTCCATTATTAAATGGTTCTTCATGATGTCAAGCTGGATGGATGGTGAGTCACTGCTTTCCCACCATCTGAGTGCAGACCATTTGTGAAAACATGTGACACTCCCATGACTGCTCCTAATTGTCATCTCCTGCTCTCTTGACCTTTCTCTGCCTTCCTTCGAGTCTCTTTCTTAATTCTCATTTCTCTATGGTTTCTTGAATGCTTTTCAACATTTGAACATAGCCAGAAGTCAAGGAGTCTCCATCCTTTCCCAGCTGACAGAATAAGAAGTGCTCCAAGATCAAACAAGAAGAGAAATGAGCTGGTAGGGCTTTCAGGTATTTTTGCAAAGTAATGGTGACTCCGCACCTGAGTCATGAGCTCTCCCATTGTCTCTCAAATGTTCCTTGCTCCACGTAGATTGTAGAGTGGGTAGGAAATACTAACTCGTTCCCTTCACACTCCTGGTCTCCGGTACGGAGGAACATCACAATTGAAATGTAGATGTAAACTGTGCATTGCAGCTGGGCCTGGTGAGCCATGGTAATGTGGAATATTCCTACAGGCTGAGGCAGGAGGACAGTGAGTTTGAGGCCAGCGTGGGCTACATACAGCCCTTGTTTCTAACAAAACAAGCAGCATGACAGTACAGAGCAGAGACTGCCCATGACAGGACCCAGAGGCACCGGGCTTCAGAGGCCAAACATCTGATCATGAGCATGTCCTTGGACTCTTGAGTACAAGGTGACTCACCAACCTTGAGGCTGAGATAGGACACTCACAAAATCATATCCCAGGACCGGCCATGACTTTAAAGCCAATGAACTACCCCATCACCTACCTGCCTGAGACTGAGACAACACACTTCCCAAAGATGCTGAATAAACTCTCAGGGTCATGGGCAAGCTGGAGCTTGCTGAGAGCTGTGCCGCCTAGTCTCAGATCAACGTTTGACTACCTCTCCACTGGGTTTCCTCCAGGCATGGCACCCATGGAAACGGATTCTCACTTGGCAAGGACCAGTAGACCATAGGACAGTGTAGGAAGTTGCAAAATTCTAGCAGCTTGCAGACCCTTTTCTCTCTCGTTATATGGTTGATTGTTTGGGCAATTTTTAGTTTTGCTTTGTCAGTCACACCCAGAACAACTATAATTTTTCCTGGAAATTCTGTTCTTTCTAGAATATTTTCCCCTAAGATTCAGCAGGGGGCTAATGCTTCTCATATCTCTTATTTGGAATTACTAACTACAATGCCTAAACCTGGGAACTTTTCTGACTCAATAAAGATAGGTACTTATGAGAACACAATTCTTGGAACCATGTAAGGTATGCATACAGAGAATAGGAAAAAGTCTCAGGAATACACACAGTGCCAACTGTTGAGAGTAAGTTCCATGGACACCAAGCATATAGAATCAATGATAGAATCTAGTATGATCCAATGGAAAAATGCAAGTAAAATATGAGATGGGGAGTTCCATCTTTACCATACACAGGAGCTTATGTTGATGGAAGAAGTATGGTCTCGTGAGATGGGAAAAAAGCACCTTATCAAAGTCTGCCTTTTACAGAGAGATTGAGACATGCGGCCCTCTTGCAGAAAAGGGAACTGGAGAAAAGTATGTTTGGGTTTGAAGATTGTTGTCCTGAAAGCACTGTACCCATGTATGTTACCTTTTAACTTTGTAACCATAAGTCGCTGCCAGCTGACTTCAGTGCTGCAAGAGCAGGATGTGTCTGGCTGGATATTTAGTTAAACCTGCAAAATACTGAGCTCTGTGTTAGAATAAGGCTACGTAGGGGGTGGGAAAAATGTATTTGGGGAAGCATAAAGGGGAACAATGGAGGTTTTCATAATGATTACAATGTATTTCTTAAAACATGCATTTCTTAAAAGTCAAAAATAGGAGCCAATGATAAAGTTGTTCATGTAACTGTGGTAAGAAAACCTGTTAAGGTACAAATAAAGATGGCTCAAGCTATTCGGGGTCACTTGAGTGCAATCCGCCTGGTGGTCAGAATTTTCCCTTCCTAGTTTCCGGAAGTGAACCTGAGCCAAGCCTGGCAGGAACTGGTTGTTTATCCTCCAACCCGAGGCTTGTTTTCTAAAGGCAATGGTTAGTTTTCATTTAATTTAATTCAACTAGGCACAACCCAGACTCACCTGGTAAGGGAACCTCAGTGAGGAATTGTCTGGATCAGCTCGGCCTGTGGGCATGTCTGTGGGAGATTATCTTGATTACATTAAATGGTTGGGGGGGGAGTTCCACCCACTTTGAGTGACCCCATTTCCTAGGCTAGGGATCCTGGATTGTGTAAGACTGAAGAAAGCAGAAATGAGTGCATTTATTTTCTCTCTGCTTTTGACTGTGGGTGTGACCAGCTGCCTCAAGTCCCAAACACCTTGTCTTCCCAGAAATGATGAGCTATGGCCTGGAACTGTAAACCAAATGAGTCCTTTCTCCCTTGTGTTGCCTTTGTCAGTGTGTGGTCTGTATATGGCTTAGAGTAAGTTGCAGCCCAGCCCCAGGTCAGAGCTTAGTTTATGTGGTACATATCAGCTAGATGTTTTCTGTTTGCTTGCTCTTCCTGATCCAATCCAATCTCAGCCTTTCTCCATGCTAAAAACGGGTTCTGAGAGTCTCTTTTGAAATTATACATTCATAGCTAAAACATAATGTTTTGAAATTTAAATTACCAAATGGCTAGATCAAACTAGTACACGCAGTACCTTGTGTTTCGGTCGCTTTTCTCGCAGCTGGATCAGGATGCTTAGAACGCACATCCTTTACTGAATTGGAAAATGGCAGAAGGCCTTTCATCACGGAGCCCACCTCCAGAGACATACTTCTTCCAGCAAGGCCATGCAGGGGTTTCCGGAGACACCAAGGCTGGCAGAGTAAGGATTCATGTGAGGCAAGAAGGAAGTCAGCATGACTCAGTAGCCGGTGAAGGTTCAGACTTCTGGAGTCTGACACTGGGCAGTTTACGTAGACACATTAACGTACAGCTCAATTGTGGGGAAAGTTTCATAATAAAAATTACCTTAATCCTGAATGGAGAAAATGAAATAAAAGGAGGAGGACATGACTACTCCTAAAGTATGGGGTAGATTTTTATTATAGCTATAAGGGAGAAAGCAGGCAGAGGGAAGAGTCCAGGCTGCACATGGCTGGCAGACTAAACCGGACCATGGTGGAGGGGGAAGCAAGAGAGAAACCACCACCAAGGCAGCCTGAGTCAAGAGGCCAAGAGCCAAAATGGCTTATTTAGGGATCAGGTTGGGGGAAGCCCAGTCCCTGAGAGGGAGAGAGGTTTAGGGTAGGGGTTAGGGTGAGAAGTGCTGGGTGGAGCCACAGATAGAGTGATGCTGGGAGAGCTGGCCAGGGTCTGCTTTGATTTACTAAAAGGCAGCTCAGTTAGTCATTTATCCGAGGTTTCTTAGACCTAACAAATCCCACGTTCACAATGAAGCTTAAGGCGTGACAATATTGAAAAGAGTGGCAAAGTACATGTAACCTCCTCTATAAAGATTGGTTTCGTAGCTTAGGGTCCTGGGGAAGGCTCTGGTGTGGTCTCGGTCATACAGATAGCAGAGAGGTCACTAAGCTCTAAAGCATACGTGGTATCTCCCCTAAGGATGGGTTTTCCTGACTGAGAAACAAAGCTAAAGACAAAGGTGTAGGGAGGAAGAAGCTAGGGTGAGCACAGTCGCAGGTGGGGGATTCCAGTGTGGCCTGCCCCTATAGATAGTATAGATCACCAGGCTATGAACTGCATCCACTCCCAGCCTTCTGGGTGGAAGACAGGTATACATCTCCTCCGTGTATTTAACATTCCTGTTTCCCTAGTGCATATCTGTGAGCACAGGGACCTCATGCCCTCTACAGACCATACCTGCTAAACCTCCCTAGACAGCACTAGCAAATGAGAACCAACTGTGGGGGATATTTTCATTCCACTCGCCACAGCCCCTTACCTCTCTCTGCTCATACAGTATACATTATTCCTCCATGATAACTCTCACAATGGTCTCCTTAATACAGTCTTGTTAAGATCCTGATTGATGTGAATTGTATAAAGCAAAATAATGAGGCACATTTTTGATGGGAAGTTCCTGTCTTACACGATTCTATGGCTAGGGTAGCGATTCCCAAACTTCAGACCTTAGAACTTCTTTAAAGTTTTTCTTAAAATTATGGAAGTCACAAAGGGCTTTCTTTGGGTTAATGTTTGATGTTGAATATCTCTCTATACATCCATATGTTGACTATCTCTCTATCCATCCATCCATTTAACATGTGTATATGCATATGTGTATAATTAGAAATGACAACTGAGAAATTTTACGTATGTAATTATTTGTTTCGTAGGAAGACAACAAGCTTGTTGGTAATATAAATAACACATTGTTATGGAAAAACAACTTTCTTTTTTTAAGATTAAAGAAAATAAGGGCATTGCTTTACATTTTTGCAAGGGCCTCAGAAGGCAATTAGAGTCTCGTATCAGCCTAT
The DNA here is from genome assembly GCF_950005125.1 of Chionomys nivalis. NCBI lineage: Eukaryota > Metazoa > Chordata > Mammalia > Rodentia > Cricetidae > Chionomys > Chionomys nivalis. The sequence continues at coordinate 71,017,501 of NC_080094.1, read as the reverse complement.
ACATGTACCAACATGTCATGTGACTTTGGAAAACTCCACACATGGGTGAGAGGGTAAAAATGAGGCAAATAGCAGCTTGCTAGTGCGATAGTTTCAACCTTGTTGAGCTGTAAAGGAGCCTCGGGAACCAACAGTATTTTCCAAATCATACACACAGAAGATCAAATTTCTGTATTAGACTAATAAGCACTGGCTTAGATGTTATGATCCTTGGATTTTAACTAACTCTGCTGCCTCCTAGTAATGCAATCTTGTAGAAGTTATTAAAAAAAATAATGGTTTCCATGTTACTCAGTGAAAGGTCTGAACAGAAGAACCGAAGCACTGAGGAATATTGCTCCCTGTAAGCTGGTGCTAAGAGAACTGGTCACTGCCTTTGAGTCACTATGGAAGTTCATGCAAAGGTGGGTATTAGAAAAATTCAAGGAGAAAAATGCCATGTCATTAACGATGACTCATGTTCTTCAGAAGTTAACATCATATTGGACCGCTCAACCTCTACACTGCCAAACATTGTCCAAAGATGGGATGTGGTCTTGATGAGGCATTTCAAGGCTTCCAAAGGTAATTACAGCAGTGATTCCCAACTTTTCACTAGCTAGGAATGTGAGTACATGGCCAACCTGGAGGATACTGGGTGTAATGTTTTGAGCTCAAGACACGGAAAGAAAGGGTAGACAAAACAATCCTATTAAATACTGAATGAATTTCACATATTTTAAGAACCAAGTTTAGTCAGAGAACACTTCCATTCTTGCTTACTGTCTGGTTTGGATGAAGGGCAAAAACAGCTTTTGAAACTCTCCCCACCCTTCCTGGGATGGGTCCAGCCCATTTCAGCAGCTTTGTTCCAGAACATCCAGTTAAACTGGATCTCTAAGGGTGAATTTTGCCAACCTGAGAGCAGTTTGTATCTACTACACAAACCTTTCTTTGTCTTTCTTGGGGTGGGGGTTTGATCTTGTATCTGGACCTACCAAAAACTGTCCCTGGCATATTGTGATGGTAATGGTGGGAGATAATAAGAGAGATGAGAGCTCGGGATGCCCTAGGAAAGCTAACCACACAATAGACATGTGTTCCACTTCAGAAAGTCTCTGTCTAGTTTATGGGGCTCGCAGAGGGTACACGGCATATTACAGAGTGACCTAAGCGATAGACAGGAAGCTGGAGTGTCAGAGTGTCAGAGTGACCCCATTCCCACCACTGATGAAGCGGTCATTGCAGCCTTTACCTCCCTTTCTGCCTTCCCCAAATGCATAGTGGTCGTTAACTTTCAGGTTTACAGCTTAAGATTTCTAGGCAGAGACAGCTCTAAATGGGGAGGAATCAAATTCTGCCCATCCCTAGTTGTCCTACATTCCACAAACTTTCACTGGGTAGCCACACAAATAGGCATCTGACATCCAATGAAACAGTCATGATCCCTGCTCCATGGACCGTGGGCTTTCATCTTCCTCCAGTTTGTAGTTTGACAGTTTCAGGAATTAGTCGATCAACTGTTCCCAAGGGTAACTTACTTGCCAGTTCCCCTCCCCCACGTTATCAATTTTAAAATAATTGCGGGCTGGGGTCTAGCTCTGTGGTAGAACACGGGATTTGTTTTTATGAAGTTCCAGGTTCAATCCCCAGTACCAAAAATAAAAATAACTCTGGCTGGGCGGTGCACTTGGGAGGCAGAGGCAGGCAGATCTCTGTGAGTTCGAGGCCAGCCTGGTCTACAAAGGGAGTTTCAGGACAGGCTCCAAAGCTACAGAGAAACCCTGTCTCAAAAAACCAAAAATAAATAAATAAATAAATAAATAAATAAATAAAACTCTGGGGACTCTGTGTGTCTGGGTTCAAAGTTGTTTGGAGAGCCAGGTCTCGAACTCTGCTCCTCACCCTCTCAAATCTTCGCTCTTTGATTATACTCTGGTCTTCTACTATTTCCTCCCCCACAACACCCAGTTTCACCTTTAGGGTGCTTGTATCTGCTAACACGCGCAGGAATAATGATGATTGGCCCTAAAAATGAAATACTTTGTTTTTCTGGAATTCCAGCCAACTGCTGGAATAGAATTGTGACATAAATCTGCTTTTCATAAAACTTTATTTATAAAACCAAAATCCAGCAGAAAGCTGAACACATGGGGAGTAGCTTGCATATAATTTTGATGGATGGATAAGTTTAGAAGGTAAATATTAAATAGTAATATCAGTCAACAGAGGAAGACTGACATGAAAGTTTACTTTTCACAGTTATAAAATATTGTTTCCTATTAGCTTTATTGAGTTAATAAAGGAATTTCATATGACCTTTGGACTAAAGATTTTAAAAACATTCTAGGCTGATGAAATTGTGAAATATATTTGGAAGTCCAAAGAGAAATTGAACTTGGCTGGGTTTCCTATTCCCTTCAGGGACATAGTGGATTTCATAACCTTTAACCTATTGTACCAAGCAGAGCACATCGATTGATAAGAGAATTATATAACACCTACCAACCAGTTGTCTCAGAAAGATTTCTGTTTCTTTTATTATTTATTCATTTACTTTTTTTTTTTCAGACAAGGTCCTACTGTATGGCTCTGGCTGTCCTGGAACTCAGTACATAGGCCAGGCTGGCCTCAACCTCACAGAGAGCCACCTGACTCTGTATCCTGAGTGCTGGGATTAAAGGCCTGCGCCACCATACCCGACATAAGATTTCTCTTTTTAAAAGACTCAGGAAAAGATTCAGCACAACGTTTGCACGATTAGGAGGAATTCAGGCAACACTAGGGAAAGGGTCCCCCCGCCACCATCCCAGGGGTGAGGAGGGAGGAGGGGAAATGGAAAAGATGGTGAGAGGAAAGAAAAGAAAGGCCTGTCACGTGTGGGACATTGAAATTCACTCCCCCATTTCCTCTCAGCCCCATATGCAGGGCCCTGGCACCATTCCTGTATCAAAGGTGAAGAGACTCAAGTTCCGAGTGGTCGCTTGTCCAAGATGATATGACCAGGATTGTAAAGCCTGCTCCAGCTCTTGATTCATATTACATGCTTTCTGCTCCCTGGGCTTGACGACTCCATGGATTGTACCAGGTGTGGCATACGAAGCATTTTGTCTAATTCTCACAACAACCATGATAGAAATGCAAGTCCCAACTTCAAAGTTAAAAAGCTGCCCCAGAGCTGGGCATGGTGGCACATGCCCGTAATTCCAGCATTCAGCGGGGAGGCTAAGGTAGAGCAGTAGTAGTTCAGGGCTGGGTTAGGCTGCAAAATCAGTTCGAAGTCAATCCACTTGGACTATGTGAGATTCTACCTAAAAGAAAGAAGGAAGGAAGAGAAAAAGGAGTGGAAGCAGGGAGAGAGGAAAGGAAGAAAGGAAGCAAGCAAAGAAGGAAAGGGGGAAGGAAGGAGGAGAATGGGGACAGGAGAGGGGTGAAAGGGGGAGGAGGAGAAAAGAAACAGAAAAACGGAGAGAGAGAAGAGTGGGGAGCTGATGCAGAGAAGTGAGGTCATTTTGCCCGGAGCTGTATCTAGCACTTCAGTGAGGACACAGCCCTGCTCTTCCCATCAACCCCACCATCTCAGAGTGGCTCAGGTCAAGCTCTGAGGTTCTATAGACTTGCTCTTAGAGGCTTGCACATCCTCTCAAGGACTTCAGAATGTCTACTTTTATTATTTTAAAGGTAATAGCTAGAAATCTATAGAAAACATACTAGATCGCCAAGCAATGCCATGGTGCTCCAGTGCAGGCATTTGTGTTTCTATTTCTATGCATGGTAACAATGTTTATTTGGCCCACAATGTATTGGCAATTTGGCTACCATGGGGTTGGCTTGCCCTCTCATCAATATGATGGTCACTTTGCCACATTTGTACCCAGAGAATTTTTTGTTTGTTTGGGTTTGGTTATTATTACTGTTTGTTCATTGCTATTCCTAACACCATACCCCCTGTGGAAGTGATCATAACCAAAAGACTATCAGAATATTAAACACATTAAGACACCAGTAACTGTGGAACATCTACATAAAAGAGACTTCAGTGGCTTTCTTGGCTTGGAAGGAGGACTTTTCCTGACTCTTCGTTAACAGGACAGATGAAATTTTCAGTGGCTGGGCCAGGCACAGATTTTTATAATACTAGAGACCTGCAAGTCACCTTGGCAATACCACTGAATACTTCTGCCTGATGTGAAAATGTCATGAGCACACAGAGAAGTTGTTTGGCTATAGCAGTTTAACCATATGGGAACTGGCAGCTTAATACCAGCTAAGTTCACAGCAGATGAAGCCGATATCCTATACAGAAGATTCAAAGTTGTCACTGGGTATCTTCCTCAATTACTCTTCATTTACTGAACCCAGAGATCACTGATCAGCTAAACTGAGTAGCCAGCGTGTAGGTGCCTGCTGCCAGCGTGTAGGTGGCTGCCATGCCTTCCCACTGTCCACATGGGTTCTACAGATCCGAATCCAGGCCTCCCATTTGCATGGCAAGCGCTTTATTTACTGAGCTGACTCCCCAAACCCTCGAAGCACTCTAAAGACACTCTGTGATGGTTGATCTCCACCTTCCAGTTGCCTGGATTTAGAAAAACAGAGAAGACACACTCTGGGTGTGCTTTGGGTTTGTTTTCAGGAGGGTTTAACTGAAGGAGAAAGACACACCCTGAGTGTAGGTGGTACCACCACCTGGGATGGGGTCCTGGACTGCATGCTAACATTCCTCTCTCTGCTTTCTGACTGTGGAAAGATTGTGAACAGTCTCCTCACCCCCTCCACTATGTCATGCCTTCCATGCCATGATGTACTGTGTGCATATGCTCATGTCCTTCTCAATCTCTAAGTCAAAGGAAACCCTTCTTGGCTGGGACAATGGCTCAGTCAATAGAGTGATTACAATGCAAGCAGGAAAACCTTTTTTCCCTAAGATTTATTTATTTATTATGTATACAGTCTTCTGTCTGCATGTGTGCCTGCAGCCAGAAGATGGTGCATTACAGATGGTTGTGATCCACCATGAGGTTGCTAGACATTGAACTCAGGACCTCTGGAAGAACAGCCAGTGCTTTTAACCTCTGAGCCATCTCTCCACTCCCCGTGGATTAATTCTTAAAATAATCTAGTAGAGCATCTGCATTGGCCACTGTTTGCAAACAGTGTTCTCTTTGCAGTTCCAAAGCTCCTATAGAGAACTTGGGTTCTCACAGACAATATTAGCCAGCTTTGAAAAATCATTAGCATTTTAATGAAATGATCATTGTTTAATTATTACTTAATCTCTCCCACTCTTTAAAAAAAAAAAGTTTAAAATAAACTGGCCATTATGTAATCTCTCCACTCTGACTTTGAGCCTTTCCTGGTTGCTCAACAGGAATACAGAAAACTCTAGACATACTTAACTGGAGGATAAGACTGTGGCTGTGATCAAACTCCTGCCCTCAGGAGTTACATAGGGTTGAATTTGGATTGCCAAATGGATTAAGAGGATTAGAGACTTTAATGGTTAACGTTACAGTGTTCTATTCTAGAGCTTCTGAGTCTAGAGTTACAGCAACAGCTTAACTATCTTCTCTCTCATCTCCCTACAAGGTTGAGGAGTGATAGTCAATGCATTTGAAATGAATGCTTACACATCTAACCAGTACTCTTGCCCATGCGGAGAGTCTGGGGGAAAGATCATGTTCAGCCTACTATGGCTCAACAGAAACAGGTAAGTCCTCAGCTAAGCAAAGGGGTGATGGTGAGAGGCACTTGGAGCGGAGTTTAGGGGACAGTGAAGGAAGCTTTATGGTAAACAAAGGGAAGTAATGACTTGTTGGGGTTCAGGGGTACAGGGAGGGGAATGGGGAGTCACTGGCTACATGATTCCATCTTGTTACATGCTGAATAGGCCCACAGCACAGTTGTATACATCGAGAAGTTGCATATTTGAAAAGCAACAGCAGAGAATGGTAGAAGCCTTGAACTTGGCCAGAGAAGCCCAACTCCAGACTCTTAACCTCGATCTAAGGCAGTTACAGTCATGCTACAGTATAGATGGAATCACCTAACCCTGGGGGTGGGGTGGGGTTACAAGGCAAGTTTGATCCAGTGAGTCAGCACTGAGGCCCGAGATCCTGTCATTCTTCGCAGCTTCCCGGTGTTGACGGTAGGAAGACTAACCCTCCACCTTGTAGATACCTCACACACTTTGCCCAAATGGCCCCAGTTCATGTCCGAGATGACATGAATTCTGGCTCTTTGTCCATCTTCCCAGTGATGGTTTATATTGCCCATACCATTAGGATTGTGGTTTTCCCAAGGGATGGCTACCTAAGAGCACTTGACAAAACTTAGGTGTGCCCAAACATCTAGGGATGTATGTGAGGCCCCTTGTGATGTGACATCGTTCAGGACATGGGAAACAAAGAAGGGGTGTGCTAGAGGTGGAGGGGATCGCTTCTGAGAAAGGTCCCTCGCTCCAGACTCTGTTGAGTTCCAGTGAACAACCATGTGCCCACTAGTTTTAGGTCAACTTGACACAAGCTAGAGTCATCAAAGAGAAGAAAGCCCCGATTGAGGAAACACTTCCATAAATTTGGACTGTAGGCAAGTCTGTATTTGCGATTGATGTAGGAGGGCCCAGCCCACTGTGGATGGTCCTGAGTTCTGTAGGAAAGCATGCTGAGCAGATCTCTATCATGGCCTCTATCAGCCACTGCCTCCAGATTCCTGCCCTGTTGTGAGTTCCTGTCCTGACTTCCCTTCTATAAAGAACAGCAATGTGGAATTATACTCCCAGTAAACCCTTTCCTCCATAAGTTGCTTTGGATCATGGTGTTTCACCACAGCAATCTTAACCCTAACTAGGGCAGACCAGGAGTTTAGCCTTTCAGATGCTGATAAAGATAATTTGTCAAGGCGTGAGAAAAGCACATATTCTCTTTAGTGGATGGTTATATTCTTAGTAAGTTTGTGAGGCTCCTTTCTCACACCTGACAGCAGAACAAGAGCCCTGTGGGAGCTGGAACCTGCCGGAACAAACCTCACTAGGGATGTGCGGAAATCCAGGGGAGAGTGTTCAATGGAAGGCCTGAGTGACAGCAAGTTACACTTAAGTGTTCCGAAGGTTTCAAAACACGAAAAGACTATACGCAATAAGGTGATGGCCTTGTTCCCAGAAAACTTATAGTCCAAATAGAGGAAATGGAAACAATTAAAAAGACATTCACCTCAGCTTGTTTCATATTTTGAATAATGAAGTCTACTAAAGCCTCAAAAATACAGTATATGAAACATTAAAAATATTTTAGTATAAAAACTGATCTCACTTCAGTTTTTCAGCCAAGAGAGAAAGGAGAAAGACTAGAGATAGTTGCCAGATATTTTTAACTTCGAGTTTTAATTTGAAGGGCCCTTTAAGATGACAAAGCAAGCTGCACCTCTGTGTACCCAGAAAACCACCTTCCTGAGTGTTTTCTTCACAAAGAATTTGGTAAGGAAGTCCTGACTGGTCAGGTCTGGAACATATTTGCTTTAAATATCTATTTTCTTCCTTTTTGTTTCTTATTGTTTCAGTTTAAGCTAACCCCAGAGTGTAATAACATAACAATGACTATTGTCTAGAGTGGAAAATCTAAATAGTTGAGAGAGAGCGTTGAGAGCATTGGAGAAGCAGAAGCAGAATCTATAGATTATGTAGTTATACACATAGTAAATTTAAAAATCTGTCCATATATAAGAGTAAAAGATATCTTAGGAATGCTGTTGGATATAAAAGCAGTATACAGACATTAGTAGCCTTGAAATATTAAAAACAAATATTAAATGAAGAATTTAAAGTAAACTACAAAAAACGGCATCAGTAATGTTATGTACCAAGAAATAAATTTTGTTAAGAGATTGAATCTAGCCAGGCATGGTGTCACTTACCTTTAATCCCAACACTCAGGAGGCAGAGGCAGGTGGATCTCTCTGGGTTCAAAGCCAGCCTGGTCTACAGAGAGTTCTAGGATAGCCAGGGCTATGCTTGTTTTGAGTCTCTAAATGAATACATACCTACATACATACATACATACATACATACATACATACATACATTTTAAGTGAGACTGAAGTTTTGTATAGGGAATATTATATGACTAAGATTGTTTAAAAATATCAAATGGGGCAACATGCGATATTTACTGACTAAAAAGATTCAATAGGATTTATATTTAATATGATTTTTGTCTTCTTTTGCTTTAGAACTTGTCAGGCTGATTTTAAAATACATATGGTGGTGCAGAGAGTTAAAATATCCAGGACAATATTTTCGTTTCCTTGGTTATTTGTCTCTTTGGGGTTTTGTTTGTTTTGAAACACAGGTTTAGACAGTAGTCCAGGGTAGCCTGGAACTCCCCCATTTACCCCAGGTGTACTCAAAATCATGGCAATCCCTCTGTGTTGGGACTGCAGGTGCACAGCACAATGCCCAGCTCAAGATAACCTTGAAGGATTTGTTCTAGAAGAGTTCAAGATATATAAATATCAGAGGTACAGTAGCTAATGTTATGGGGTTAATACAAAGAAATAAATATGTACCAGAGAGAGACTAAAAAAAAAATCCCCCCAAAATGTGTAGGCCTTATTTAAACAGAAGTGGCCCACAGGTCATGAGGGAAGGACAGTATTTTTAATAAAGATGCTGAGACCCTTGATAGCAGAAATTAGACTTGAAAAGGTAATAACTTTATTGGTAAATAGCAAAGTACAATTTTAAAAATCACGATGAGCTACCACCACACAATCCCCAGGATAATACAAACATCCGAAATAGCAAGTGTTGTTGAAGCAATTTACAGTACCTTCTGCTACCACTGAGAGGAGTGACCTTGAGTGTTGACAATGGGTGACCTTGTGTGTTGGCAATGTAAATCAGCCCCATCACTTCAGAAGACCAATTAGGTAACCTATTAAAGAGGAAGAAATGTCTGTGAGCCAGCAATTGAGTGCCACTCCAGGTCCCTTCCCTACAGGAATGTCTGCCTGTGCACACAAGAACACACAAAGCAGCAGACACAATCCAAACATCTAGCAGCAGTAGAACTGGTTTGTGTGTGAATGTTATCGGTAAAATACCACGTCAGCAATGGCTATATAATGTGAGATCCTGTCTCAACAAAACAAAACTACATTTTAGAGCTGAAAATGGGGGGGGGGGGGGACTTAAAGTGTATTAACTAGGATATTTCCCCAGGTTGTAAAATGATAAAGAAAAGCAAGGATGTCATTGGTTACTGTAAGGAAAGCAGCTGGGCGTGGTTACTCCAGCTATTGGGAAGGCTGAGGCAGGAAGATTGTGAGTTCGAGGCTAGCCTACAGTATATCTCAAGACCCCATTTTAGGTGGGAAAAAGTAAGAAAGACAAAGCCCAAAAGAGAAAAGGTGACAAGGTGGAGAGGGGGTTGTCGTCTTGGGGGTGTAATTCTGACAGCACTCTCCCGTGAACCAGTGTGGTGATGGAGACACCTTAGATCTAGCCTAGCATACCTTGGGGCCATTTATCCCACACGACAATTGAGCACTTGAAATGTAACCAATGAGACTGAATTTTAATTGTTTTTCATTTAAGATCATTGGAGTTTAAATTTAAGTAGCCACACTGGACCCGTGGCTACTGTTTCTGCACAGTGCAGTATTGGTTTAAATCAATCAAGAGTTCAACAAAAAGTACCTCACTCCAACAATAATTTGAGGAAGAATCATGGACAAGACAGCTAATCACCACAGTGTAAGGTAGCCAGGGTAGGAGGCACCCTGAGGCTAATGAATATCAGTTGCACTTTTTCTAGCCCCACACCTGAAGAGATGAGGGGAAGACGTGGTCCCTGGGACTGGAAAAAGAGAGAATGAATGAGATTCTCCTGTGTTAGGAGGTGTAGCCAGTCTGAGATGCCTTCTAATAGGAGCCACTAAAATAATCACCTAATGTGACTTTCCTTCCCATCTGGTTTCTCATCAGGGGCCCCCATAGCCACTCCCAAGAGTGGGTAGATAGGGTGGCTCATAGGTGCCCACAGATCCACACAGGTTAGGCTTCCTGAGGAAAGGCCGGAGGAAGTGGGTCTGACAGAAGGAAGGCATCAGCACACCACTCTCACCTTAGGTCTCTGCAGTTCCCATTTTTAATTACTCTGGCTGTGGTGGTTTGAATGAGAATAGCCCCCATAGGCTCACACCACCAGCACTATTGGAAGGTGTGGCCTTGCTGGAGGAAGTGTGTCACTGGGGGCAGGCTTTGAGATCTCAGAAGCTCAAGCCAGTCCTGGTGTGTCTCATTATCTTCCTGCTGCCTGCAGATCCAAACGTAGAACTCCTAGCTACCTCGCCAGCACCATGTCCACCTGCATGCCACCACACTTCCTGCTTTGATAATGGATTAAACCTCTGAACTGTAAGCCAGCCCCAGTTAAAAGTTTTCCTTTATAAGAGTTGCCATGATCATGGTGTCTCCTCACAGCAGTACAAACCCTGAGACAGTGACCATTTCTTTTTGTATAAAATTGTGGTTTAAACTTTCAGAAATGAAGGGTGGGAATATATCTCAAAAGTTGAGCATTTAGCATGTACAGCTCTGGCTTGCCTCCTTGCTGTAGCTGGAACCCTGAAATGGCCCCACAGGTCATGTGTTTGAATACCTGGTTCCTAACTGGTGCTGCTACATGGGGAGGCTGCAGAATCTTTGGAATATGAGGTACGATAGGTACTGGGGGGACTGTCTTTGAAGGTTGTACCCTTGGTGCTGGCCACCTGGGCTCTGCTTCCTGCCTGCCACAAATGTGAACAACCCACCATGCCACCCCTGCTGCTGTGACTAGAGCTGTTCCAGCTGCCATGCCTGTCCTCCTTGACGGGAGCAGAGGCAAAGCAAACCTCTCCTCCATGTTATTCTGTCAGCTATCTTATCACAGTGCTGATAATCTCCAACGGGGACACATGTGTGCGTGTACATACACACACACACCACAGCAAAAGTAGAGACAGAGAGAGGGAAGGAGGGAGAGTCCAAATGAAAAAAAGACATAAAGGAAGGGAGTAGGAAATGGAAAAAATATATACCTGACTAGGGTGGTCCTGCATGAAATACTGCTTTTCAAAAAAAATCTAATAAATTTATCAAAACTACAAAATAGTCACCAAAAATCTGCATATATAGTTGTTAATACATGTTTTTGACAAGTCAATAAAATGAAATTTTAAGGGTTCATGTGTATAAACACAGCATTTGTTTACCCAAGACGAGCTTTGGTGACCTCTTTTTTACATTTTTCCTTTTAAAATAGTAAGAAACACAGTGCTCAGAAATGATGGAACCAAACACAGCCATGTGGGCTTTTGATTTAGTTTGCCTTCTTGGGCGTGAGAACCACAATTCAGCCTCTGGGTAGAACCAGAGCCAGGAATATGAACTGTGGTTTGTTTTGAAAAGTGTGTATATTGGTTAGGAATGCTTTCGCTGGGAGTGTAAGACGATCTAACTTAACACAGAGATTATTTCTCATGTTTAAAAGGAAGAATCTAGAGACTGCTGGTCTTTTTAATGACCACAACTTAAGGGCTGGCATCTCCATGATTCTTCTGGCTGAATTCTCCACTCACAAACGACCAAGACAGAACCAGGTTGTCACGTTGAAGTCACCTAAGGGAGGGAAGGGGACGGGCTACAGGACAAAAGCATCGGTGTTTTGCTTTCAGTGGAAAAGCAAAGGCTTTTTTCCCACAGCAGCAGACTGGGCTGGAACTGTACCACATGGCCTCCCCTAGCTGCCAGGAGGCTGTGTGTGTCAATGTGCAGCGTTCTCAGCCTTCCTAAGTCAGCACAGGATGAGAAAATTGAACACTGTTGTTAGCTAAGCCAGCTGAGCTTTTACTAATACATAAACAACTTCTCCTACAGTGTCCGAGATCTCTACCACAAAGGGTGAATTCTTCGGCTTTAGAAACCATTTTCTAGAAGGCCTCTATTTATGTGTGCATGCCACCCAAAAGGGTGGCACACCACCACCCTTACGTGTTAACTTGTTTCTGAGTTTTTTCTGAACAGTTGCCTGGAACATGTTAAGGGGGCATGTTTCACCATAGGAGAAATATGTCAGGGAAACTCCACACACTGACAGGGAACCGTCAGTATCAGCAAGCGGTGAAGGGCCCAAGTTACCAAGTAGGCAGGGAAGAAGGTCCTCGGAGATAACTCTCACCCAGTGCCCTCTGCCTGGGTCAACTAACACATGGCAGATTTCCTCTATGTGCCATTGAAACTGACCTGATCACCCCATCCCCTGTCATACCCAGGATCAAGAGGCTGCAGGCGTCAGAGAGACCGTGACAGGCAGATGCAGCCTTAGACAGTTACTCACTCTTAGGGTCCAAATGCAGGCTCTACCAGCTTGTGCTCTGACTCCATTTTGGAACTTCCTTGTGCCCCAGTTCCTTATCAATGGCAAAGATCCTTGAGATAGTAGTGAGCCTAGAACAAGTTAACAAATGGAGCTTACTTAAAACCATGTCTACTGTGTGCATAGTAGCTGGCTTCAAGGACAAAGACTTTCTCCCATGATTATATTAGTTTTACCGTGTGTGTGTGTGTGTGTGATATGTTAGAAACTCTTCCTTTTCTGTTTCAATTATTTTTATTCTAATAGGAAAAAAACTTGTCAACTGCTTAGCTGAGTAACAGTTAACATACAAAATACATAACAGTTCAAAAGATTTAACAATAACAACAACAACAACAAAACATTTCCAGGTTAGAGGAATAACCTACTTTAGCTTTGCCAATTCTCGGCTACTGCATGGTGATACTGTATTGTGTTGTTTTGTTCGCTCTTCTGTTTGTTTTTGGTACAAGAGGCAACATTGTGATAAACATTTTTGGAGCTAATTTCCTCTGCACTTCCATGATTCTCTTAGTATAAATTCTCAGTGTAAAATTGCTAGGTCAAGGGCTGGAAAGATGGCTCAGTGGTTAAGAGCATTGCCTGCTCTTCCAAAGGACCTGAGTTCAATTCCCAGCAATCACATGGTGGCTCACAACCATTTGATCTGATATCCTCTTCTGGCCTGCAGGCAGACACACAGACAGAATGTTGTACACATAATAAATAAATAAAATATTTTTAAAAAAATTGCTAGGTCAAAAATCATGCATGGTTGACTCAATAGTTAAGAGCAGCTGCTGCTCTTCCAGAGGACCTGGGTTCCATTCCCAGCACCCACAGGACAGCTCACATCCCTCTGTTACTCCAATCCCTGGAGATCTGACACCCTCTTCTTGGCCTCCATGGGCACCAGGCACTCAGGAGGTGGACAGATGCACATATATACATACAGCAAATATTCATACATAAAAATAACAGTAAATAAATCTTTAAAAATAGAAAAGCATGCATTAAAATGAATAAAACCAATCAGCTGGTTAAAAGACACAGGAGTGTAGCAGGAGACAGGGATGAGCAAGAATGACGTATGACCAAGTGCATGAAGATGTCACGGTAAAACTTGTATGCTAACTCAAAAAAAAATTTTTTTTCAAGTGGAGCACACATAAGTACTCAGGAAGTGGAGGCAAAAGATCATGAGCTTCAGCCCAGTTTGGGCTTTAGAGTGAGTCTGCCTGGGTTACATAGAAAGCCCCTGCCTCAAAAAAACAAAACAAAGAACTGTCCACGTGGCCCCATGGTCCCAGACTTGCCTAGCATGCACAGGCTCTGGACTCACTCCTGGGTACTGAGCGGAAAATCATGCCTGTTCTCAAGTTTTGATAAGTATGTTTCAAGTAATCTCCCAGGGATGGGGCTCTATTGAAGTAACCAATAATTTCTGTACTCCTTTGGAAGCAGGTTATTTTTGTTTGTTTTTAGTTTCTCCACAATACTTGCCAGACCTCCTAAACCTGGGCCTGTGTTAACAGAATCCCCAGCGTGCTTCTCTGCCATTCCTGTGAATTATTTGCCCTCATTCTAGAAGTAGCTCCTGACCTTTCACCTCAATGGCATTCTCTTATGCATTGGATTATTGCCAGGTTTTTTTTTTTTTTTTTTTTTTTTTTTTTTTTTTTTTGCTAGAGATTCTTTGTCTCAGGTTCTAATGTGGTTGTTTTGGAGTAGTGGTTGTAAATAGTGTTGGTCATGAGCTAGGATTGAGAACCTCTGTCTTGTTTGTTTCAAGTCCAAGGAAAGGGATCTCTTGTGACAATCCTAGGTTGGGGTAAAATGGAACATGATTGTCACCACATTCCTTGAAATGAAAACCTAGATCTTTCAGCTCTCCCCTGTGTGCCGTTTACTCAATAATTTAACATTTACCCATCACCTACTTATTGTGAACTGTACTCAGGGATAAAGATGAATAATAATTCTCTGATCTGGATAAGTATGTGATTGAGGGAGGTAGGCAGGTAAACAAGTAACTTGTCATAATGCTAAATATTCTGTAGAAGAGTGTGTCTTCTGACCTCCACACATGTGCTATAATGTGTTTGTATGTAAGCATGCAGACAGAGAGAGAGAGACATATACAGAGAGAGAGAGAGAGAGAGAGGGGGAGAGAGAGAGAGAGAGAGAGAGAGAGAGAGATACAGACACACACATACAAAGAGATAGAGACAGAGAGGGCGAGAGAGACATACAGACACACACAGAGACAGAGGGGGGAGTGAGAGACATACAGACACACATACGAGAGAAAAAGAGAGAGGGGGAGTTAAAAACAAATAAAATTGTATACCATTTGAAATGTTTTGCCAATTTGTAGTTAAATTGGAAGGTAATGGTAAAGGATATTCTTTGCTCCGTTGACATTTGTGCTCTGGAATTTTAGTACTGCTTATTAAATTTGATCAAAATCTCATATGCAGGGTTTGTCAGATAGCTTAGCAGGTAAAAGTGCTTGGTGCACAAACCTGAAGACCTGAGCACACGCCAGCCAGCTAGTTCTCTCACAGGCACCTGCAGATGAAGGTCCTGTACCATTTGGAAGAAGTGACTACTTCCTTGAATACAAAGATGTCATCATAACACTGCAAGATATCAGGGAAACATGGCCACCAAAGAAACAGAGATCTCTTCATTGCCTGCTGAAGAATTCAAAATAAATGCTTCAGTATTGGATGTGGTGGAACACTCTAAGGCAGGAAGATTGAGAGCTAGAGGACAATGTTGGTTATGCAATGAGTTCTCAGCCAACCTGGGCTGCATAGCAATATCCTGAATCAAAACAAATAAAACTGAACAAGTTCTTTTAAAAAGGTATAGTAGCAGGCTGGAGAGGTGGCTCAGTGGTTAAGAGCACTGGCTGCTCTTCCAAAGATCCTGAGTTCAGTTCCCAGCAACCACATAATGGCTCACAACCATTTGTAATGAGATCTGGTGCCCTCTTCTGCCCTGCAGGCATATATGGAGACAGAATACTATATACATAATAAATAAATCTTTAAAAAAAGAAGAGGTCTAATAGCTTACACTACTAGAAAACAGGCAACACAGTGTAATCAGGAAAACAATATAAAACAAAAGAAGCTCATTCAGGACTGAGGAGATGGGTCAGTTAGTATAAGGACCTGAGTTCAAATCCCCAGCACTTAGGTTAAAAGCCAGACGTGGCTGCATTGCAGGAGTGGAGACAGGTAGGTCAGGGGAGCTTGCTGGAAAGCTAGCCTAGCCAACACAGCAAGCTTCCAGTTCAGTCTCAAGGCAGTTAGGAGAGAATAACAGGAGGGGACACCCAACATCCTGCTCTGGCCTCCACATGCTTACACACGGATACATGTATTGGCACACTCATATGCATACACCACACACTGAGCAGGATTTTTTTTAAAGAAGTATGTTCAACAAAGAGAAAAATAATTTATTAAAATATATAACCACGGGGCTGGAGAGATGGCTCAGAGGTTGAGAGCACTGACTGCTCTTCCAGAGGTCCTGAGTTCAATTCCCAGCAACCACATGGTAGCTTACAACCATCTGTAATGAGATCTGGTGGTACCCTCTTCTGGCATGCAGGCATACATGCAGGCAGAACACTGTATACATAATAAATAAATAAACCACAAACAAATTTAATACCTGAAGAATACAATGAATGAAATGAAAAATGTAATGGTTTCTCCTGCAGACTGCTGTACACACAGATGAAGAAGCAGCGAACTGAAGAAGAGGTAGTTTAAAAAGAGTCCAGGCAGCAGAGAAGAAGAATTAAAAGACTAAGGAAAATTGTCAGTGTTTTCAGGGCGGATGGAGCCCGCTCCTCTAATCCTTCCCTACCTACATCCTCTGGCCCTCCCAGGACCCAGGGCCACGTGTGTAATTAGGGCAGAGTTGCATAAAACTGGTTGAGAAAGGACATTGACTCCCTGACCCGTCCTTCCAACAGCAAACAAGCCCAGCTGCATTTCTGAAGATAGCAGCGGTTTGGCTGGGAGACTAGTCCTATACAATGCTCACCAAAAGCACGGGCATGTTCCCTCCAGTAAACATGTGCTAGTTAGCCCAAGCTAACTTAGTCAGCTTCAAGCCGGCTGTTAGCATGTTCAAACAAAGAGGGGATTGATTATTCTCAAATACCTAGATACCTCTCCAAAGCAAATGAAAAACAGCAAAATAAAACAGCATATTCCTTCAGTGACCGCTGGCTGAACCAGGGCCTCCAGGGCAGAGCCTGCTACAAATACTGGTATAATGATGCCAATGCAACTTGTCTACTCCTGGTTTTCAGGGTGCCGGGGGTATTGCCAGATGTACCCCAATATCCCAGTTACCAACTTTTAGAAACAACCCTGGAGACATATATCAGAGAACTAAAAGAGATGACCCTTAATATCATCACCCTGAAGATGAACCTTAAGTAGGACCCCAAGTCTCCTACTGAGACACGTTGTCACCAGTGTTCCAGCAAGTCTGAGCAAGAGCCCACTTCATTGTTCTTCAATCATTTGAAAAAGCAGAAGATGGTGGTGGGGGTTGCTTAATTTTCATTACTACTCAATGGTCCCTCAAGAATTTCAGAAAGTGGGCCTAATGCCACATGACTCCAGATGAATCAATGCATTTATTGTTGTCATGGAGACACTGGCTGAGTCATCGCTTGACATGGCACTAGCCATAAGCAATAGTGAGTACCAAAGATCCCACACTTTATGTTTCCACAAAAACACAGTCTCTACGGTGAGGTTATGAGACACATGGGAGAAGCCACTCTGTTCATTTATTTTTCAAGTGTAGGGTAAATGTTGTAGGTTCCTTTTCCCCGTTACTGGTCTAAGACATTGTACATTACAATGTTGATTTATGGGTTCTTTCTCGCTAGTCTACCTGATCCGGATTCTTCATTTGTTTTGAAAAGAGAAAAATACACAAAATAGTACAGAGCTTTATATTTGCAGACTCTTTACCTTAAAATTTTCATAAGCGGGGTTGGAGAGATGGCTCAGTGGTTAAGACCATTGCCTGCTCTTCCAAAGGTCCTGAATTCAATTCCCAGCAACCACATGGTGGCTCACAACCATCTGTGATGAAGTCTGGTGCCCTCTTCTGGCCTGTAGGCATACACGCAGACAGAATATTGTATACATAATAAATAAATATTTTTTAAAAAATTTCATAAGCAAAATATACAAACCTACAAGAAAGCCAGGATTTATTTTAATTGACTGCTGCATAATTCTATTAAATGCAAGTGAACTGAACCCAGTATTTATGGAAATGTTTACTGAGTGCCTAGGATGGTGAGTTTTAATTGTCACCGTGACATGACCTAGAATCCTCTGAGGAGACAGTCTCAATGATGGACTGTCTAGACCAGGTTGGTCTAAGGCCATGTCTGCGGAGGGTTATCTTGGTGGTGTTAACTGATGTGGGGTGAGCATGTCTAGTGTGGGCAGCACCATTCCCTAGGTTTGTGTCCTCAATAGTATAAAAGCAGAGACAGTAACTAAGCAAGCTGCATAGTAAGCAGACACAGATTCATTTTTTCTCTGCTGTTAACTGTAGATGTGGTTAGCTTCCTCAAGTTCTTGCCTTGATGGCCCTACAGTGATGGACTATAACCTGGAACTGTGAGCTACAATAAGCCTTTTTTCCCTGAGTTGCTTTTTATCTTGATTTTTTAATTGAAAATATATTTTCTATATAAAATATATTAACTAGAGTTTCTCATCCCCCAATTCCTCCTCCCAGATCTTCCCTACCTCTTCACTTATCCAAATTCCAAATTCATACCCCATTTCTCTCATGAGAAAACATCTAAAAATAACAATAAAATAAAAAAAAACCAGAATAGGACAAAACAAAGTTAGGAATGAATAAATAAATAAAAGAGCCAAAGAAAAAACACAAGAAACACATAAAGTTGCAGATATACACACGCATTCACCAACAGAGAAAACACACAAAAACAAAGCCGGAAATCATATTATATAAACAAAAGATTTGGAAATTTTTTTTAAATGTCCAAACAAAGCATTATGAGAAAAAAAACTTCTAAATATACCACCAAGTTCTGTTTGTTTGACCATCCACTGTTGGGTATGGGGCCTGCCCATCAGCATGAGTTAACATACCCAATGAGACTCCATTGGAGAAAACCAATTTTTCCTTTGTAAGTGGTTATTGATTGGAGATAGCTTCTGGGTAGGGGATGAGGCATTGTGTTCCCTTCCCCTCAGCACTGGGACCCTGTCTTAGTAAGGGTCACTATTGCCGTGATAAAACACCATGGCAAGGGCAGATTGTGGAGGAAGGGTTTCGTTTATTCACAGTTCTATGTAACAGTTCATTACCAAAAGCAGTGAGGGCAGGATTCATGCAGGACAGAAACCTGGAGGCAGGAGCTGACGCAGAGGCCGTAGAGGGAGGCTGCTTACTGCCTTCTTCAGCCTGCTTTCTAATAGAACCCAGGACCACCAGCCCAAGGATGGCACCACCCACAGTGGACTGGGCCCTCCCCCATTAGTCATTAAGAAAATACCCTACATCAAGGCCAGCCTTGTCTAAGAGCTAGTTCCAGGACAGCTAGGGCTGTTACATAGAGAAATCCTATCTCAAAAAACAGAAAGAAAGAAAGAAAGAAAGAAAGAAAGAAAGAAAGAAAGAAAGAGAGAGAGAGAGAGAGAGGGAGGGAGGGAGGGAGGGAGGGAGGGAGGGAGGGAGGGAGGGAGGGAGGGAGGGAGGGAGGGAGGAAAGGCCCTACAGGGTTGTCTACAATCAGTTCTTATGGAGGCATTTTCTTAATTGAGGTTCCTTCCTCTCAGGTGACTCTAGTTTATTCAAGCTGACATAAAACTGTCCAACACAGATGCCATCTTCCTTAGACCGTGCAGACCCTTGCCGCACTGTTACAGCCCTGTGAGTTCATGAGTGTCTGTCCTGTGTGTCTAGCAGGCCTTGCTACCTTGGTGTCTTCCGTTCCTTATGGCTCTTAAAATCTTTCCACCTACTCTTCCACAGAGTTCCATGAGCCACAACGGGAGGTATTTGATGGAGACATTCCATTTTAGACTGAATTTTCCAAAGACTCTCACTCTCTATACTTCATGGGTCTCTGTATTTGTTCCCATCTACTATAGGAGCTTCTTTGATGCTAGTAAGACGCTGATTTACGAGTTATTGGAATGCTGCCAGGGGTCATTTTATGGCTACATTCCTTTAGCATAACAGTAGCATTTGGTTTCCCCTAGGTCCCTGGCCAATCTAGTCCCAGGTTCCTGGCTACCTGAGCAGTGATGGGCATACATTCTGTCTCACAGAATGGAGCTTCAATCAATATATTGGCTGGCTACTCCTACAACTTTTGTGCCACCATTGTACCAGTATATCTATCAGGCAGGTCACCATTGGAGAGTAAAGGTTTTGTAGCTGGGTTGGTATTTAACTTCCTTATTTGGTAGCATTCAGGCTATCTTCTAGCATCATGAACACTAGTCAGTAAGGATGAAGGCTCTAACTAGGCACCAGCTTGACTTCTCTGTGTTCAGTAAGTCATAGAAGTGTTGTATTGTTATTTTATTACAGCAACAGGGACAGTGCCTATTCTAGATGTTTGACTCTGTAGAGAGAAGAATGTGAAAAAAGAGCCAAGAGACAGGACTCCTATCTTCAGAAACAAACATGAGATAACAGGAGAGAGAAAACATCCATAAAACAATCAGGGGCTGGAGAGATGGCTCAGAGATTAAGAGCACTGATTGCTCTTCCAGAGGTCCTGAGTTCAAATCCCAGCAACCACATGGTGGCTCACAAGCATCTGTAATAAGATCTGGTGCCCTCTTCTGGCCTGCAGGTGTACATGCAGGCAGAACACTGTACACATAATAAAAAATAAAGAAAACATTTTTTAAAAAATTCAATTGCCGGGTGGTGGTGGCGCACGCCTTTAATCCCAGCACTCGGGAGGCAGAGGCAGGCGGATCTCTGTGAGTTCGAGGCCAGCCTGGTCTACAAGAGCTAGTTCCAGGACAGGAACCAAAAAAAAAAAAAAAAAAAAAAGCTACGGAGAAACCCTGTCTCGAAAATAAAAATAAATAAATAAATAAAAATTTCAATTACTGAATATACATGATATTGTCATCTCTTCATTCAACAAAATATTAAATGTTAATAGCTCAGAGCCTGCACTCAGTGGCTACTTCAGATACACAATTAAGTAATATAAAACCTCAGTCTTCACTGTACTTATAGTAAAGGGGAGCAGACATATCATGACCATTTACATTGGACTGTGAAGAGGGGTTATAGTGGGGCAGAGAGTGCGGGTAAGGCCTGGGAGGCTGGGGAAAGCTCAGAAAGGAGATGACCCCTGAAGCTCCCAGGAGGATCCAGAGCTCTGGGGAAAAGTGGCAGGTTCCATTTCGAGACAGAAAATGCAATATGAATCTGACTTAAAGCCATAAACTTTGCTCATTGGATCTCTGGCAAAATGATCTGAAATAATAGCATAGCCTGACTTAAGAAAGCTATAGACGGGCTGGAGAGATGGCTCAGAGGTTAAGAACACTGACTGCCCTTCCAGAGGTCCTGAGTTCAATTCCCAGTAATCACATGGTGTCTCACAACCATCTGTAATGAGGTCTGGTGCCCTCTTCTGGCCTGCAGCATACATGCAGACAGAATACTGCATACATGATTAATAAATAAATCTTTTTTTAAAAGGAGAATGGTTTAAAAAAAGAAAGAAAGTTATAGACTAACCAGGAAAGACAGTGAACTGCCTCTATATGACTCCGTGAAGAGGGAGAGTCAGAATCGGAATGGCAGAGTCTCCATGCCAGAGGGAGAGAGCTAGAGAGCTTTGGAAATTCACAGAGGTAGTGATGCGGTAGTAAGAGGTGCCTAGGAGACACACCAAGAAGAAGTGAGCCAAGCTGAACACAGCTCCAGTCAGGCAGTGCTCTGGTGGGAAGAGGAGAATCAGAAACCCTACCCAGAAGGCAAGTTGGGAAGTCTAGTGACTAGAGATGGGATCCAGTTACAGGTCTGGGTGACCCTGATTCCTCCACCAAGCAGGTCCTGTTTCATCACTGACTGTTGCTGAGCTACCCTGGCATCCTAAAGTTAACCTTCCATACCCCCTAGGGTGAGAAGCAGAAGGCAGTTGAGCATAACAAGTAGCCAGGGCATTGGCACACCCCAAAGTGCTGCCAACAGAGGCTCAGCTCACCCACTGTGGTGGTTTGAAGAAGAATGGCCCCCATAGGCTCTTATAATTAAATGCTTGTCACCTGGGAGTGGAACTCTTTGAAAGGATTAGAAGATTTAGTAAGTGTGACCTTGCTGGAGGAACTGTGTCACTAGGGGTAGGCTTTGAGATTTCAAAAGCCCATGCCAGACCCAGGTTCTCTCTTTCTCTGCCTGCAGATCAGGATGTAGCTCTCGGCTGCTTCTCCAGCATCAAGTCCACCATGCCTGCCACCACACTCCCTGCCATCATTATAATGGACCAAGTTTCTGAAACTGTAAACAAGCCCTAACTAAACGTTTTCTGTGATAAGAGTTGCAGTGGTCATGGTGTCTCATCACAGCAACAGAACCCTGACTAAGACAGGCAGCAAAGTACACGGAAGATAACCCTATCTGTAATGGCTATTCTGCTTGTCAACTTGACTATATCAGGAAATGAGTGACAATCCAGAAATGCAGGGCACACCTATGAGATGTTTTTCACTTGAAGTAGGTGAATCCACTTCTAACCCGTACCTTTGAGGCAGGAAGACACACTTTTAATCTGGACCTTGAGGTAGGAAGATACGCAGAACTGTTTATAGCTGATTAGAGGAGAGACCAAGTACTCAGATAAGAATTCAATGACCAGG
This sequence comes from Chionomys nivalis, assembly GCF_950005125.1. NCBI lineage: Eukaryota > Metazoa > Chordata > Mammalia > Rodentia > Cricetidae > Chionomys > Chionomys nivalis. The sequence goes on along the minus strand of NC_080094.1, from coordinate 70,995,198 downwards.
GCTGGAGAGATGGCTCAGTGGTTAAGAGCATTGCCTGCTCTTCCAAAGGTCCTGAGTTCAATTCCCGGCAACCACATTGGTGGCTCACAACCATCTGTAAAGAGGTCTGGCGCCCTCTTCTGGCCTTCAGGCATACACACAGACAGAAAATTGTATACATAATAAATAAATATTTAAGAGAAAAAATTCAAAGACCATCCCTACCCACCAACTTTGATCTAGGCCACACTTTCTGCTGGAAACCTATATAAGGACATAAAAGAAGGAAGCTTTTGCTCTTTGCCTGTTTGCTTTCACCTTGCTAGCAAGTCCATTCCTTCACTGGCATTGGACCTACTTCCTTGGGATTCCAACATCTACTGAAGACCCGCTGAGACATCCAGACTTGTAGACTGAGCAACTTCTGGACTAGAACTTTCCATTCATAGCCAGTCGTTGTTAGATTAGCTGGACCATAGCCTGATAGTCATGCTAATGACTTACCCCTTTCTGTAGATTCATTCTGTAAGTTCTGCTACTCTAGAGAATCCTGACTACACTTCCCTAAAAGCAGATTTTATCAGCTGAACATAACTTAGGACCTGATAGTGCTAATCCTGAGGTCAGCATGCAGATTAATTTCTTGGACCCTATCTGCTATTCCCTGCCATAGAACCTAAGAACTCGGAAGTGAAGCTTCAGTGGCCACCTGTCATCCACAGCTACATGGCTCCAGCATGGAGACTATACTTAAGAGGTCTTGAAAATACTACTGTAGGTCCCCTGCTTGTCCAGATCTCACTGTTGTGGTTGCTTCTCACAGTCCTGATCACTGAAAGAATTTTCTCCCTGGAGTTGGGGAGTGGGTGGAAGTTAGGCAATGTCCACATACACCCCAACTCTCCTTCCTTCTAAGGTATCAGTGATGAACCAGAATTTGATTCCATCAGTTTCCTCTGGGGAACCAATGGTTTATTAGGCATAATTCCAGAGCATAGGTGATCCTAAGATCTGCACCTGCATGCATGGTGGTGGTGGCTGCGCAGATGGGGCCCCTTTCCCTTAGTCTTCCCCAGACTCTATAGTCTAATCCCTGCCCGAGATCCCGAAGCCACATTCAATTAGGGCAGAATTGTTTATAGCCGATTAGAGGGAGAGACCAAGTACTCAGATAAGAATTCAAAGACCACCCTACCCACTCCTTCTAAGAAGATGTTTAGAGTCAGCAAGCTCGGCTATGATGATCCTTTGCTAGTCTTAGGAAACTGACAGCTTTTCTGCTCTGCGGATAATGTCATACAACACTAATGCACTTGGGAGATGCCCACCACTAGAACGTTAGCCAACCTAATGGGTACCTAATGGGTACAGCAGGACTGCTTTGGGAGGGTAAGATAGCCTACGTAAACCACAGGTTACAAAGCTAAATATGGTTAAGAGAGGCCACATGTATACAAAGAGAGCAAGCTGCTAAAATGAAGACAGCAAAGGCGGTGGACACTTGTCCAGTATTGACTCGACGCCATCATAAACCACAGGAAAGACAAGAGGCCCCATGTCAGCTGCTTCTTCAGCCCCATGCGATATCTGACTAGCTCTGTTTTCTGAGGACCCAGGAAAAGCTACTACCAGATTTCATCTTTTACCTTTTTAAAAAACTCTTTGCTTTTCCACTTATTTTTCTTTTTTTACCACATTTTAAACAATATTTTTATTTGCTTCATGGCATTTTAAAAAATTATGCTTTTATTTTTTTTTTGTTCCTCTTGGTAGTGTGTGCCACCAAGCCCAGCGTATGTCTAATTTGTTTATACTTTTTATTAGACATTTTTTTCCTTAACTATTTTTTTAAGATTTATTTTATTGTATGAGTGCTCTATCTGCATGTATGCCAGAAGAGGGCATCAGATCCTGCTATAGATGGTTGGGAACTACTGTGTGGTTGCTGGGAATTGAACTCAGGATCTCTGGAAGAGCAGCCAGTGCTCTTAACCTATGAGCCATCTTGCTAGCCCCATATTTTTCTTTTATTAACCTCTGTGTTTATACCGCCCCCCTCATTCTACTGTTTGTTTGTTTGTAGACAAGTTCTCACTGGGTAGCTCTGGCTGGCCTGGAATTCTCCAGTTAGCTTAGACTGGCCTTGAGTTCATAGAGATCTGCTTACTTCTGCCTCCTGAATATTGGAATTAAAGGTTTGTGATTGGTCATTTTCCTATCCTTTTATAGTATTTCAATTTTACTTAGTAATTAAAGAAAAAAACACCTCGAGCTGGAGAGATGGCTCAGAGGTTAAGAGCACTGACTACTCATCCAGAGAACCTGAATTCAAATCCCAGCAACCACAAGGTGGCTTCCAACCATCTATAGTGAGATCTGGTGCCCTCTTATGGCATGAAGGCATACATGGAGGCAGAATACTGTATATATAATAAATAAATCTTTTGAAAAAACTCACTTGTTTTTATTTTTTATTCCTCTCTTTACATGTATTTGTGTGTTTTGTTTCTGAACTCATGCTTCGAGGTCCTTCTGTCATTTCCTCAGAATTGTCACTGATCTCTCGCTCTTGTCTGCCTTGCTTACCTCTCTCTTCATTTCCTTTACTTAATCTTCCTTGTCTTTCTCTTTCCCCCTCTCCATGCCTCTCCCTTTAGCTAGCTCATTTAATATTTCTCTAGTTACCCTAAATAGTTTTTAACTCCACAGCATGTTCTATATTGGATTTTTCATTTCTTTTATGGTTATTGGTGATGTGTTAATGGGCTTTCACTGCTTCTGGCTGTATTTCTACATCTTGTATGGTTTGATGTTGCTGTCACAGTGTAGAAATTACAAGCCTTTCTAGGGAGGAATTACTTGACATACTAGAGATGAAAGAAAAACTCTTTCAAAGTGGTTGTCCAGCTCTTGGTTGATGCCCAAGCAAGAGCTAGCATCCAACAGAAGATTTTTATTAACTTATGTATACCTTAGGCTTATGCATTTTATATACACTGTTATCCTTAAATCTCTTTTGGGACCTGGCCCCAAGTTACACTTTGAACAATTTAAACAGAGACAGGAGACAGCGAGTCTGGCCACTTAGACAGATAAGAGATTTACACAGCTAAGATACTATATATTGCCAAAACTGTTTTACGTACACCAGTGTTGTTCTTTTCTGAATAGTTGCTACCCAGGGTCATCCTGCCCACCTGGCAGAATTATGTGTTTCCTGATAAGAGCACAGGGGACTTAATGGCAGACCTGGACTCAGTGATGATCGTGACCTTATGCTGCCCCCTTCCTGAGCTGCCCAGTAGAGGCATGCCTCTGGGTGGGAATCAGGGCCAGACAACTGGTGGTAAGTCAACTCTGTCTCCTTTGTCATGGGAGTGGGGCCAGTACCTGACAAATCCTGGTGAACAAACATTTACATCCTAGCGTCCTAAATTTGACTTATCTCTCATAGGCCCGGTTAGCATGCTACTTCTCTTTAGCGTAGTTTGGAGGCAGTGCTCCTGTACCTAAATTCCACTGGTGTGACTCAGTGTCTCCTGTCAGTAAATCATCTATAACTTCAGTTTATTTATGACTGCAAGCTTCTCCAGCATCAAGAGCAGCATGCTTTCTCCTCTATGATTGAACCCTCCAGGGAAGGCTGCTTAACATGGAGATCCCCAAATAGTTGAGGTTTTTAAAAGCCTATGTGCTTGAATATCTGTTTCTTCCTTCCGATTTGGGAACTTTTCTAGTATCATTTCATTGAATAGATGGATATCCAAGTACAAGAGGCATTTAGAACCCAATGCACTAAGACTGAGAAAAATCTTTCCGTGGCATATTATAGTCATGATGTCAAAAATACAAAGAAGTGAAACAATATTTAAAACTGTAAGGGAAAAACACCAATTCACTCAGAAAAATAGATTTCCTGCCAGAACCCCTTAAAGTCAAGAAAGCATGGAAAGATGCAATTCAGCCTAACCAAGACTGCTATATTCAGGCAAAGTTTCCTTTCTTTGGTTTTGTTTTATTCAAGACAGTGTTTCTCTGTGTAGCCCTAGCTCTCCTAGAACTCTCTCTGTAAGCCAGGTTGGCCTCAAACTCAGAGATCCACCTGCCTCTGCCCCAGAATGCTGGAATTAAAGGCGTGTGCCACCACGCCCCAGATGGCAAAGCTATCTTTTAAAACTTTCAGAGACATAAGGACATTTCGAGACAAGCACAAACCAAGGCAGGTCCAGGCACCAAGTGAGCATTTCTGTCTGACAGTACTGAGAGAAGCGGCATACACAGAAGAAGGATGCTCTGGGTCTCTGCTGACAACACTGAATGAAGGAATGGCATACGCAAAAGAAGGCTGTGAGTCTCCAGCACAGGAGCATGGGAAAAACAAAACAAGCTTTGGGAGAGGTACAGATGAACAGCTACCAATCTGGAAGAATCCATCATGTCCAATACTAAAGCCACTAAAACCTCAATACTGTTTGGAGGGAAAGAGAGACCAAACAACAACTAGAAAAATAACCAACAAGCGTACAGGGAACAGTAACATCTCTCAACAATAACATCAACTATAAATAGCTTCACTCGCCAACAGAGACACAGACTAGCTGACAAATTTACAAACAAGAGCCAATTATCTGTTATCTCAAAAAAAGAGCAGACCTCACTGGTAAAGACATCCACAGACCGAGAGTCAAAGACCAGAAGTCAGTTTATCAAGTAATGGAAGCCAAAAATAAGCTGGTGTAACTAGCTGTTCTGATATTGAGCGGAGTCGATTTTTTTTTTTTTTTTTTTTTTTTTGATTTTCGAGACAGGGTTTCTCCATAGCTTTTTGGTTCCTGTCCTGGAACTAGCTCTTGTAGACTAGGCTGGCCTCGAACTCACAGAGATCCGCCTGCCTCTGTCTCCCGAAAACGGAGTCGATTTTAAACCAAAAGTAGTCAGAAGAGACTTTTTAAAGGGTCACTATATAAAGATATATATATAGTTCATGAAGAATATGGAACAGGGTTAGAGAGACAGCTCAGGGGTTAAGAGCACTGACTGCTTTTCTAAGAGCACATGGGAATTCCCAACACCCACATGGCAGATCACAACTGTCTGCAATTCTAGTTCCAGGGGACCCGACACCTAAGGCAAAATATCAATGCACATAAAATAAAAATAAACAAACTTTTAAAAAGAATATGGAACATTGTGATTACAAACATTCATGTATTTATTGTTGGGGCTCTCTATTTCATAAAACAAACACTAACGGACACTAAAGGTCAGATTGATTCTAATACAATAATTATGAATCATTTTACTACCCCACTCTCATCTTTAGATAGCTCAACCAAACTAAAAATGAACAAAGAAACTTCAGCTAAACCATCCAATTGATTCAATGGACCAAACAGATATAGACGGACTACTCCATCCCACAGATGTGGGATATATGGTCTTCTCAGCATCTCATAGAACCCTCTTTAAAACAGATCACGTTCTAAGTCACAAAGCAACTCTTTTTTTAATTAATTTATTTATTTCTTTATTAAAGATTTCTGCCTCCTCCCCTCCACCACCTCCCATTTCCCTCCCCTCCCCCATACAAGTCCCCCACCCTCGTCAGCCCTAAGAGCAATCAGGGTTCCCTGTCCTGTGGGAAGTCCAAGGACCGCCCACCTCCATCCAGGTCTAGACTCCCACAAAGCCAGTACGTGCAGTAGGATCAAAAACCCATTGCCATTGTTCTTGACTTCTCAGTAGTCCTCTTTGTCCGCTATGTTCAGTGAGTCCGGTTTTATCCCATGCTTTTACAGAGCCAGGCCAGCTGGTCTTGGTGAGTTCCCGATAGAACATGCCCAATGTCTCAGTGTGTGGGTACACCCCTCGCGGTCCTGAGTTCCTTGCTCGTGCACAAAGCAACTCTTAACAAATAGGAAAGTGTGGGGATTGAAGGAAGCCCTGCGTGGGTTAAATCCTGAGTGAATGTATGCTGTTGACGTGGGCATGGCTGTGTCAAGAACCAATGCCTCGGTCCCATGGAGTGGCAAAGCCATCTCTGAGTGAGGCTCCGAGGGATGGCAAAGTCTTCCTCTGGTCTAAAGGTGAGTGTTGACAGTGTGTGTGGAAAATGTCTACCATAGCTGTCTCCACCGCTAAATAAGCATAGCTTAGTGTTCCCCTACAGAGATGCTCCTACTGGAATCAGTCAAACTTGCCTCCTTGTTCAGCTGTGAGCAATAACCCTGCCTTCCTGTTCAGCCGTAGGTAATGAGCACGCCGACATTCAGGGGTACTGTGGCTGCTTCGTCCGAGAGCCTAGACCACTTGATCCCAACTTTGCTGTGTATTTGTGTCTGTCCGCGTCTTCTATGACTGTCCTTACTTCACTTCCTTACCACTCCACTCAGGTTGGTCCCTGGAGCTCTACAGTATGCAATATTAAATACATTCTTCTATCGGATCATAGTGAGGTAAAGTTAGAAATCAATAGTAAGATGAACCATATACATATCTGAAGATTGGACGATCCACTCTTGAATGTCCAATACTGCACTGAAGAAAACCAGGAGAACATTTTAAAATCCTAAAATCCAGCCATGTCTGGCGGTGTGATGCCTCTAACCCCAGCGTTTATGAGGTAGAAGGAGGAGAAGCAGAAGTTCAAGTTCATCTTCAGCTACAAGGCGAGGACTGGTGATCCACACACCACGAAACACGTACCTATATAAACACGTGGCTCTCATACAAATAGTAAAGAAATAAATTGGATAAACACAACAAACTGTCTATAGTCAGACGAAAATAAAAGTACAACTTACCAGAATTTTTGGGACATAGCGAAGGCAGTTCTAAAAGGAAAGTTTATGCCGATATGTTTACATTTTAAAAGTCAGAGAGAGCCGAGTGTGGTGGTGCATGCTCTTAGTCCTAGTACTCGGGAGGCAGAAGCAGGTGGATCTCTGAATTTGAGGACAGCTTATAGATCTTCAAAGCAAGTTCCAGGACAGCCAGGGTTACACAGAGAAACTTTGTGGTCTACGCCCCTTGGAGGGTTAGCTTCATCTCCATCAAGCTAGTTGATGAACAGCACCGCCTGGTGGGTGAGATCATCAAGTGCGTCTAGCAGAAAGGGCGCCACCTGGTGGCCTTGACATTCCTCTGACCAGCGAAGAGCATCCGAAGCTGTAGAAAACACTGATCTGAAGACCTTCTTCTCGGGTGGGTGGAGTACTTGAACTCAGCCAGATGTAGCCGCGGTCTGAGAGTGCGTCCATGTGGTGAAGACAGGCTGGGCGATGCTTCAGGACACCAACCCAGTCGTTTCTAAGGCTGGAGCATCATTCACGGCAACGATTTAGTACAAAGCGCCTAAGGCTTAAGTCAAAAAGAGTTGATTGGCTACGGGTCTCAGGGTCTCATGCGCACAACTGGAGCAGAGGTGTGAACAGAGATGGACAAAGCAGCATCCTCATCAACAGTACCGGATGGATCCTTGTCACAGCTCTTCCTTCCACTGACCAGACGTGATAAGACAGGTCATCTTTTCTAAGTGAAGCCTTCAGAACTGGTGGGGAAAACAGAGAGTCCTCAAATAAATAACCTACAGATGGAACTCAAGGTCTTAGAAAAACAACAACTCACCAAAGTAAAACGTAGTAGGTAAAGGGAAGTCCCACACGGGAATGGGGGTGTAAGGGGGGACTCCCTCCCAGATCCTGGATTAGGCACAAGCCACGCCTGCCTTGGGCTTCTATTGCTGTAAAGAGACTCCACGACCACAGTAACTCTTACAAAGAAAACCATTTAACTGGGGTGGCTCTCCCACAGTGTCAGAGGTTCAGTCCATTGTCATCATGACGGGGAGCTCAGCGGCATGCAGGCAGATGTGGCGCTGGAGCCAAGAGCGCTACATCTTGCAGGGAACAGGAAGTCGACTGACTGTCACACTGAGGGAAGCTTGAGAAAAAGACCTCAAAGCCCACCCCCACAGTAACACACCTCCTCAAACAAGACCACACCTCCGAACAGTTCCACTCCCTTTGGGGGCTATTTTCTTTCAAACCGCCACAATACCTAAACACCTGTTTCCACAGAGAGATTGCTTACTAAGCAGAAAAGTTAAAAGTGGCTACTTTCTAACTCAGGCAGAAAACAGCAGCAAATGGCCTTGCAGGGGTCATCTTTAAGAGGAGAAAAAAGGGAAGGTCTGTGTTAGAATGGGCTAGGATGCGGTGCTATTTCTTAATTAGTCATATTAATTAGCTGAACCAAAGGGGGCTATTGATAGCTAGACTTTGTTACTTATCCTCAGGAATGAGTCTGGCCCAGGATAGTGTCCACAAAGGGAATAGACCTTGATGGCTGTAGGGTTTGAGGGAACGCTGAAGATCCCAGATTGAGTGTTTATTACTATACCAGTATATACGGGGTTATTCACCTGTACAAAATGGCGACAACCCTGAGAGGACGGTCCAGGCTCCTTTCAAGCACAGCTAGGGGAATTCCAGGAACAGTTAGGTCATCCCAGCTATGATTGGTTAAACAAGCAGCAGTTAAGTGTTTAATTGGCTGAGGTTTTATCTATGGACATTCTTGGGTAAGTTGCAAGGGTGTTGCAGGAACTGCCTTGAGACTTTATGGGGATGACTCAGGCCTTCTTCCTGTTCTCTCCCTCCTTCCTGAATGTAATTTGTTGATAAATGGCCCTTTGTTGGGGGAGACACCTGTTTGCCCCTCTCAGAGAACTAAAACCTAAATTCAGTTGTAAAAGAATGAAAGTTTAAACCCTTCACTGGCTAGCTTTAAGGATGTGATCTAGCAGGTTTTTGGTTGTTTTTTTTTTGTTTTGTTTTGTTTTTTTGTTTTTTTTAAACAAGGCAGAAGGGATGGAGGGGAGGAAGGGCAAGGCCTGCCAGAGCCACGTGCTCAAGTGGGTCAGTGTTCCTTCAGTGGGTAGGGAAGAAATACTAAGTCTCAGTTGGGCATTGGTGGCACACACCTTTAATACCAGCACCCAGGAAGCAGAGACAGGTGGATCTCTGTGAGTTTGAGACCAGCCAGGTCTACAGAGCGAGTTCCAGAACAGGCAGTGTGACACACACACACAACCTTGCCTCAAAAAAAAAAACAAAAAACAAAAAACAAAAAGAAAGGAAGGAAGGAAGGAAGCCAAAGCCAAAGTATTTAGTATTAGGAAAGAAATTAATATGATAGAAATTAAAAGGTTAAAAACAATACATAGACACAATCAAAACAAGTTAGTTCTGAGGGGGCTGACAAAGATGGCTCTGTGAGTAAAGGTGCTTGCTGCCCAATGATTGCATCCTGGAGGTGGGGGGAGAGAATCAGCTCTGCAATGCTGTCTTCTGACCTCCGGAGTACACCATAGCATGCTGGAGATGATGGGGGAGAATCAGCTCTGCAATGCTGTCTTCTGACCTCCAGAGTACACCATGGCAGACCCTGCCCTGATAATAAATAAATATCATTGAAAGAAAAGTCAGTCCTGGGGCTGTAGAGATGGCTCTGTGGGGTAAGGTACTTACTGTGTAAACACGAGGACCTGAGTTCACGCCTTTAGCACCCATGTAAATCACAGGCATCGTGGTGTGCTCCATGAGGTAGGGAACAGATCGCCCCACCTAGGCCAGCCAACTAGAGCCAAACAAGCGAGCTCCACATTCAGTGGAAAACCCTGTCTCAAGAAAATGAAGTAGAAAACAACAGAGGATTCCTAATGTTGACCTCTAGCTTCTACACACACCCCAAGACAAGCACATCTGCTCCCCACCCTTATGAAAGAAAGCATTCCAGTGGAGGGTTAATTACAGGTTCAGAGGATTAGTCCATGACCATCATAGTGGGAAGCAGACACACACGGCATTGGAAAAGGAGCTGAGAGAGTTTAAGAACAGACTGAAATACAGTTAAATGTTTAACCCTGCTAAGTTAAGACAGGTCACCAGGCTGTGTTCTTTACTCTGAAACCAGTTCTGCATCATCAGCCCTCAGAGGCGAAGTCTGAACTGAAGGTCATTTCCTCTGATCCCGCCTGCAACACCTCCATTCTTGTGCAGAGATTGTGTGTAACCATTCTAGATGCTGAACGTCCCTACTCAAGGGCAAAGCGATCCTCAGACACGGGGATGAAGTCCTTAATGGAGAGAGTCTTTCAATGGGGAGAGTTATTTGGCCCCAGATCTATCATCTGGGGTGACTGAAAATGGTTATACTTCCCAATTATGTGCGAAGAATTTGACTTTTCGGGTGAGGGCTTGCAGTGCCACCTGCTGGAGAATATCTGACATGACATGAGGCCTGGACCGGAGGTTTAAGACTTGCTGGCTAAAATGATTCTAGATCTTAGGAGGTCTGTTAACTGAAGCTCGGCAGGAGGGGCCTTAGGAGTAGCGTGTACAGATTTCAGGCGCTCTGTGACTTGGAGAACAAATGCCTTTTTCATAATGAGAATCACTTGGGAATTCTGTTCACTTACCTGGTTCACATGCCAGATTTAAAACCTCCAAGACAGGAGCACAGGACCTATGATCTGTAATCTGAGTGAAGCTGGGTCTCCAAAGATGAACATTTGGCAAATTCTACAGACTTGGAGTGGATGCCATTCTTTACTCTGGAGACTATCCAGATGAGGGTAATGAGGCATGATTGAAGGACACTGGACATGGCTAACACTCTCCATGAAAGACCTAGACATTGGGACTGGGCCACAGTGCTACTGCCTAGGTGCTTCTGCCTAGTCTCGTCCTTTGGTACTGTGATCCAGTTTATTTCCTAAACCTCCAGCTCCAGTGGACTCATGAAGCTGTAATGTCAACTTCCTACTGGGCAGAATGCCCTTCGCAGCACCCCGAGGTCCTGTTTGCTTTGTGAATCTTTGTGTGCCCTGTGTAGCACCCACCCATACCCAAGCTCCTTTCCTTCAGAATCTTAGTTGTACACAACACACAATAAAACACCTTTGTGTTCTCAGTGCAGACGGTGAGCCTACTCTGTTCTAAGACCAACCTGGATCTCTGCCGCAATAACCTAAGCAGACACATGAAAGTTGCAGGATATGGCTGTTACTGATGTGTGATTCCAAAGCCCCAGTGGGTGCAACGGTTGCTAGCCCTGTCCAATCAACATGTGCCCCGTGCAACTGCTCTTTGACTGCCCAATTAGAACAGATATTAGCTCACCACACTTAGAATTCCCCAAGTTCACATTAAAAGGGCCTGCGTGCCTTGTCCCGGAATCATCACTGCCACTTTGTGTGGATGATTGCCCCTTACAAGCTGGCTATTTCTACAGAATAAACGCTCTTTGTGCTCGCATACTATTTGAGTCTGAAGTCTTTCTCCAGCGACTCTCAAGACCCTAATACCTGCAGGATGTGCAGTGAGCCCCAAGTTCCCAGTTTCACATCATCTGTGCTGGGCTTTGGTGATGCAGGCGTCTGTGAGTCGTTTCTGCTCCTCTAAGAAACCCCTCACCCTTATTCCCGTAAGGAACCCCAATAAAACTCATTGGTTCGCCAAGCTAGACTTTGATGGTGTCTGGACTTTGGTCTGTTGTGGGCTCCCTATCTGGGGTGAGTAGACGTGTGGATAGCCATCTCCCCAGGAAAAGTCTTGTCAGACAACAGCCTCCCTGCACACGCCCTTACACACAATCAAGCAGGGAAAAAAAAATTCTCTTTCCACTTAAGCCTGGAATAGAGGTTATATATAAACGTATATATAAATGAAGTCTTAAAGGAAGTATTATTCATCAAAAACATACTAGAAAGAGAAAGGGAATGCAAAATTCCCCAAACCTACCATCCTTCTTGCATGGGACATCTCATGAAAATTAGCACCCTATAGAATATGCACTGGGGACGTGATTTTTTTTTCCTTCCCCACAATCACCATAGAGGCTCTTTGTTTCAAATTATAGTCATCACTCCATATCTAAGGAATTGTTTCCAGGACACTTTTCCATACCCGAACATACGCAAAACTCTTATATAAAATGTCAAGGTCAGAGGGCTGAAGATGTCCGAATCATGGGCAGTCTTGGGGGTGGGTATGCACTCGACTAAATGTTATATTCATACATACATGTTCATATGCGTGTGCAGGTAGGTGTCTGCATGTGCACTTATGTGGAAGTCAGAGATCAATAGTGTCTTTCTCACCCATCTTTTTAAAGACAGACTCTCTCCCTGGACCTGGAGTTCACTGATTCAACTAGACCGGCTGGCCAGCAAGAAACAGGGATCCTTTAGTCTCTATTTTCCCAGTGCTGAGTTTATAAGTAGGACCCTCAATGCCTGGGATTTTTATGTAGGTTCTGGGACTCAATCTCAGGTCCTTGTGCTTGTAAGCGCTTTACTGACCAAGCTATCTTCTCAGACCCTAAAAGAACCCAAGATTCGGAACCCATAAATGTATTTGGATGTTCTTACCAGACTTTCTTTGGACTGCCCGTCTACAAATAATGACACAAAGACTTCTTATCAATTATGAAAGCTTAGCCTTAGCTTGGGCTTGTTTCCAGCCAGCCTTAGATTAAGCCATTTCTGTTCATCTATGGTTAGCCACACGGCTCTTCCTGCTCCTCGCTACTGTGACTCAGACTCGCTGGTGTGCGCCTCAGATTCTTCCCGGGTTCCTCTCTCTCTCTCTCTCTCTCTGGAAGTCCAGCATATTCTCTCCTGCTTAACTATTGGCCATTCAGCTCTTTATTAAACCAATCACTGTGACACATCTTCACACAGTGTACAGACAGATTATACCACAACACGTGAATACAGAGGACCTACTGTTTCTCTTTAATTGTGAAGATCAGAAAAGAAAAATGTCTGTACCAGCAGTAGGCCAAAATGTTGTTGGTTGTGTTTTGTTTTGATTTTTACTCTTAACACTTTGGTCTTTTGGCTCTTTTACTCTTTGAGGGGACCTGGCACCCAGCTCCCAGATAAATAACACACACAGGGACTTATTATTACTTATAAATGCCCAACCTTTAACATGGCTTATTTCCAGCCAGCTTTTCTTAAATTATGCCTCTGGACTGTTATCTTAATTTTGTAAATTTTACTTCCACTTTTTACATGGCTGGCTGGTGGCCTCTGATGTGTCCTCCTCTCCCTGTCCTCTTGCTGCTTCTTTTTCTCCCCAGGTTTCTCCTTCTATTTATCCTCTCTGTCTGCCAGCCCCGCTTATCCTTTCTCCTGCCTCGCTACTGTTCAGCTCTTTATTAGACCATCAGGTATTTTAGACAGGCAAAGAATCACAGCTTCACAGAGCTAGACAAATGCAGCAGAAACAGAAGCAGCACCTCTTTACGTCATTAAACACATGTTCCACAGCATAAACAAATGCAACACACCTTGAAATAATATCCTACCTCAGGCTTCTCTGGGCTTCCCGAGATGGAAGCAGCTTCCACACCACTGGTTCTTCTCTCAACAACAAACCTCTGCTAACCGTGTACCCCATTTCCCACCTCTTGCCCTTCCCACCTCGCCTCGCTTCTGCAGACATTTTCCTCTGTTCATCGTCTCTCCCCTAGGTGCACTCACCAGGATGGAGAACCGGAGCAGAGACAGTCAGTGGCCCTGTGTCAGTCATTTTCTCTGCAACACTCTGACAAGGTTTCTCAAAAGCTGTCTAAAAATGGAGGGCTTGGGAGTGAGCGTGGCTCTACGGTCTCCACTCACCCCTTCACCTTCACCTCACAGCAAATCCTCTGCTTTTTCTGTTGCTCATACGGAGTTCTGTGAACGAATGGAAAAATAATTTCTCAACTCGGCAGTTTGAAAACCGTGAAGTTAAAGGATCACACAGTCTCAGGCAGGTAGTGATAGGCAACCACAGTGGCATGAGGACAGGCTCCTCTCAGAGTCTCTAACCATCGCAAGGAGTGCATCGTAAGCCCCGGCTCACCTTCTGCCCTAGGACCAAGCCTGCCGCCTGTCCAAAGACAGCCAGGGAGACTTGTCTTGGCCACTTGGAGATGCGAGATTGCATTTCTTGCTGCTTTTGTCCTTGCTCTGAAAACTGTCCAGCTCTGTCATGGACCCCCTAGTAGCCATAACTGGATCCCTGCCTTGACTTTGCAATGTTCTCCACTTCACCCCTCACCCCAGAGTTTTATGATAGGAAGTCATAGCAGTTCTTCTGAAAGTGACTTGTTACCGGTTGCCATATCACAGCACCGCCAAGTCCCCATAGGCTTGATTTCTGGAATCCGAGCCATCTCTGTCTTCATATGTTCTCTGTCTCCACCTTTCCCGAGTCCTTGTGTGTGCAAGAACTGCTTCTCTGTCTCAAGGTCTCACAGTGCCTTTAACTTTAATTGATTTACTTTTAACCTGGAATTACTTTTAAATCCTAAGAGCATGGGTCCCTGGTCTTTACGAAATCTCAAAAGGGCTAATGGTCCTAAGAGGTAAACTAAATCAATTAAAGTTAAATTAATGTGGTTAGTGACTGTTTCACTGGACAGGGCAGACAGAACAATTTCATTATCACAGAAGGTTCTATTGGACAGCACTGCAAACGCCTACTTTATCCAGAACAATTTCAACTGGTATTAGCTTAAAATGTTTTAGGCAATTTCAGGTGGCCTGCAGCCCCCTTTCCCCTTGAGATCTGGAACTCCCAAGTCATTGGTTAGTAATCCCTTTCCAGTACAGTAGGGAGCAGGAAGCCACCCTGAACTTGGTAGAGGAAAAGAGGGGCAGACAAACCTCCGTTCAGATGTCAGTTACACTTTCCTGGACACAAGTTCTTAAGTACAGGAGGGGTCGAGAAGTTTCCTGTGAACTTAGGCAGCCCGGCTTTGTGTTAACTGTCCACTCTTCCCAGTCTATTCATTCACTTCTCTAATATTTACCGGATTCCAGCTTTACACTCACACTCACCCAGTCAGGAGGACTCAGAAGTTAACACAACCTTTACATTTGCCAGGGCTGACCCACAAACCTTTGCCGCTCTCCAATGCTCAGGCCATGACTACCTTTTGCCTAAGACAGTTGGATTTATATTTAGATAGCTCAGATTATAATACCCTCACTTTCAAGATAAATTTTAGGGTATTTTCCGTTTTTATTTTATTTATATTTTAAATAACAAAATAGAAGACTTTACCCACGGCAAAATTTCCAAGGATTACTCAAAGCTCCTTCCCTTGTATGACTGTTGGCGTGGGCATCCTAGATCTAGTTGGTGTGTGTGTGTGTGTGTGTGTGTGTGTGTGTGTGTGTGTGTGCAGGTGCTCATAAGGGTGGAGATATGAGTTATCTAATGTGGGTGTTGGGATTTGAACAAAGTCCACTGCAAAGGTTAAGTACGGACTCCTAAGTGCTGAGCTGCTTCTCAGGTCAAATGCTTATTAATTTTTAAGCCAAAACTAAGTAAGTTCTATAGCTTGTGATTGGCTGATGTGTCTTTTAATGTATAGGGTTTCTCTTCCTTCTCTTGATTTCCTTACTGTCCATTAAAGAAATCCAGTTATTTGTCTAGAATTCTTGGGGGGGGGCAGTTTAACATCCAGGAGAGTTCAGGATTTCACTCTATGTATGTTTATTGCTTTTTCCTCCTTTGGGTTTTCTCACTTCATAGCACAGGCTGGCTTCAAACTCGTGGATGTTCTCCTGCCTCATCGCCCCAGTCCTGAGGTTACAGGCATGAACAACTACACCTATATCCAGTTTGGTAATGTTTATCTTTACATTTTAAGTCATTAAGCTATTTAAATACATTAACACAACTATCCAATGTTTTGTGTAAGAAACACTCCAAATCACCCTTTTAGTTAGTGTACCTTTCCAGACAAAATACAGCCTTTATATATTAAGAAAATGAACAAAGAAAAAAAATTAACTTTATTTCTTCTAGATATCCACTAGAGGGCGATATTTCCATTACTATATTTCTCTTAACGAGCATTAAATACATCAAATGCTTTCACATTTTCTGACAAGTTGAACCTCTAATTTGATTTCTGATCTTGCCTCTATAAAATGTGACTCTGTTAACTTGATAGCTGCTTGTGCCTTGCACAGTACTTCCATCCTCGACTCTGTTCCCAATTCTAAACTTCAGTAAGCGACGTCTCACATAGCCCGGGAAAGGAAAAATTAACTAAAACCGCCAAGTAAAAAGTCGTTTCATGGGGAAGGGGATCATTAATTTAAGGAAAAGAGACAAACCAGACTGTTCTAGTTCGTTTCCAACTCACGGCCCAAGGTCAGAACTGTAAAGTACAGCACAAAGGAGCCATTCAGGAACTGGCGAAGCGGACTTGGTACGAACGTGTACACAATCCGCGCTTTGATTTTGCAGTTCTCCTGGAGGGGGGCTGAAGCACGTTTGTGCACGTGCGTGTGAATAGTTATGGGGCAGCAGCCGGACGTGAGTGAGCTGGGTGTGGATCTGTGCAATCAGAAGCTCTCTAGCGAACCGCAAAATCAGACACACCAGATGCAACTCCGCGCTCATGGAAGGCCAGCGATTGCCGTACCGAGGAGGCAAAGTCCTAAGGGGCATCAGTCCAGCAAGTCCTTAAAAGGCAACACCTGCATCCAGCGGGTTTTCAAGCGCCCGTCCTCACTTCTCACCGCGTTCCTCCTCAAGCGCTTCCTCTCACCTCGGACAAAAAGGATCTGCCTGGCAATACACAGATAATAAGGAAGTCGTGCATTCTTTAGATTTGGACTCCTCCTCCAAGGTAATCCTAGGAAAACAGTGTGAACCCACACCGGGGAGTGATAACAGGCCTCCAGGTGACGGACCATTTTCAGATCCCAGTTTAAGAAATTCTGTTCCCATTGTAGCCTAATGTCAATATAAACAAAACTAGACAGATTTGAAGAGAGGCAGAGGCGTCCCCTCTTCTCTCCAAGCACAAATCGCTTTTCACTTCGGGAAAAGAGGAGGAGCTTGGTAGAAAGTCGACAAGAAAAGGGGATTGGGTCTCTTTCCTGTTTTCTTCCCAAGGTTCGGCTGCGTACAGTTTCACAAAGAGCTGCCTGCCTATGTCCCAAACCTAGAAAGTGGTGGAGGGACAGCGCACAGAGGCTTTTCCTTCTCGCTTTTGGTTTAGTTCTTAGCTCTGGGGCCTGCTTGCTGGGTCTCTGCGCCCCACCTCCTTGCCAGCTCGCTCGCTGGTTCCTCCCCCTCCTCTGTAGCAATCCGCTTCTGCACCAGGTCCTCGCCCTCTCAGCAGAGTGGTTTCATCGGAAACAGTAAAATTTACATAGTTCCCGCCCCTCCAGGAAACCATTGGTGCAACCCTTGCCAGGCGCGGCTGATGATTGGTGAGCCTCCCGGGTGTATTTGCATACGGGCCGCCCCCCAGAACCATCTGTGTGGGTAGCCCGCGCCGCGAAGAAGTTTGTGGGGCGCTTTCTCACCGGCTGGTCTGGGACGGACCTCGGGCGCCTCGCTCTTCGGTGGCCGCCCAGTTCTCTCGGGGTTCTTTCTCGGTAGTTCCCGACGCTCGGTAAGGGACGCTGAGGGCTGGCGGGGGCAGAGCGGAGGTGGAGCGTGGGGGAGACCGCTCGCTGACAGCGGCGCGGCTGGACGCGGACGGCGTTGGGCTCCGGCTCTCCTGGAGCTTCGTCTACCTTCCCCGGCCCGTGCGCGGGCGATGCTGCAGCACCGAGGCTCGGCGCGCCGAGGACGGAAGGCGCCTCCCAGAGTCTAGAGCTGGTTCCCGCCCCCCGAGGCAAGTGGGCATGGAACTGTGAGAGCCCCTCGCTTGGCGAGGCCGCTCGCGGAGGCTTCCCATGGCCGGGACGTACAGCTCCACGCTGAAGACACTGGAGGACTTGACCTTGGACTCCGGGTATGGGGCCGGCGACTCCTGCCGCTCGCTCAGCCTCTCGTCTTCAAAGTCCAATTCGCAGGCGCTCAACTCTTCGGCGCAGCAGCACCGCGGGGCGGCCTGGTGGTGCTACTCCGGCTCCATGAACAGCCGCCACAACAGCTGGGACACGGTGAACACGGTGCTGCCCGAGGATCCCGAAGTGGCCGACCTCTTCTCGCGCTGCCCGCGGCTCCCGGAGCTGGAGGAGTTCCCCTGGACCGAGGGAGACGTGGCCCGGGTGCTCCGCAAAAGCATCAGCGGCCGGAGGCTGCCCTCCTTCTCCGCCGAGGCGGTGAGGCGCTTGGCCGGGCTGCTCCGCCGGGCGCTCATCCGCGTGGCCCGGGAGGCGCAGCGCCTGAGCGTGCTGCACGCTAAGTGCACCCGCTTCGAGGTGCAGAGCGCTGTGCGCCTGGTGCACAGCTGGGCGCTGGCCGAGAGCTGCGCGCTGGCGGCCGTCAAGGCGTTGTCCCTCTATAGTATGAGCGCTGGCGATGGGTTGCGCCGTGGCAAGTCGGCGCGCTGCGGCCTCACTTTCTCCGTGGGCCGCTTCTTTCGTTGGATGGTAGACACTCGCATCTCTGTGCGCATCCATGAGTACGCGGCCATCTCGCTCACCGCCTGCATGGAGAACCTGGTTGAGGAGATCCGGGCCAGGGTGCTGGCAAGCCAGAGCCCGGATGGCGGAGGGGCAGGAGGCGGAGAGGTGTCTGCTGAAGCCTTGGAAATGGTCATCAACAACGACGCCGAGCTCTGGGGAGTCCTGCAACCCTATGAGCATCTCATCTGCGGCAAGAACGCCAATGGTAAGTACGGGGGAGGGGGCAGAACCTCGACATTCGGACCGAGTGGGCTACCCCAGGAGTAACTCTAGGACCAAGCTGCGAAGTGTACCAGGTCTCTGAGAGAAATGGAATTCTGGGAGAATTCTTAAGTTGCTCTTCCCAACGGTTGATTTGGGTGTCTAACTTTTGGAGGATAAAGTCGTGATTAGTTGGCTGTTCATTGATTGGGTGAGACTGGCAGAACCAAGCTACTCCTGAACCATCCTCTAAAGTGAAGTTTGCTGTCCTGCTACGGGTTGCCTTGTTTAGTTGGATTGCTAGTTTTTTTTTTTGTTTTTTGTTTTTTTTTTCCCCAACAGTAGGTCAGGTTTACTGTGTTGTGTGTGGTTTTTTTTTTTTTTTTTTTTTTTTTTTTTTTTTTTTGTAGCATCAGTCCAAGCACTCCCAACACCTGAGCCTTTGATAAATGGAATGGGTAGGGGAGGGTGGAGAGCCTAGGATCTGGTGCTGCGCCTGGGCTTTCATGATGCTCAGAGTAAGGCCCCTTAACAGGAGGTGGAGTGGGAGCTGGCAACTCTTCATATTATGTGCTCAGGGAAACCAAGGACTCTTGAATCTCCTCCCCAGAAAGACAGCCACATGCTGGCTTCTGGGGCCCGACTTTCCAACTGTCATTAACCAAGTAAGCATTTGATTAAAACCTCATGTTGAGTTAAATATGCAACCTTTTGGGCTTTCCTGAAAGTAAAGATGACGGGCTGGGTAAACCACATTGTGGGAATGGAGTGTGGGGGATGGGCAACTGCATGGCGTGGAGTCTGGGGAATACAGCATGGACCAACCTTATGGTTGGAAGGGTCACTTGGGTGCAGCTTTTAGTGGCAAATAAGCAGGTAGTGGAAGAGACCAGGTGGGTTCTGTAGACAGATAAAAGTCAGATTTAGATGTGGCTTAACATACTCATGATAGCTAAAATCTAGACTAGCAATGCTTTAGCCACTGTTGGCAGCACATTGTATATGATGACCACTTTTGCAGATTAGCCAGCGTGTGTTTGGTACTGTGATACAGTGAACTGTGTTTTTGGTTTTTGTCCCCCATTTTCTGCATACAACTCCTAAAATCCCTGGAAATCTCCAAAATAAAAATGTGTTTGTGTATGGTAATGACTAAGAGTTTGCCACCTGTAGATAGTTTCAAGCTGAGGATTAGTCACCAGAAAGATTACAGCAGGCCTTAAAGGGTTAGTACCTACAGACTCCTGCCCCAGCCTCCCAGGAGGGGGAGAGAGGCAGAAGGTTAAGTCATCATCAATGGGCAGTCACGCATGTATAGTAAACTCTTCATAAAAACTCAGAAGGACAAGTTTCCTGGTGCTTCCTGGTAGCTGAACACCAGAACAGCAAGTGAATCACCTTCCTCCATACCTTGTCCTATGGATGTCTTCATCCATAACCTTGTAACCTCCTTTATAAACAAGCTAGGAATTTACCAGGGAACTGGTAAATGCCTCCCTAAATTCTGTGAGCCAGCCTAGCAAATTAAATCAGAAGAGGGCATTGTGGAAACTCTCAGTATAGGTAGCGGTCAGAAGCGTGAGTAAAAACGACCTAGGGCTTGGCTGGATGGAGCGCCCAGAGAATGAGATCCGGTGTTATCTCCTGGTAGTGTCAGGGTTTAATTGAGTTGAACTAGAGGACACCCAGCTGTATGTGCTTTAGACTTGTTTGCTTGTCGGTGGAGGAGGCCCACACTTTGGGAGATATAGAAAGGACACATGTTCTGTATTGATGGTGAGAAAACAGGGAAAATGGTTTGTTTTTTCAAGAGATAAGCACCTTTATTGTTACCCCATTATACAGAGGGGGAGCTAAAGGACTCAACATTTCAGTCCCTTGCTTAGATTACACAGATACTAAGAAACAAAACTGGAATTTAAACCTTGACACACTGCATGGCTCTGTTTCATCAGCCTGACTTCAAGGAGACCAGTTGACCTGCTGGGCCAGATCTGTAAGACACTGTATTTACTCAGAGTGCTTGTTTTGGTATTCCTCGCTTTGGGTTTCATTTCTGGCACTACCACGGGGCATTCTTGGAACCAAGAATATTTGCCTTTTAATTTCCCTGCTCTTAGGTCAGAGTTGAGGTCAATCCAAGAGTTGATGATGTCACTGCTGATAACCATGCTTCATACTTTAAGTTTGTGGCTTCAGCACTGGGAACACCAGTTCCAAGAGAGGAAGTGGAGGGCAAGGGGAATTTCCATCCAGTTGTCATAGCCCAGGGGAAGAGTTCTGTACTGAGGGAAACCCTCACTGCACAGTGGGGCTTGGACCGAACCTGGCGAGTAAAGGCTCTCGGAATAAAGCACTTAAACCCTAACCCCATAAGTCAAATTGGACTAACAGTGGGTACAAAACAAAACCCATGCCTGTCCTCATGCCCAGCCAGAGCCCAGCCTGCTGAATGTCTCTTTCTGACTGTAAACCAAGACTTAAAAGAGCAGCTGCCCCCAGGAGAACCTGCGAGGGCGAAGTGGTCTGAGAACATAGAAAGCCAGTGTTTCATCTAAGGGCTCACAGCCGAGGAGCATTGCTTAGCAAACAAACCCCTTAGGATATTCTTTACTGGGTGGGTTTTTTGCCCCTGTGATTTGCCCTTCATGTCCCACCTTCAACAGCCCTTCGGCCTTGGTGAGGGAGGGAGACAGGGCTGCTCTTTTCCCTAGGATGCTCAGCACCATCGTGTCTCCCTCTGAGTTTTCTGGTCTTCAAGGCGCTCGTCCAGGAGAAGCACCTATTGTCTCCCCCTTCATAACATAGATGCCCACTTGTCATACTTAAAAACTAGGGGGTGGCCTCACTAAATGCTGATTTATTAAATCCCCTTAGACAGGGAAATGAATGTTTACTAGAGAAGCAATGAATTGCATATGTTGGAAAGCGGTCTTCAGAGGGGAAGCCGAAACCACTTAGGAAAGAAGTGAAGAGCTCCAAACCTTTTTTATATTAGAGTGGCCCCAAAGCCAGCAAGGTTACAGTTTGTACAGCTGAAGACCAAGTGGGGAATGCCTGCATATGGGAAGGGAGAGTGCTGCCTGTTATTCTTGTCTTGCTGGTCTTCCCTTTAAATTATATATGTATTGTTGTTGTGCTTGCTAATTCCACAGCGTGGGCTCATGCATTTGACTCAGCTATATAGAGCTCTTAAACTTTTAACGTCTTCCAACGAGGAATTTAAGAGCCCCAATCCATCTATTCTTGTCCATTACTTGGAATGCCAGATGAATATGGTTTTGCTCAGCCTGAGATGGACGATAAAAGTTCTGTAGTGTTTATAAAACAGGATCCCAGCTCCGCAGAGCAGCAGGAGTTATGCATTGTTGATCATTTGGTATTGATGTCTTGGATCCCAGGGCGGAGTCATTAAACTCTGAGATCTTCATGACTTCCTTATGGGAAGCAGAGAAACCTCTTTAACAGAGTGATATTTATAAACAGGGGACTGGCAGAAAACAGACATCTCACTTCCAACGCATCCCCTCACTCCTTCCCTCTCTCTCAGCAAACTCTGTGTGCAGGTTTGATACAGTAAAGCCTTTCTAGGTTTCTTCCTGGCCATTTTTCTTACTAAGATTTCACGAGTGATCATGGCCTTTGAGAAAATTTGGTTTCTTATTTCAATTAAATGATGGGATAGTGGTGAGGATATTCTCATCCCAGAGATGTATATGGAGTGTCGATATGCTCTATCACAGTGGCAAATGTCCTCTATGGTGGACCTGGGGCAAAGGTCTCAATAATTCTAGGCCTCTGTTTTGTCGTCTGTGAAATGGAGGATAATAATACCTAGCTCACAAGGGTGGCATGAGGCTGGAAATCAGAAAGATCTTAGTGTGTAGTAAAGGCTGAACAGATAGCAGCAGTGTGTCCAGCAAATACTTAGTCACCACTGACTGGGCCCCACTGTTAAAACCGCAGGGGATTAAGTGGTGGTGTGGTGATCCTCTTGCAAAGTTCGTAATCCAGTGCAGGGACAAGAAAAAGTAAACAAAGATTTACTCTTAATAATGGTTGATGGTGTTCGAGTTTAAATTTTTTTCATTTTTATTTATTGTGTTGCAGGAGCATATGTGTACTATGATGCATGGAGATGTCAGGGGACAGCTTGTGGGAGTGGCTTCTCTCCACTGTGTGGGCTCTGGGGATTGAACTCAGGTTGTTAGGCTTGGCAGCAGATGCCTGTTCCTACGGGGCCATTTTACCTGCCCTGCCCCTCTCTCTGGGTGTGTGTGTGTGTTGATCTTTTTTACACAGGATCTTCTTATGGAGCCCAGGCCGGCCTCTAACCCATGGCTTTTCTGTCTCCACCTCCTAGGTGTCAGGACCACAGACACATGCTGCCATGTCCGGTGGCATTTATTGTTGTTTGTTGAGGATCTGCTAATGGGATAGGTGGGAACAGTCAGAGTGGTCGTCAAGAAAGGCCTCGCTGACATTTCATTAGTAGTAGCTAATAAGTCGGACAGTCCTGTCTGCGGAGCTTTTGGCTGCAAACAGTGACTAAGGAGTTTTCTGAATTATCCGCTTATTTACCAGCTGAGGCAAGTGTCAACCTCTCATTTGCAGCCAAGAAATGAAGAGGCTGTGTCTAAAGCAGGGCTGGAAAGTCTGGCCGAGGCATTCATTTGTCAAGGAGATTGTCGGATGGATTTCCACTGAGGTAATTAGCCAAAGGAGCAAGGGTTAATTGAGCCGTGAGGTGCTGTTTAATCAGTTTTAACACCTGGGTAGACTGAGGGAGGAGGCACCTCCCTCTCTGACGGTTGTATTAAAGCCAAGGGTGCTTGCAGAACAGAAACAAAGCAAGCTTTGGAAATGAGTGCTAATTTATCCTTCCCCCACCCCTCGCTTACCTGAGACGGTGCAGCCCCTGCCATGAGAAACCAGCTGGAATTGTTAGGCCTCCCCTCGAAAGCTTTACCTGACTTCCTCACCCCCAGCTGGGAAAACCTTGAAGTTTCTACAGCAACCGGGATGTGTTCTTGAATCATTTCCTGCCCTGTCTCTCCATCAAACTGTGACCGTCCAGACATCATCCCCTCCCCTGAACCTGCACAATGCCTAACTTTTAGGTATTCTGTGAGTGTGGAGCAGCCAATAGATCTCACCACACAGCTTTTTTCCTTCCAAAATTTGCATTGGAATCCTTGTTACATTTTGAAAGAACCCTTTCCCTTATGAAAGCAGAGAATTTCAAGTTTTTAATGAATGGAAGCATCGTTTGGGGGTGACCATATCACAGGGGGGACATCTTTCAGTTAGTGGATATCCTAAGTCCTAGCATGTTCCCCAAAGCCGTGTGCCGTGGGAAGACAGATGTGTGATTCAGAGGGCAGGGTGGTTCAGGTTAGATGCCTTTAGTGAGGGGTACCTCGTGTAAAGGAGTTCTATAGCCAAGAGATCAGTGCCAGGACTGAGATGAAAGCTTTTCTGGTCTGTACTCACCCAGTTGCTGTGAGTAGGATGCTTTCCACAGCGGATTCCTCAGCAGCCCGTGACCCATTACTCTGTGATGGGGGCTGGGCCAAGACTAAGTCCTGTTCCTATAAAGAATCACGGAATCAGAGGTAGCAAGAACAGACCAGTAGTTCACCCTCTTCAAATGTCAGGTTGGGTCAAATGCAAAGCAGCAATGTTACTTCTTAGAGATTTGTCTGTAAAGGATCTATCTACTGTATCTAGCTCACTTGAAATTCCTCAGACCAGCCTAAGCGTTCCAGGTCCAGAGAGTAGACACCGGAGGTACCATTGATTTGAAGGCACCACTATTCCTACTCTTGAAGGGGCAGGGAGATCGGCTGCCCCAGGGAGTGCCTTGCCAAGTTGCAGCTGCTAGGTGATCAATAAATTCATCTGAATGGGAAAGCTGGCCTGTCGCCAGATTGATGCTCCTTGGTTAAGAGGTGAGCCAGCTTGGGGCGTATAGACATACAAGGGAGGGAAAGTTGCAAAAGCTACTCCATATTTAAGGTGCTGGCCTTCTGTGGGTGCTTAGCCCACTTGCCTAGAGTTAGAAGAATCAGTCAGTCCCCCATCCTTTCTTTCTGCATGTGCATGTATTTGTGTGTGTATGTGGGTGGGTGTGCATGTGTGTGCGTGTGGAGGTCAGAAGTCAACCTCAGGTGTCATTCTTCGGGTGCTGTCTACCTTGTCTTTTTTGAGACATTCTCTCTGTGGCCTGGCTGGAACTTGCCATGTAGACTAGACCTGCTTCGGTGAGCCCTAGTGATCCAGCTTTCTCTGCCTGCGTGAGCCGTTGTCCAGTCCCAGAAGAGTGTTTCTGGGACTACATTGATTTCCTTACAGTGTACAGCTACCGAGTACATCTTAGTACTAGGAGTCCAGGAAAAACCAGTCAGCACAGCTCTGTGCCAGGGTGTTCTGGCTTTAAAAGCCCAACTCTGGCTCCCCAATTGCTCTGCCTACTAGTGAACCCATGTCCTTAAAGCACGCCACGTCTCTTTCCTCTGCTACCCCAGTGAGGAACCCATCTTCCTGCTCTGTTTGGCTGTGCCTGATGAACAGTGTCACGGGGCTGATAGGGATGCTGAGGGTTTGGTGAGAGAGCACAGTCTGGGGCCAGGCTGCCAAGTACGAGTCCTCCCAACCTCATTTGTGAACTGTGGGATGCGGGACTAATTCTTTAACTTCTGTGCCTTAGTTTTTTTCTCTGTAACGACATTGGCACTATTCGCTGGGACTGAATGGTGTTTTGTCATGAGCTGTCCTGTGCACTGTATACATAACACTGTCTTCCCACCAGCCATGGTGACAACCCAAATGTCTCCCAACACTTCCAGATGCTCCGTGGGGAGCAAGTTCACCCTTGACTGGAAAACGCTGCTCTGTAAGGTAGGCCTGGAATAGCAGATTCATAGGATGCTTGTGAATACTTAATAAGCTCCTCTATAAGAGACCAGTCTTCCTTCCTTTCTTCCTTCTCAAACTTCTGTTGAATGCACCAATTTTCTCCCTTTTGCTAAAGACTCAAGCTACACGAGCATCTCATCTAGGGGTGGAGCATGACCCAGATCCCAGGTGGCCAGTGTTAGTCATACGGCTCCCCTTGATGACTAATATTTGGTTTCTGGAGGTAGGAAGAAGTTAGGGAGACTGGGAAAGCATCCTTAGTCAGGGAAAGCCCAGTTGTGGATATATTGCCCCTAGGACAATGCAGTCTGGCAGTGAGGTTAGCTCTTGCCCTGAGTTCATGCCACCTCTGTCAGGATAAAAACAGTAATACGTATTCAAAGCTCCAGACTCCATGGAGCAGTTTTCTGGTAGACATTAGATCTGGCTTGTTGCATCCAATTTCTGGACCATGGACATCACAGGTGATTCTTGTTTTGCTCATCTGTGATGTGGGCACATTGTTTTTGTTTGTTTTGAGGCAGGGTCTTAGTAAACTGGGCTGGCCTATCCCCTACTTTGTAGCTGAGGCTGACCTCAAGACTCTGATCATCTTGCTCCTATCTCCCTGAGTGCTGGCCCTAGAGGCCTGAAGCACCATACCCGGCTTTGTCTGTTTTTAAAAATAGCTAAATGGGGTTTCAGCTCTGGCTATTTGGAACTGCATATTGAGCTGGAAGGAAATGATGGAGAAACATAGCCCAAATTAGCCTGAGAAGTGCCCCAGCGGCCTCACTAATCTTCTCTGCTGAGCAGTGGCTGTGTGCAAGGCAAACTAGAGGGAGGGAGCACAAGAAGCGTTGCTTCAAGGAGCATATGATCTAAGAGGGACAGCGTAACATGCATTTGGGTAGCTGCAGAGAAGGTTGCCATCTCACTTACAACAATGATAGCAACAGTGCTGATAGCCCCCATTACTTGCATGATGTCACCCATCTTTGGACTTTTCATGAGCTAATTCCCTTCATCACCATGCCCTCCAGCCTCTCTGTGGTGGAGGTATGGTTTCCAGTCCTTAGATGAAGGTCTTGAGGCTTTACAAAGGTGGTAGGGTAGACACCCCAGTGAGCAGAAGGGAGTGGGGCTTCTTGTGGGAGGTGTAGCCTCTGAGCCAATGCAGACTGGACCGAGAAAGAGAAAGAATTGCAATAGTGTGGGAAAGACCTAGAAGCTGATGCTTGTATTTAGAACGATAGCAAGTGACCCTGCTTGGCTGGGAGGCTCAGCAGCTAACAAGGAAGAGTAGAGGAGGCAACACGGGAAAAGGGGAAAAATTCCCACATCTTTTATCCAGATGTGAAGAAGGCTGCCAGAGTGCTTGGACGAGAGTTTTCCAAAACTTTATTTTTATAATTCAGAAATGGAGTGTGTCTGCTGTGCTGCTCATCTTAACCACAGCCCAGACCTCCCATAACCCCTCCTGTTGATTGAAAACTTGACCTCAAAAATGCACCCGTCCGCTTGTAGCAGTGAAAGTAATACAGGACTTTAAAGGAGCAAACTGGAGCAGAGGGGACACAAAAACCTTTCGCTCAGCCTCGCTTCTCTTGTTGAACTTGGCTTCTGGCTTGATTAGTTCTTCAGGCCAAAGTGATCCCTCCACATTATGAAGGCTGGGAGTGGCAAGCTTGTTAAAGGAGACTATTGAGTTTGCTCTTGCAGAATTCGCCACCATGGAAGCAGAGAAGCATAAAACAAAAACTAAAAGGGTCCTAGACGTCTTTATTGGCTCTAAGTCTAACTTGATGTGCTCAATGTCCAGTGCAGACTTTACTAGCTGGCCGCTCATATTTTGATGTGTAGTCCCTTTCTAGTTCTTGCTGAAGTCTTTCCAGAATGTTGATAAAGATTTTGTGTTTGATGCTCAATATTATAGAAACACTTTATAACTCATCTTCATCTGGGTGGGACTCCCTTGAGTTCGGTTGAGCCCTGACAGCAAAACGTGGAGCTCAGCTGGGCGGTGGTGGCGCACGCCTTTAATCCCAGCACTCGGGAGGCAGAGGCAGGCGGATCTCTGTGAGTTCGAGACCAGCCAGCCTGGTCTACAAGAGCTAGTTCCAGGACAGGCTCCAAAGACCACAGAGAAACCCTGTCTCGAAAAACCAAAAAAAAAAAAAAAAACGTGGAGCTCATACTGGCTTGGCTAACACCTTAGGCGTGTGTCCTTTTCCTGACCCAAGTGTGATGAAAGAATTTTCTTGTCACTTGAAAAGGCCAGATTTCATGAGGATGTGGCAGAAATACATATAGACTTATTTGTAGTTAATGATTTAAAGGTCTTCCTTTCTAAATAAATGTGAGCTAAGAGTTTCATGGGGCAAAATTTAAATAAGGAAACTGAACTTGGAAGCCCTGGCAATAGAAACCTGAGCCTAGGGAGAGAGGAAACTGAACGCCGAAGAGGGGGAGGCAGGAAAACTATCCCAACGAAAGCTTTTGTTGAAAGCTTGCTTTTCAAGTGCTGGGGATCCAGCCCAGGGCCTTGTACATGCTGAGCAAGTCTCTTCGACTGAGATACCCCTAGCCCATTTTGTGTAAAACTTTTTGGTTTATGCCTTTTAAAGTAAGAGATCAGTATTTTCTGTGTGGGAAGTTACAATACAAGTCGATGTTCGTATACTAAGCAGACATGCAAACAGATGGCAGTGTCTAGAACAATCCGGCACAGACAACTATGGACTTGGATCAAGAAAGTTCTGGACATGAGCTTGCCCTCTCTGTGACTGGAGTGAGTCATCCCAGCTCTTAGGATCTCTGCGGTATGCGAAGGTTGGACTAGAATCTCTGGGGACCCTTCTGTCTCTGGAAATTTTCTGGACCCCACAAGAACTCTGTGAAATCATTCGCCTAGGGTCAATCCTTGTTGGCTGAAGCAGCCTCTGCTCTGAGACCCAGCCAGCTAGTGAGACTGAACGCCATCTTTAACGTTAGCTATCATTTTATACTTAGTTTTGCTTTGCCTTCTTTCAGAAGGATGAGTTCTGTGTACTTCTGGTTGACATAAACTGCTTGATAGCTGTGTCCAGGCCCTGGCAGGCCAGCACTGTGGTGAGGTCCAGCCCTGAGGTGACTTCATACAGCTGGTGTTTGAAGCCTGCCTACCCAGACTCGGGTATTTATAGCAGGGGAGAAGCTAGAGAAAAAAATAAATACTCTACACCCTTCTCTATCCTGCCCTGGACCCAGACAGGCACTGTGAGGAATGGAGAAGGCAATGCTGTAGAATTCACCAGGATATTTTAAAATATTCTTTGTTGGAGTTGGCAGGCTTGGTTTTTCAAGCAGGAGGGAAAATCAGAGTCATTGAGGATGACCAGAGGCCAGAAGTTTTAAAAGGCAAGATGCAGAACTTGGTGTGCAGGCTTTAACATTTCTGCTCAGTCCTAGAGTTTGAGCAGGACTTGGGGAGGTTAGGAAGAGAGCTGAGGTTGAGATGGCTTGTGTCCTCCTCTTCCCCATCCACCCCTCAGATCCTAAGATGAAAACCAGCAAACTGTTCAGGTAAGGCAAGACAGGGCTGCCTCTGAGAACTCGGAGCCTGGTGGTTTCTTCTTCATCTAGGAGTTGGGAGATCAAGTTATACACGGAGACAAAATTGGAAAGCAAATTGCTCCCAGCTGTTCTCTTGGACCTAATCCTCCTGGGGCAGGCTGGATAAGCCAGAGCTGTGCTGGGATTCAGTGAAGTCGTGTAGAACAAGGCCCCAGGGGTAGAGCTGTCTCTACACCTCACCAGAGGGACCCTGACCACTGGGCCTTTGTAAAGTCTCACAGATGATGTCTTCTGCTTAGCTAGTCACTGAGGAGAAAGTGGTTCAGTGGGAGGGACTCGGGGTTAGGAACTGGGAGGAAAGTTCAGTTTGGGGGACATCATTTGTTCAGCAAATATTTATTGAGGACTTTCTGTGTACTGAACAGTGTTCCAGGGAGCAGAGACAGACCAAATAAATAAAGTCCTGAAAGGGAGGTACTGCCCCTGCTGAAAGTGAGGGCAGTGGGCATAATGGAGGAGCCACAGGGAGGTCCTCATGGCCGGAGAAAGCAGCTCCCAGGAGAGGGACTAGCAAGTGTCCCTGGTTTCTTTGGAGAGCACAGAGGAGATGAGTGTGGTTAGGTTCATCATGGAACAGGAGGCGCAGAAGAGGAAATAACACACAGTACTATTGCATAATAGTGCCTTGGCATTCAGCTGAGTGTGCTATGGTGAGCCTGGGCAGATTGGCACACTTTGGTTTGCATTTTAATAAGGCTATTCCCTGTGTTCTGTTGGAAATGGACTTTAGTATCAAGTATAGAAACAAAGTGACCAGGTAAAAGGGGTTTGCAGTAATTGAAGCGAAAGAGGATGGAACTTGAACCAGGTGAGGGTGGACCAGATGAGGCTGGAACTTGGACCAGGGGAGGGAGGGACTAGGACCAGGTAAAGGTGGAACTTGGACCAGGTGAGGGTGGAATTTGCACCAGGTGAGAGAGGAATTTGCACCAGGTGGTCATAGAAGTGTTTTAAAGTCAGAGCCAATGGTATTCGCATACAGTCTGCTAGGCAAGTTATGAGAGAAAAAGTGAACGTGACAGTAAGGTTATGGGCCAAGCATTTACTGAAGTATTGAAGAGGCAGGATTAAGTTAGAGACTCAAGTGTAGATTTGGTGCCCCAAACTTAACCTACAGCAATGGCAAGTAGGAGGCAGGGTAGGAGAGAAGGCCACTTCAGACTTTGTTAATTGTGGGATAGATTGAGCCACTGTACTCCATTGTTCTTCCAGAGGCATCGCCCAACAAGACTGGCCAGAGACTGGGGCAGAAGAGGGTTAATTTCCAGTTTTAACATTGTCAGTTGATGGCCTGGAGAAGCTCTTCTGTAGGTGGCCGGCAGCCTTCATGAAGATTCTCAACTCTTCTGTTTCAAACCATTAGCATGCGGTCTGTTTAATTAGGTCCACTTGTAACTTACATACACGTCCTCCACTTCCGGGGAAACCAGACCCCATATTCAGGCAGCTTTGGGTTCTTGCAAGTCAGTCATGAGTGAGTCAGGAACTGATACAGAAAGAGTATTCTCAGGACACTGGGTGTGTCCAAGGGCCTTCTCCTCAGAAGGGGTAGCGGGTATGTAGCTGTGGATGAAATCTTATGGTTGCCACTGCCTCACCACCTGGTGTCTGAATGTTCCTCTGCTGTTAAATGAGGATGTCACAATTCTAATTAAGTTGCTGTCGCACTAATTCTCAGACAGAGATTCATGTTATCATCACTTGGAGAGCTTACAAATAAATGTGTATGTGTGACTAATATCAGAACCTTCCTTCAGAAACTCTGAAGGAAATGGTGTGGAAAAGGGCCCTGGTGGTGTGGGCAGGGCTCTCGGGAACGTCTGGTACAGGGCAAGCACTCAGACATTAGCTGTTATTAGTGGGCAAAGCATCATTGTTCTGGATACTTGTTTCTGCCCCTCCCAGGCTGATGGCTTTCCTTCACTCCTTAGCTATGCTGCTTGGCTGGCTCCTCATCTGCAGAGCTCCCCAGGGAGCTCCAAGAGAAGCCTGGAGTGCCGGCCTTACCTGGGAGGGGCAGAGTTAGACCTGGAGTGGCGGTGCTGCCACGTGGACGTGATGTTTAATCCATTGGCAAAGCTCTGTTAATTACATCTCTAGGAGGGAGAAACTATAAAGAGGTTAAGTAGCCAGTTCAGGTCTCACAGGGCCAACCCAGGCAGCCTTCCTCCAGACGCTCCAGTTCCCAGTGGCCACACATGCGTCCACCTCGGCCAGAGGAGCCAGCAGACTCTAGTCTCAACTCAGATCTCCAGCACATAAACTGTTGAGTGCTGAGCCTTACCGTGTGCCAGGGCTGTGGACTTCGTGTGTCCTGTGCCACATGGTTCCTGCAGTGTATGTAATCTTCTCACTCTCATTGCCTGTAGTCTTGCTGAAGAGGTGGATGCTCAAGAGAAATCTACTAGATGTCATTGATAAGACCAGGGTGGCTTCCCTGGAGCCCTCCTGCACCCGGCGCCTCCCTTCTCTTGTCCTCAGAGGTGCCTGAGTAGCGGGAAGCATAAGGGGATTTTATCAGCAAAGAAATGATGGGGTTGATAGAGGGTGAGAGAGAAGCTGCAGCAAGGCTTAAGCACCCCTTCTGCCTAGAACAGGGAGCCATTTAAGTCCCTTAAAATACCCTCCCTTGGCAGGGTGCTGGCCTGCTGCGCGGGCTGTGCTGGAGGCATCCTCGCCTATTTAAAGCCGGGCCCTTCTCGTGGGTGCAGTGAGTGAAATAACCTCTGAGAGACTGCCTGGGTCCGGTGCTTAAAATAGTTCGGGAGGAAGAATGTTTGGAAGCTTCTGGCTCCTTGAGTCCATTTCCTCTGGATTTATGTCACCTCAGAGAGCGCCTGGCCTCCTCCTGTTTACTCTTCTAGCTCTTCCCTTTCTACAGTCCTTGTGTCCTTTGTCATTCTAAGCCAAAGGCCTTTGTCCTCACAAAAAGTGGCAGCCTCTCCTAAGGAACTAAGTTGGGACCTTTTGTGCATTTAATTTTTTTTCTCTTATGGGGTTTGGGTGGTGAGAGGCCATTTGTTTAGGAATTGGCCATTTCGCTCCTCCAGCTGCAGAGTTTCCAAGATCAGAGCTCTGGAGTGAGTTTTGTTTTTCTTTATTCACGCATACAAGGGCTGCCTCAGGGAAGCCAGGGGTTTCTCAGCACCTTCCTCTTGTGGTGCCCAGGAATGCGGATGAAAAGCTTTAGAGCCACTCTTCGATGATGTGGTCATAGCCACATGTGGCTCCTTACGTTTAAACACAGTAAAGTCTGACACCCTTAAACATCTTCACACAAGCCTACTTTCCGCTGCTCCATCAGCACGCATGCTCGGTGGCTGCCATACTGGACAAGGCAGAGATAGAACACATCCATCATCCCAGACAATTCTATGAGACAACATGCCATTAGACTCTAGGTCACCAGCTGGTCACTCGGGCCAGCTCTCTAGGTCTTCATGGGTCTAAACATATAACCACTCCCCAGCTTCTCAGAAGCCCTCTGTTTGCAGAAGTAGGAAGATTCATGGAGGGAGAGATTTAAGGTCATTGATTTTTTTTTTTTTTAAATGTGGCTCTAACCTTTGAACCCCTCACAGGGTCAATGTTTTATGGTTTCGAAACTGTGTGGCCTAGGGCAAGTCACTTAACTTCTCTGAAAAAGTTCCCTTGTCAGTGAAATGGATACCTCATGGGGCTTTCACAGGGGTTAAATAAAATGGCAACATGTGCATAAAACAACGCTTGCTACACAGTGACCACAAAGTTCGTTACACCTTCCCTGGAGCCGCAGTGTGCTGTCCAGTACTTGATGTAGCAAAGGCAGAAACTCCAAGGGGTGGAATTGCTACTGCTGCTACTTCTGTTGCTGGGACTGGTGTCCTCAAGCTTAGGGCTTGCTTCTTCTAGGCTCTGGGCTGTCTTTCCTGGTTTATTGAATGGCCCCTGGTCACATCAGATGGTATCTGTTCTCCAGGGCTAGGAACTCCTCAGATCTTCCTTCCATGCTCTGGGTGTGCTCCTTTTGAGGGCTTTTTGTGCAAAGCCTCTCCGCACTACTTGGGGTGTTAGCACCAAGACTGTGGGTGACCACCAGAAACTTTTGAATCTGTTCCAGAGCTTTAGGTGTCTCGTGTGCCCTGTGGGTCTGCTCCAACCTTGCTGTGAGAGCAGAGACAAACGTAGCCCTTGCTGGGATCTCACAGAGGGAACTTTGGAAGGAGCATCTTTGGGACCAGGAGAGGCCTCTCTTGAGTAGAGAGAGCAGAGGCGGAGATCTGTTCACACTTGCGGCCTGGGTCAACCCGGGACCATCCTTTCATTTGTCTAGCTTACCTGCTGACGATTTAACCTTTCTGTACTTCAGTCCTCCCGTCTGTAAAAAGGGAATGATGCTAAGAACCTGCCTGGTAGTGTGTCTGGGAGTATTCAGATGGTGCCCAGTGAAGTCTCTAGCCCCAGGCTCACAGCCTCTGATGGGACTGACGTGCACAGCTCACAGGAGCGAGCTGCGGTTTCCATCTTCATCCTTTGTGCTTCCCAGGGATGGCACTGGGGATCCTTGACTCTGCCATGAGCTGACTGCATTTTCTGTGATGATCTATGGTTTAAGTCAGAGAAAGTGATCAGGAGGGGGGCTAGCACTTAAAGGCGATGTGTAAATTACACATGTGTGGTGTGAACTCCATGTGGCCTCTTTTCTCTTCTCTCTTCTCTCCCTGGATGGCAGAGATAAAAGGTACACGGCAGTTGTCATTTCAGAAGCTCACAGGTGACCACCAGCCCGCTTCCCTCCTGCTGTCTTGGGCTGTGTAAGCAGCACCGCCCAGTCCTGTAGTGTAATCAGAGCTGAGTTCTTGCTATAGGATTCGTTTGCGGTGTGAAGTGCTCATGTGTTTATGCAGTTGCCACTCATTTGCCCACAGCGAGATGTGCCAAACCTGACACTTGAGACGAACTCCAGATAGCTCAGAACTACGTGCGGGTGTACAGGAATCTTCACACAGCTGTCACGAGGCTCATATCTAAACTGGGGTAATCCAACTGCCGTGCCTCCTCCCCTCCTCCCCCTTCTGTGCCTAGAGGGAGGAATCAGTCACAAAGAGAACCTCCAAGAAAAGGAAGGACACCAGGCCGGGATATTGCGTCACTACGTCGTCATCATATGGGAAACTTGGGCCCCACGGCAGGGCCTAGGCTGACCAGACTGGTGTTTTTGTGGCTTTCCTAGCGCTGTCAAATCTCTCCTCTTTAAAGGATAGTTCTGCCTCTTCCTGCCAAACAGTTGTTTTGACTGTTACCAGAACTGAGGTCTCCTCCACTGTCAGCACAGCCCCAAAGGGCCCAATGAGTACGTGTGTGTGTGTAAGTGTAAAATAGTGTATATGAGCAAGTGTGAGTGTGTTTGCATGTGTGTGTATGAGAGAGCGAAAGAGTATGTATAAGAGAGAAAAAAGAGTGTGTGTGTGTGTGTGTGTGTGTGTGAGAGAGAGAGAGAGAGAGAGAGAGAGACTGAGAGACTGTGTGCTGTTTTGAGCCCACACATCTTTCTCCTTTCAAAAATACAGGAGACCTTTAACTTGACCATTTTCAGGACTAGCTCATTACTGAAACATCTTGAGACACTTAAAAAATGGTACTTACATGGCTGTATTAATTTTATAGCTCTAAAATTGGAACTAGAATGTCTGTGTGATACTTATTTTTCTTTTCCTTTTTCCCCCCAAATTAATTTTTTCTAGTGTCTGAGAGTGACTAATTTCTGTTCACATTTTCAGTGTGAAGTATTTCTACAAAGCACTGGGTTCTATCATGGTATTTTCACACATTTGTGGTAGGTAATTTGGCCATAAATAATCATGTTTACCCCTTACCATCTTTTGTCTGGTCCCTCCATTGGTCGCTCCAACACGCCCCCTTCTAATTTCATGCGGTTTTAAAAGTCTAGAGGTAGACAGTGGTTTCCAGTGCTCCTTAGGGGACTGCGCAGGCAAATGGGAGGCTACTTGGCTCCATTGTTAGCAGTGGAATTCCATGCCAGGAACCTGTGAGTGTGTATCCATCCGGGAAAGTCCAGGCCAAGAGAGGCTGAGCAGAGGTGGCATCTGAGGCTGACCTGTGGCTTCTCTGAGTAATGGATGGAGGCTACGGTCAGAGCTGCTCGAGGAAGAGCCTGGGCTTGGGGCTGTACCATGGAGAATCCCGTCCAGGTCTCTCATCCACACGCAGTGGGCAGATAGTCCTATCTCCCCAGTGCCTTTGCCTCTAATCCTCACAATAGATTATGAGCTGAAGCTCCTGTTAATGATCCCATTTCATAGACAGAGATACTGAGGACTGGAGATGGTTAAGACTACTGGTCCAAGGAGGACACTCCTAAGCAAGGCAAAGAACCAACATTTGAATTTATTGCCACTGTTCCTCAAGCTCCACTTTCAATGCTGAATGTTTCAATCAAAATCTGTAGGCAAGGGTGGGTGAGGTTGTCTCGGCATGTAAAGGCGCCTGCTGCCAAGCCTGCTGGTCTGAGTTCAGTCCCTGAGACCCACATGACGAAAGGAGAGAACCAACCCTTGCCAGTTATTCCCTACCTAAACACACATGGATTGACACACACATGGCTTGACACACACAACACACACACACACACACAAAGTAAATAAAATGCAAGAAAAAAACCACCATTTTTTAAATCAGCCGGCAATTAAGAATAAGTCAAATCTTTGCACAAAGGACGGTCTGTGTTCTCTCTCCTCAAGGCATGGCCACTTCCCTTCTAGTCTCCTATTTTGGAGTCTTTCATTTCCCTCCAGAACCAGCTGAGACTGCTTGGCTTTTTCAGGGAAGTGTCCATGTTCTGCTCTGCTGCCCTTCCTCCGTACCCCTGCCCTCTCCCGTACTCAGCCCCTACACACAGCCGTGCTTGCTGGATGGGGCCTAGTGTGGGGGTCAGGTTTTGGGGATGCTACCGTCATCACTTGGGGCACAAACACAGGCCTGCCTCTAGCTGTCATGTGTCTCAGTCTGATCACTGATACTCAGAGGAACATCCCCTAAAAGGCTGAAGGGTAGGTCTGTGCAAACTGAATGCCTGCATTCAGATTCTGGGTCCACTTTGTGTTTGGTGAGTGACTGCTTAACTCTGTCCCAGGCTACACTATGAGATGGAGTCGTTGCTGCTGACTTCCTAGGATAGTTTCAACAATTGAACAGTGCTTTCTAAAATATCCGATGTAGTCCTGGCCTCTGAGTACCCGGGGGATTAGCCATTGTGGTGATGGTAATGGCTGTTCTTTGGGGCCAGCGTCAGGTCTTTGGAATGTAGTGTAGGCTCAGTGCTGATACACATCCATGTATATATCATACATATCCTGAGCATTAAGGGGAGAGGTCTGGACTTTGCTAGTCCTGCATAGGCTCCTTTCTTAATGTAATTCTAGGCAGGTTTATCTGTCTTGTTTCTCTTTTCTTCTGGGCCTTGGGATTGAATCAGGGCTTTGTGCGTGGTTTGCAAGCGCTTTGCAGTTGGGCTGTGCTGTGATACCCTAGCCCTGCTTGTCTTCTTATCTGTACAGTTAGACCAAAGCTGTACCTGCCACGTGGATTGTGAAGCTAAAGTTTGGAGCTAGAGGTGCAGTCACCTAACTTGTGCCGGGCACATGATCCAGTCCCTGTGCCACACACAGGTGGGGTGCAGAAACAGTACTTCAATGAGGTGCAAGGGTCCATTTGGCTCTGAGTGGCTAGATGGGGAAACATGAATGGAATGAACCTTAGCAAAATTATAGTGAGAAACATAAGCTCAGTGTTTATAAAGTTCAAACAAAAAGGCGCTGAAGGAATAGATACGGGTCAGATCAATACGGCATAAAGGGGAAGATGAGGGCCAAATCCAGGTAACAGCTGTCTATTATGGAGAGGGTAAAGGGAGGGGCAGGCTCATGTGGTTTCGATGTCTGTGCTTGCCGCAGCTCTAGCTTGTTTGGGGGAGGTGATTTCACATTATTATAACTAATTAAAAGTGGTCACGAATGAAGGACTATAATAAATCAAATTAATGCACCTGAGGTTAAAAAATTAGTGGGTTCCCAATTGGTTGTGGCTACTTATTATTAGCATGCTGTGGACCACCTGGGTCATGCCATGAGCCACCCTGGGTACTCTGTGATTGCCTGTGATTTTGTGTAAAATACCTGAGAGCCAAGGTTTTCCTCCTCTGGCCACAGCGGCTTCCTTACAGAGACCCCAGAACAGTTAGGATATTCAGGTTGCCTTGCTCCTCAGGTTTGGGGCAACATGTGGGCATAAGCGCCTGTGTGAGTCTAAACTCCCTGAACAAAGACAGGGTTGTTTTGTCCACGCTGTGCCAGATGGAAGGCTTTCATTAGTCACTTTGGGAGCATTCATATTAGCTGGGAGATTTTCTTTCCAAGGGTTGGAGCGGACGGTGTTTGCCTTGGGATGGTCTTATTCCTCTCTGCTTTCCTTGCCACTGCCAAGTATCACAACCTTTGCCTATGGCTGTGTTCTACCCATGATCCCTTTCCTTAGCATGGGGAAGCACAGTGGATATTTGAGGTGGCCCGGTCACACGCTCCCAGGTCAGTGGCATCTGGGTACAAGTAATTCTCAGGCCCAGCTCCTCTTCTCTGACTGAGATGAAGGGACAGAGAAAAGAGCACCAGCTTTGGAGTTAGGGAAACTTGAACTTCAGGCTCTTGACTGTGTAATCTGAAGCAGCAGTATTGCTTCTTCCTGTATGTCAAACTGAGGCCAGTGAAGTGTCACGTGGGCAGCTATCCATGTATGCAGCATACCTAGGCATGATCAAAGTCTAGAGAGGGGCTGGGGATGGAGCTCAGGTGATAGAGTGCATGCCTAGCGTGCAAAAATCCCTGAACTCAATACCACCACTACCCAGCTAGTTGTTGTGGTATATAGCACTTGGGAGATGAAAGCAGGAAGATGAGAAATTCAGCTCATTCTTTACTACATCACAGGTTCGAGGTCAGCCTAGGGTACAAGAGGTCTCAAAACCAAAACCAAACAATAACAACAACAAAAGGATCTTAGGTGCCCCAATGGCCCTTCCCACATACACCTCAAGTACCCCCAGAGATCTAGTTTCTGCTGCCCTCAACTATTCTGAACTTTGAGGGTTGGGACATTATTAAACTCTCTGAGCTTCAGTTTCTTTATGTGGAAAGTGCGAATGAAGGGGTGAGTTATGGTACTGATTTGGTGACATCTAGTGGGGCAGGGTACATGAAGTCCACAGTGAAAGACCATTCAACAGGTATTGCTAGGTTGGGAAAAGCTGTGCTGTCTCTGCCAATGTTGGCTCCAGAGAGTCAGGCTCCTTCTGACTACAGTGTTTGTTCCCTAGGCCTTCTGTGCCTTCCATGTTCTACATCTCAAACACGCTTCAGATTGTTCTCACAGTGGCTTGCAGGACTTCTAGAAACCAGTTTGTCATGCTTGAGTTGATGGAGGAAGGAGCAGGAAAGAAAGCATTCTGCAGGCCTTCTCTCCAAACCTGTGTTTCTGAGAGGGTCTGTTTGCCGTGTTAGCAAAATCAACAGCCATATTGCAGAGTAGGGACCTGGGCTGAACCTCGTTCCCTGAACTGGGAGTTGGTGGTGTGGGGTGCCACGGGTGCCATGTTTGTTGAAGTGGCAAGGCTGCTGAAGTTTTTGTTCTAAAAGTAAACAAAAATGCCACGTGATTATCCAAAAGTCTACAGTTATGGGCTGGAAAGATGGCTCGGTGGTTAAGAGCACTGGCTGCTCTTCCAGAGGTCCTGAAGTCATTTCCCAGCACCCACATGGTGGCTCACAACCATCTGTAATGAGATATGGTGCCCTCTTCTGGAATGCGGGCATACATGGAGGCAGAATATTGTATACATAATAAATAAATAAATCTTTTATAAAACATATCAACAGTTATAAATATCTCCTTGAGTCAAGGGAAGAAAAAAACAGAATACCCAGGTTGAGGAGATTTTTTTTTCTTTTTAGGATAAGAGTTTCTAATGTATGTTCACTGTTGGGGTTTATTCCGGGTGGTATTTATGCCCTTTCTTGACTGTAGAACTTCATGAAGAAGGCAGGACTATGTAGGTGATAGGCACCCAAGGACTTTACCAAGGCAAATTCCCTGAATTAATGATGGGTCTGAGGCTATAATCTATCCACAGAACGTGCTTCCTCCAGTCACAGAATACTTCATATACGTCAAGTTCTGTGCGAAGAGAGCAATGTCTTGTGAGCAGCTCTGAGCCAGAAGCCTGCATCCAACAGGTGATTGCTGTGCAGACTGTGTACTGCATGCGTTTGGAAGACCACGGCTGGTGAGCCAGCTAGGGTCAGGCGTTGGCATGGTCCTAGAGGCTCTATCATTTAGGCTGAGATCTGAATAAAACTCCAGGCATAGGTCTCATTGAGATCTGAAAAAAACTCCAGGTGTGGGTCTCGGACATCTAAAGTGTAGCTTGTGTCAGTGTGTCCCTGAGACCCGTCACCCAAGAAGACATTTCCCAGGATAACTTCTGCCCAACCTTGAGTGACATTGTACTTTTTTTTTTTTTTTTTTTGGTTTTTCGAGACAGGGTTTCTCTGTGGTTTTGGAGCCTGTCCTGGAACTAGCTCTTGTAGACCAGGCTGGTCTCGAACTCACAGAGATTCACCTGCCTCTGCCTCCTGAGTGCTGGGATTAAAGGCGTGCGCCACCACCGCCCGGCATGACATTGCACTTTTGTGAAGCTGCTGGATGCGTCTGCGAGCTGGCATGCCCCTGATGTATTTCTGATAGCCCTGCACTGCTTCTGTTCCATGCAGTGATGTTTCTAAGTAGGCAAGAGCCTTCCTACTCTGCAAAAGGGTTTTCACTTCCTTCCAAGGTAAGTAAGAGAGGTTAGGCAGTAAATCTATGTGGAAAAAACGTTCTTTGTTAGTAAGAGCCTGTGTGAGAGAGAGCATCATTCTAGTACAGAGCCGGAGGAGAGAAACATGTTTGCTGTGGAGAAGACACCCGCCTGGCATCCCTTGTGTGGCCAAACATGGCGTAAAGAGCCAGCACGCCAAATTTCTCAAGTTACCATGGGACCCAGACTTTGACAGGAAATCATGGTAGGGTGGGAAGGAGTCCAAAATACACAGGGCTGGCACACAGGCCGCAGTTGGGAAGGAGAAGAGAACAGTCCATCTATTTTCCTGAGCTGAGTTCTCCAGCTTCAAATGGGCCTGTTTTCTAAGCCTCCCTCTGAAGTAGGTCCATTTTATGGACCTGATTTTTAAGCATGAACTTTTTCCACATTAAGCAATACTTCTGCAAATTAAAGTGGCTCCTTTATATGTTTGTGAAGGGCACCTCTTAGCCGTGTGTGTGTGTGTGTGTGTGTGTGTGTGTGTGTGTAAGTCTACAATCTAATAAGGAATCAAAGTCTCTTCAGTCAGGGAGACACTTTCTCTCTCTCCTTTGGGTTTTCCCACAAGTATTTCTCTGCTGTGAGCAGTCTGCTGGAAGCGGAGCACCCTTTGCTTGCTGAGGTGTGCCAATGAGAACTGGAGGGCCTGCTGTAAGGCACTTCATGACTGGGTTTCCTGGAAGTTTCAGCCGCCATGCTAAGAAAGTGAAATGTCTCATCCACAAAGAAGCCTGTTTTCATCCTGTCGGTGAAGTCTGTTAAATTGAAAAGCTAGGAGGAGGATCTTGCTTGCATTTTTTTGCAAATGGAACTCTGGAAAAGTTCAGCAGGGCCTGACTGTGCGTAGCCTGGGACTAGTTCCAGGCTTCCAGAACATTTAACAGGTTGCTGTTGATAGCGTTTTCCATGAACCACCCAATTCAGCGGGCTTTGAAACCCTCCTATATTTCTTGGAAAAATGTGTTCAATCATTGGTAGAAATGCCAGTTCTGCCATGGGCTTTGCATCCCTGTGCCTTCTTGGCACCTCTCCCTCTCTCCTCCTCCTCCTTTCCTCGCCCTCTTCCTCTCTCTCTCTCCCCCCTCCCTTTCTCCCTGTCTTCTTTGTCTTTCCACCCCTTTCCTTCCAGACAGAGTGCCTTAACTTCACTGAGCTTTGTGCTTTTATCCCTTATGATGACTCTAACTATAGCTGGTTCAAGAGAGGTGACAAGACCAGCCCTAATAGCTGTAGAATACCTTATAGTTTTTACAGATGACTTTGATATCTTTCTCCTTTGAGAAAGCTACAACTCCTGTAGCTCCCATTTAACTGTGGGGTTTGAACCTCAGAAGCCACCTTGTGCTATCCTGCTATGATTTATTTCCAGTTTACAGGTATCAACCATGGCTCACAAGAGCTCGTCGCTAGTTGAGGTGAGGACAGACTAGGAATGCTCAGCTCCGCCTGACTCAAGAGACTGTATTCCTGAGCACCACAGAGTGCAGCCTCCGCCACACCTTGTACTCCTTCTCAAGAAGAAAACAAAACCACAGAGCACTTTCTGAAGGTCTCATGGTCAAGCTGTGTCCTGGCCAGGACCAAAAGTACCTTGAGGAAGCAGAGTTTCTCTCTTACCCAGAACCTGCTTACCTGAGCAGAGGTCCCCAAGAGAGGTCCCTGGCATCCGAGGCAGCAGTCAGTAAGAGCTCAGAGACAGTCAATGTTGAGCTCACATCAAGGCCAGTGAGAAGGTATTTTGGGAATCCAGGTAATTTGCCTGAAGCTGAGAAACCACAAAGTTACTGCTTACTAAGTGCACTTCTTAATGTCTTGGGACCCCGCGGGTCATAGACACAGTTCAACCCAATTTAAGCAAAGTGAATTTACTGCCTTAAGGTTGGGTGGGGCTTAGCTTTGAAGAATGAAAAGGGGGCAAGTTGGCTTCCCTGACAGCTCAAACAAAAATTCTGTCCGTAAGGTCTACTTAGCTGTGACTAGCTTAGTTGAGTCATGTGTCCATCACTGAACCAATTATTTTAGTGTAGGGCTGCATGCTCTGTCCCATGTCCCAGAGAGAGGGTGAGAAATCCTCCCTGGTTGTCTGAGAACAGTAGGTGAGCTACGGAAAGAAGATGGAGAGATGAAATGAGATACTAGTTGAGCAAGATAGAAAAGTGAATGGAAAAAATAAATGCGTCCTTCATATTAGGTCAGGCAGGGGTAATTCCTTTACTTGGAGGGCTTCAACCAAACATTAATGGGTGCATCTTCTTGTTGCTACAGTTTGAGCAATTATTTCCTGTGTATGAATAGGAGCCTGTGTTCATATGGGTGCACATGCACAGGTGTGCACTTGCACACAGAAGCCCCAGGACAGCTTCAGATGTTGTTTCTAGGAGCTGTTGATCTTGTATTTTCAGCCAAGGTCTTTGATTGTGACCTGGGGCTCACTCATTAGGCAGGTTGGATGGCTTCCAGGGTCTTGAGATCCCC
Organism: Chionomys nivalis; assembly: GCF_950005125.1. Classification (NCBI taxonomy): domain Eukaryota; kingdom Metazoa; phylum Chordata; class Mammalia; order Rodentia; family Cricetidae; genus Chionomys; species Chionomys nivalis. The sequence continues at coordinate 70,952,680 of NC_080094.1, read as the reverse complement.
TTTTCTCTGCCTCCCCAGCTCTGGGATCATAATGCTGCCACCACACCCAGCTTTTGACTGGGTGCTGGGGATTGAGCCCAGGTCTTTATGCTTGGGCAGCAAGCCCTTTACTGACCGGGCTAGCTCCTCACTGCCAAGTCAGAAAGCAGTTTATTTATTTATTTTAATTTCACTGACTTCTGTGTGTTTGTTGTAATGGAACATTGTCCCCTGGAAGAAAAGCTCTTCTTTAGAGTACCACTTAAATATTCAGATTGCAGGTTTTAGTGAGAGCCATTTAGATCCTCAATAGCTCAAAGGTGGGCTTTATTCCTGGCTTAATGGTGTCTTAAATTATGTCAGATGAATTAACATGCCACTTCTTCCTTCTTCCACCCTATCTCCGAGTCATTGTCATCGTGATATTCTTGAAGTTTGAGTGAGACTGTTGCCTTGTGTTATTTAATCAGTTACAGATGCAAGTGGAAGGTGAGACTGTGTTAGGGACCATGTGTTTTCAGGGTCCTGCATGACTACGTGGCTAATTTGCTTTCCCCTGCAGAACTAAACCAGACAAGGAAGGGTGTTATTAAATGTTCCTTTTGAAGTACCTACAGCTAAGTAGATCCAGATAGTAGGACTGTTGAGCCAACAAGGGCACCATGAGTGGTGCCCTGTGGCCAGCATCATGGAGGACACAAAGGAGCAGCTTCTGCTGGGGGAGTGAATGATCCAGATCTAGTTGCAATACCAAGGAGGCTGTCTATTCAGCAGTTACTACTATGTGCACTGTAGTGCTAAGGCCCCACATGTACTGTCTCATGTATTCCTCACACTAACAGCAGGAGGGCAGCCGCTAGTATCCTCATTTTGCAGAGGAAATAACAGAGGCTTAAAGAGGCAAAACAGTCACCAAGGAAGAGATGTCACATACAGCTCGCACCACGCTCACTCCAGTTGCAGAGCCCCTGTCGTGCAGCCCCTCACTACCGCGCTGAGGATGGAGACTGTCGTTGCAAAATTTCTCACCAGCACAAAAGCACATTCTCCCCTGATAACAGATTTCATCACTCTTGAAACTAGAGGCCTGGGAAGAAAGGAGATTGCTGACTGCTGGAGCCTGCCTTTCCAGAAGGAGGCTAGCTAGGGGGAGAGGGGGGATTGCCAGCCGCTTTGACTCATGTGATCTTACCATCTGTCTAACTTCTGACTCTCCGTACCAGTTCAGTCTATCTGCGATCCGGACAGCAGGACCAGACCAAGGAGCGACTAAACCTTGATTCTGGAACTGGCTAGATGTACAGCTGCCTAGGGCTGCTGAGGCCGTGTTAGTCTCGGTGTGTCCACGCACCGTGCTCGCGGACTCATTGGAGAAGGCAGGCAGATGGAGCTGGAGGTGTGAAGCAGGCTGTGAGGAGTCAGGTCTCGGTCTAGGTGGTGGAGACAGCAGACAGGATATGCTAACCATGCATGGACCACTGCTGCGCTTTGTTAAACCAAACCCAGCCACAATGAGAGAAGTCAAAACCCTAATCCAGGACTTTATCCTGGGCACGATTATCAGTTTTTAGAGAAAAGGTTTTTCCACACATAATTTCTCCTGGAAGAAATCTATCTGGGTAAGGGGCAGAGTAACAGTGTGGAAATATATATACCTTTAGAAGCGAGACAGGAGCACAGACAATGAAGACTGGGAACACACAGCAGCAGACAGCAAAGAGCTGCCTCAAACAAGGTAGAAGGTGAAGATTGACAGCTTGGTTGGCCTCTGACCCCCTCCCCCACTCATGCACTGTGGCATGTGAGTGCCTATGCTCACACATATGAATATTCACACACACAGTTACACACAGAGAAAGGTTTTTAAAGAAATATAGATGTAGAGTTATGTACAGCATGATACTGAGGAATTGAGAATTCACACACACACACACACACACACACACACACACACACACACACACCAAAGAATGTGTGCTCAGTACCAGGCTGAAGATGGCTTTTTAGCAAGGTCCCTACTCCTGTCACTTTTGGGGTTACTTCCCTTTACAAGCTAATTAAAAGTAGAAAGGAAAGTGGGTTGGGGAAGATACCTGAGTGTGCCAAAGGCCTGGGAATGCAGGCCAGGCACTGTCCTGTGTGCCCCCTTAAGAAGCGGGGAGTGGACTGCTGGAGTGGAGTGTAGAGCGGGGGTTGCCCTGCACTGCTCCCATCTTACTGAAAATGTCACCTTAGAGGATCCGTGTGTGGAAGCTGGCGGGATACTGTCTCTTTATCCCTCGTCGTTTTCTTTGCTCTGAAGTCTACTTTATCTGATATGAATTGTCGCCGCTCCAGCCTTCTTTTGATATGTGCTTGCACAATGCATTTTTCCTACATTCAATTTTAACTACTCCATATCGCATTTTGAGTGAGTTGCTTGTAGACAGTGTATAGTTGAACTTTGTTTCTCTGGTCTTACTGTGTTCTAGCGGGTGTAGACTGCTTGGGTTTAGCTTTCTTCCTGATCTGTTTGAAAGCAAGTTCTACTAGTTTACTGCTATTATTTGTTCCGTTTTTCTCTTCTCTTTCCCTCCCTTTCTTCTAGGTTATTTAAATATTTTAAAATTAGTGTTTATTTTTTATGAGACTTATTCATTTGTTTATTTATTTATTTTAGATGTGAGTGTTTTGCGTGCATGTCTATGTGCCAGGTTCATTATTGCTGACCTTGGAGTTCAGAAAAGGACACGAGACCCCCTGGAACTGGAGTTATGGATGGCCATAAACCACCCTGTGGGTACTGAGAATCAAAGCTGGGTCCTCTGCAAGAGCGACAAGAGCTGTACTCCACCGAGCCATCTCTCTAGTCCCCATTTGAATATCTTAAATATTCCATTTAATTTTATCTGTTGTGTTTTGGTCATATCTTTTTAATATATATGTGTATAGTTCCTTGGTGAACTTAGATTTTAATATGTTCCTACTAGAAGTAGAATGTATAAAAGTCTCATCATCTCTTACCCTCTAACTTTGAAGGATGCTAGGCTAGTCTGCCAATCAAATTGTAGAAAGAAGAGAAAATAGAGAAGGCAAAAAGAGTTGAGTTAATCTCATTCATGCACTTAGTGTTTACCCAACATTGTACCTGGCAGCAGAATCCCTCAATCCTGGCCTATATAATCTGGAGACCAATGATACTGATAGCTAGCTTTATTAGCATCCACTTTACGCATGCCCTCTTTACGGTTCTTTGCAGGTATTATTAGTCTGTAATTATTCACACTCCAAGTAAAGAAATGCAGGCATAGTGAGGTTAATTTACCAAGATAAAAATGGTTAACTTATCTAGAAAGCAGAAGAATGTGGGGTCTGTTGCTCACTTCCTGTGTTCCCACAGGATTGCCATGGGGGGAAGAACACAGGAAGGCATGGTATGGGGGGCTTATACACTCCACAGTATCCGTCTACCCACTCACCCCTAGAGCCCACTGAGGGTCCATTTAGGGGGCCCTTCTCCCCTCTCCTATCTTCCTGTAAACATTTATAGAGACCTTGTCTGTGCCCAACATCACGCACACAAACACACACACACACACACAGAGAGAGAGAGAGAGAGAGAGAGAGAGAGAGAGAGAGAGAGAGAGAGAGAATAGCACCAAAGCCCCCAAAGCAGATCTTGAACCTGAGGTCGGAGCAGGAAGGCACTCATTGAGCTGTCAGCACTTTTCAGAGAGAGAACCTAAGGTGAGCAGGAGGAAAAGTAACCTGTCCAAGGGTACAGTGCACAGTAATGGCTGGGCCTGGACTTCAGAAGGACCCCCAGTTCCAACTCGGTGTCTGTGATTCTTAGGCAATTTTGGCAAAAGGGTGTGGGAGGCTGGGGAGTAGCAGAGCTGGAAATTCTGATCTGTAGCAGTCCAGAGACAGGCAGAGAGCCCCACAAGGGAGCCCCCCAACACACACCCTTCACGCCAAACCTCAGAAGACTGGCAACAGGCAGTGCTATTTAATAACCTTCAGGAGGCTTGCTGGCTTCAGCGGTCTGGCAATACTGTTTACCATAGCTGAGGTTTATTTGCGCCATTAGGTTTTGCATTTTCCCAAAGAGGCAGAAGTAAACCCTGGGAAGAACTGCTGATGGGGCAGCAGTTAAAACTGATACCTGACCTGAAGTAGGAATGTCACCTGGCCATCACACGTACACCAGTCTAATCAAGCAATAGTTGTCTGGAGCAGTGTGCTGAATAATGACTCAGGAGGAAGAATTCCGAGATCCATTGGTTATGCCTGCCACAGGCCCAGGACTGACTGGGAGTGTTCTGTTGGGTATTTACCATTAGTAAAAGGTTCCAATAAGCCTTAGATTTTAATTGCAGTGCAGTAGTAATACCTGCCATCATAAGATTGTTGTGAGGATTGAATAAGAATGCATGCCACGTGCTCCTTAGGTTCTTAGCACTGGCAAGAGATTTTAAAAAGAGAAAAACCCGGGTTGTTCATGGAAACAGTTGAGCACATTTTTAGTGCCTGATGCTGATTTGGCATTGGAGAAAGGTGGTTTGAAATATACTCGATGCTCTTCTGCCGGCATCATTTCAAATGGAGGGAAATAGGCAGTGACTACTCAGATAGTGAGGTCATTTCAGATAAGTGTACTGAGCGCAAACAAAAACAGACTAAAGAGATAAGCAAGGACTTCAGAGAGAGGACTGCCCCTTTGAGAAGGGACAGTGACACAAACATCTGGGAGAGTGCTGCAGAGGGATGAGAAATCTGGAGGCCTTAAGGAGGACCAGCTGTGTGGCAGTCAGCTTTCAGGGGGTGCAGTGGAAGATTTCATGCTGTACCTCCTAAACACTTTTGGAAATTTTATAAGCATTTAAAAACGAGAGCCGAGTTGGCCCAGTAATAGAGCACCTGCCTTGCATGTGCAAGGCCCCGAGTTTGTCCCCAGAACTGTCCCTTACACCCTAAGAAAGCAGACTTGTGTAGTGATCCTGATGTGCATGCACAGTTCACCAGTCGCTGCCATTTGGTACACATTTCCCCCACGCTCTCCTTTTGCAGCTGAAGTAGTTCAGGCAGGTCCCCTGCATCCTGCCATTTTATCCCTGAATGCTTTGGTACATGCTATTTGGAAAATAAGCATCTGTTGATGTGTTAATGCAAGTTATTGCATTTAATTTTCCCAATGTCATAATTATAATGAATAATTCCTTAATATAACCTAGTATCTGGTCCATACTCAAAACTATTGGATTGCCTCAGTTGGTTCATTTGAATCAGGTTTCAAGAAGGCCTTTATGTTATATCTGATCATTGACCCAAATGTATTTTACAAGAAAGGTGTTTGACAGCAAGCTTATCATATTTGGGTGGTTTTTACATGCCTTTCAGCTAAATACATAGTTGAGACTTTTGAAAATTTGCAGAGGACTATACACCACCATAGGTTCTGTGGGAAACTCTGTTTCCCACGTGAGTATTTTACAACTGGCCATTGTTCATTGTTGTTAATATGTTGTGTATATATGTGGGTGGGTGCCTGAGGAGGCCAGAGGTGTCAGATCCCCTGGAACTAGAGTTATAGGAAGTTGTGAGTGACCTGGCATGGGTGCTAGGAACTGAACTTTGGTCTTCTGCAAGAACAGTATTCATTCTTAACCACTGACCCACCTCTCCAACCTGGCTTTCAGACGTTTAGTCTTCTTGATGGTGGTTGGCTTGCGGGGGGGGGGGGGGGTGGGATCTGTGAACCACTTCAAGCCATTGAGGCAGGAGGGAAGCCTATTAGGTGGGACTTCAGGAAAGGATTTCTTCTCTGAAAAGAACGACCCAGGCTTGATGGGGCTGTGACATTCAGACTTCCAGCAGCTGATGTCCTATAACTATATAAAATCAGAGAAAATCTAGGACCCCAGTGTAGTAGGAGCTGCGGGCTGTGTTCCTGCCACCCCAGTTCCTGGTCGCCTGGCTAGCTTATGCCTCAAAATAACAACACACAAACTGTATTGTTTTAAACACTGCCTGGCCCATTTCTATTAATGTGTGTAGCACCTTGAGGTGCGCTTACCAGGAAGATTCTAGCCTACGTCCATCCTGGGTCGGAGATTCACCCGTCTGTTCTGAAGAGCAGCAGCATGGCATCTGCCCGGGAGAGGGAAGCATGGCGTCTGAGCTCACTTCCTCTTCCTCCCAGCATTCTGTTCTGTTTACTCCACCCACCTAAAGGCTGGCCAATCAAATGGGCCAAGGCATTTCTTTATTAGCCAATGACCTTCCTCCATCAACCCCAGTACAGTTAAGAGGGTAAAGGAAATAGCTTGGATCCTTAACAACCCTATGCAGTCACAGAACTAAGCACCTTCAGATAATGACACCCACTTTTTATTTAAGAAACTTTTGGGTGGGGATTACACCTATAAGCATCCTAATGTAGACACACTAATTTACATGCATCTTTCTGGGTAAGTCAGTATAGGTTTTTGTTTTATTTGAGGAAAAATAAAAAAAAAAGTCTACCCCCATATTGATTGCTATGTTTTTTCCTAGCTGCTGGGATGTCATTGCTTCTGCTTTCCTGTTGAGCTCCTGCTTCACATGGGGCACTGCTACAGTTCGCCCAGAAACATCTGGGGAGGCTTGACTTCTGTGAATGAGAAGTGGGAAGCTGTTCTTTCCCCTCTTGCAGAGCCTCAACCCAGTGGAAAACATCTCCAGACAGTAACACTCTGTGGAGACCTTGGTACATGGGGCTTAGAAGACAGGCGCAGGTGGGGTTAGGGAGGCTGGGGAGCAGGAGTTGCTATATTCTCGGGGCCAGCAAGCTGGCTTTACACGAAAGACATAGTCCAACCCCCTCGTGTGGACCCACATTATCTGTCTGCATCCCCAAGGAGTTAGCATTCAACGATGTCTGAATGAGAGAATAAAAAAGGCATTCAGTTCAACCTACCCGATGGTCCCCTGAGCTTCCGACCCTTCTTTGCTTTGGAGGGACAGAAATCTGCTATAATGGGGCACATCCATTAGAAAGACTCTTCGTAGTTCTCTGTGCATCTGTAGAGCTGAGGTTGGAGCGGCCTGTGGTATTTCAAGCTGAGGATGATCAGGGACATGTGCTCACCACCAGCAGGACTGCTCCCGTCTAACAGTTTTAAAGAAATATGCTCCTTCTCCAAAGCCCCAGTGCCTCCCAGAGTCAGAATGGAATTCCTGTTTGGGTCCCCATGCATATGTTGAGGGAGACAGACAAAAACAATGCCCTGCTCGATTGGTGGGGAACTCGAGGAGTGAGCTGTGTGATAGAAATGAAAATAAAGTTAGATAACATGTATCAGGGGGTGAGTGTGTGTCTGGTACTAGTCTACCTGTTTTATATCCGGCAGTTTTGGTGTCTCAGAAATGGTGCCATCTCGCTTCCAGACGGGACACTGAGGCGAGGAGAGGTTAAAGAATGACAGCGCAGCTCCATGCTGGCCATTCCCTTCTTGCCCCCAGCCCACCCTTGATTTGGAGCTATTCTGAACCTAAGTCTCCTCTCCCCTGCCACCTGGACACTAGGCAGCCCCAGCTGGCCATAGGGAGATCCAGCGTTCCATGACACAGTCAGAGAAAAGCCAGAATGGCCTTGCAGAGGGCTCCGTGACCTTCTGCTGGCCGTGTATGACACACAGAGTGAGTGAGGATATGGGAAAGGAGGTGGGGGCCAAGAATGCTTCTTGAGCCAGATCTGTAATTGAACCTTACCCTTCACTGCCCTTTCCCCTCTTCCCTGAAGCCTGTGGGTAGTTTCCAGTCTGGTGTTGCTCCTGTGACTCTGGGCTGATAAGATGCTGTCCCTTAACTGTCTGACCCTTTACTGTGAGCCTTGCTAAGGTACAGCTGGCCTCTGGCACCAACATTCCAGGCTAGAAAGAAGTGCCTTTGGCAAAATTGTTGACTGAAGCTCCCGAGTGAGCAATTCCTTAGACGACAAGACAAGCTTCCTTCCTTAGCTATGGGTGGTACTTACTATTTCTCTATGAGAACATCTTGTTGATCTGAACAGTGGTGTTTACGCGTTACCTTTGACTGCCAGCTAAGCTGCCCAGCAAAGACCTGAGAACAACAAGTTGGATTCCTATCACATCATGGGTCACCTGCCAACTCTGAACCCTGAGCTCCGACTCTCTAGCTGGAACCGAACAGACAATAATCCCCTGGGATTTTGGACTCTGTACTTAATGAGTGATTCACAGTTTTGCAAAATCACCTTTTCTCAGGCAGACCAGAAACCTATATTGGAATCTTGATGACTGTACCATTGTGGATTTAGGAGCTGAAACTTGGAGTCATTTCCCAGCTTTGCCACCCCTCGCAGACCTTGTGCTAGTCCCTTGGCCCCCGGAGCCCGGGTTTCCTCCTGGGGAAAATGTTGAGATATATTTTTCTAGGTTGCCTCTGGACTGCCTTTCAAATGCGTGACCTCAACCTCACTGACCAGCAGCATCTCCATCTTTGGGGTATTTTATTTGTTTGTTTGTTTTTAATGCTGTGACTGAATTCTAAGGATTGGGTAATTTATAAACCGTAGAGGTTTATTTGGCTTTTGGTTCTAGAGGCTAAGACTTCCAAGAGCACAGGACTGCTGGACATCTGATAAAGGCCCTTTTTGTTGCTTCATAACTTGGTGGAAGGCATCACCATGCGGCAAGGCAGAGCAAGCGTGACGGAGAGCTGGATGAGAATCTGAGGGGAGGGCAGGGTAGCAAACCAGGCTCTATCAAGCAAGTATGGCGTATAAACTGATGGTGGTGTGAGGTTGAATCCTAAGAAAAGGGCTGTGTTTGTATTAACCATCTGGAAGTGGGTGCTGGGAAGTTCTGCACACATTTCTAACAGGTATTGCTCTGGGTTGGCCTTCTGTAGTGTCATGCTGGTTGGGAGAATCAAACAACCTTTGCATGCCTTCCACCCTGGAGCTCACATAGGACTTGGAAATTGAGACCAGTGGGACCCAGTATTTGGCAGCCTTCACATTCCTTCCTGTGTGTGGTCTGGGCTCCCCCAGTGAGGTCATTAGCACAGAAGGACAAGGACTATACCTGTACGCTAAACTCCCTGCACATCCCCAGTGTGCACAGGTCCTCTGTGAGCCCTAGATAGTTAAGTGCGGGCCTAGGTGAGCTCTGCTTACTCCCCAAAGCTCCAGGACAGCATTTTATCTACAGCTTTAGCACATTTGGGTTACGTGAGTATTTCTTAGAATATATTTCTGGCATTCACAGATTATTTGTAAAATTTGGGCTCCAGCAAGACCAACAGAAACAGTATCTTGGCATTGCTGTCTTCACAGCACAGCTGAGATTTGGTAAGGAATATTTGGGGCAAACATGTTTGTACTCCAGCACTGACTGAGGTCGGTGGACTGGAGTGAGGGGGTGGGGAGAACAGATAGAGCAAGGGACGCAATCCAGATAAGAGAAGACCCAAAGCGGAGTCTACAATGAAATCTGGAAAGCGGGAGCTGCTTGCTGTGAGGAGTTCCTGCCTTTGCAGAAAGCTCACAATTTGCTGATGGTTTGAGATAAAAGGTGAAAAGGGAACCGTTGGTAGTTTGGCAAATATCTGTGCCACAAGGGCTGATATGGTAGCCCAGAGTGTGGTAAGACCACAGCTGCTGCCTAGTGTTGGGTGCCCTCAGCTGAGAGCTGTCTCTCCTGTGGCCTCTCCCCCACCTTCTCCTCAGCCAAGGAGAACCTAGGGCTAGAGGTAAGGTTTCCTAGTACCATGTGGTTGAGGCAGAGGCTGCGGGAGCTTTTAGTCCTGGTCTGACTAGTCTGATCACTTGGCTCCGGAGTTGATTCTGGTCACGTCAGGTGTTAGAGCAAAGGGTGACTTTTTGTTCTTACCTCTAAGCTTTAATTGCAGACATATAATAAGCAGCTTGATGCTGGTTATTTGAAATTGCTGTGCAAGCTTGCTGGGGTAAATTCCCTAAGCCACAGTGATCCCTTCTCCATGAAGGAAAGGCTCTTGCCACCTCACTGACCCTAGAGGTTATCAAGTTCTGTCAGTGCCAGGAAAGACCCTAGAAAGTACAGAGGGTGTGGCAGCTTCTCTCATTCCTGCTAGGAAAGGGGAAGTGGGTTGGAGGAAAAAGCCTCCGGGCTGCACCAACCAGAATGGCCCCTTCCTCCCTGCTGAGGTTGGGGAAAACTGACTACAAGAAGAGAGGAAGATGGGAAACCAGGACCCAGAGCACATCTCCAGAGTCAGTAATTGTTTCCACTCCTCCTCCAAGGGCCCGTGTTCCCCAAATGTTTCTGGACTCCCAAATATAGCTTTACGTGGTCTCAGGGAGCTCCCCAAAATGGCTTATAAAGCCCCAGAGAGCCAGACTCCAGATAGCAGCCTCTCAGAGCTCAGGCCAGGAGGCCCCTGGGCACAGGTGACTTGAGAGACTCTTCCCCTCCCCTGGCAGGAACCAGTCCCTGCACTGGGCACGTACCCAGTGAAACCCGGGAAGCTCAGCGGGCTGGCTTTAATCAGGAGGCTCCTCAAGCCCGGATCTGGTCTCACTTAGGTTTCCAAATGCCAGGCGTGCTTGTTTCCACAGATAGAGTGTCTGCAGCTCACGTGGCCACATGCAAATGCAGACTGTCCAGAAGGCAGCCCCGCTCACTCTCCTTTAATGTGGAATTCTGGGCTCTTCTGGAAGGGATTTTTTCCAGTCTTTGTATTTTGCAAGGAGTGTAAGATAATACGTGGCGGTCTTTCTGGAGAAGTCGTTTAGAGATCGACTGGACGTGCAAAATGAAAGCTTCTGGACCGTCCTGTGGCTGTACATTGGGTGTCTCCCCCGACTTGGCAGAGCAGGGCAGGGCAGGGCAGGGCAGGCCTTGAGACCAGGCAGCCTGTGCAGTCGTGTAGATCCTCGGAATGGATGGTCTGCTGTCACATCATGGCTGTTGACATGTTCAGTGGTTTCTAAACAAGAAAGTGACCCCTATTACTCATTTAAATTTTGCCCAGGGCCTTAAAAATCCTGTTACCAGTTGTACCAAAAAAGATTCAGGTACAGTGGTAGATACCAGGGGCGGCAGTCAGACTCCACCACTTACCAGCCTAGAGCTGATAGGACAGTAAGGGACACGAAAACACACCTCTGACTGGCCTTGTGATCGCTGGCCTGCCCACCGCTGCCAGCAGCCTTCTCCATGCCCCTGAGGTTTGGGGACACTGGGTATCAAAGAGTGTGCCAGGTAGTATTTCTCTTTGCTGTCTTGCACAAGTCCCCCCCCCCCTTTGCTTTTGTAAATAGGGCCTTGAACTCTCAGCTTCTAGAGCGTGTTTATTTGTTTACGGCAGACCAGGTCATGCCCTGGTGACCTGTCCCTAAGATCCAGATACTGTTGTGAGTATTACCACGTGCTGACTCATTTTTCTTAAATCTCCGAAGACCAGTTGTTAGTCTGCTTAACAGATGAAGAAACTGAGGGAGGGGCCCTTCCAGGACCATCTCTCTTGCTCACATGACTTGGCTGGATAACATCTTTGTAAAGTGTGTACAAGGTAACAACTCATCGCATCTCCTGGGATGTTTTGAGTTTGTGTTCTCGGGATAATCCACCTGTCAGATGCCCTAGGATACCATGACTGGTTTGTTTATGACAGATGACCCTAGCCCCAGTGAACAGGAGGTCTGACTTCTCTGGGAAGGGGGACACAGTGCTGCAAACTGCTGTTTCTCCAGGATTTGCTTGCCTTCTGGGCCAGGTGGCCTGCATGAAGCTACCAGACACTTCAAAGAATGTGGTCGGACCACATCCTACCCAGGAGACCACTGGAGTGCACAGGAGCTAGCTAATAGGAGGGCCCATCTGCAAGCCAGCGATGGAGCCAGTGCCTCCAATTTGAGGGTGTCTGGTCATCCTCTTACTGCCTTCCCACTGCCAACAGCTCTCCAGCTACTGGCCTCATTCTAGAGAAGGTTTCAGAGCCCTTTAAGCAAGAAAATTTGCACAAGCTCCTTTATTAATTTTTCCATTGACAATAAGTTATTATTAACCCTTTCAGTCCCTGCCCATTCCGAAATGAAGCATCAGGTCTCCATTTTAGTGTATGTGGTTTCACTGGCTGAGAAATGGCCTGTTTGTTTGTTTGTTTGTTTGTTTGTTTGTTTTTAAGAACATGGGTTTAGCAATGCTTAGGTCTCTATTAGAAACCCAGCTCTGTTCGCTTTAGAATTTCTAAATTTCTCAAGTTTCTCTGAGGCTGTTTCCCCTGAGTTAGCTAAGAATGGTAATGTAAAATAAGAATGGTAGAACCTATTATATAGGGCCCATGGGAGGGCGGACTGTAAGGTCGCATGAAAATAGATTATGTATTAGAAATGCTCAATAAGCACTAGTCGCTGCTGGACATCCTGAGATACCATAGTAGCCGTGGGGGCGAGGATTGTTTTTAAATGGGAATGGTGAGGACAAGGAACTCATTTGTGGATAGACTATTTTATTATTTTAGATAAAGTGTTGCCAGGCTGACCTGAAACTCACAGTTCTAGCTCTCCCGCCTCAGCCTTCCAAGGACTGGCCTTACGGGTGTCTGCCCCTTCTCTAGGCTGGAGTGTAGAAATGATAAGGTATCAGCCTCCCTTCGGGGGCGGGGGCGGGGGCGGGGGGGGGAGGTAGGGAGGCCGCTGTCTGCTAGCCCTGGTGATACACTCATAGAGCTCTCTCATCCCCCAGACAAACCCTAGAGGCAGACATCACCCTGATTGCCACACAGAAAATATCCAGTTTTGCCAGTTCGGCCCAGATCTTATGCCACAAGCCCAGGGTCCCCTACTTTTTGAAGACATTCTGAAAATGAACCGACAGCAGGGTTTTCTCTGGGATTCCACCAGCTTATGCTTGTTTGCAGCCAGTTTGGGACCAACTTTATAAGCAAAGCCACCTACCATTCGTAGAGTTATTATGGGCCCTTTTCTGAATGGGGGACATTGGAAGTCCCACCCCAGCACTGTAACTAGTTGGGTTTTTGTAGTGCTCGCTCCCCACTTTATAGCATGGCTCCTTCTCAAAAGAGAAATGTGTAGTAGTTACCCTAATGTGGAATGTAAGGAACCAGGACTGCATTTAAATAAATGCCTCTTATTGAGGGTGGACACCTTATTCACACACACACACACACACACACACACACATACACACTGCATTTTTGCTTTTGACTTTGGAGAACACTGTCAGTTGCTATTTCTGAGGTGTTTCCTCCTCGGTTACTGAAGAGGTGGCAGCTCCAGCCTTCTCCTCTCAAGTGAGCTGCTTTGCCTTGATCTGGCTTTGGGGCAGCTGAGGCTCAGTTAAAGACCATTTGAACTCCAGGGTAAGCTTTTCTTTCTGAGGAAGTCTGTTTGGATCAGTTTGGAGAGTCCGCCGAGGGTAACTCTGAGGACAGCTGAGGCCTTGTTCAGGCCACTGTGCTGTCCTAGGGACTGAACCCCACCTTCAGAATTTTTAGACTTCTCGGCAACAGATAAATATAGAAGCACTTGCAATGTGTCTTTCTGGGTTCCCGGAGTGGAAGTGCTATGCTCCTGTCAGCTCGCTTCACGGGTCAGGCCCCTGCGGCTCTTCCGGGGCCTGTCAAGCTAGGGTGTGTGTGAGACCTGCCAGGGTCTCCCAGGATAAGAGCTGGGGAAGCAGGAAGCTCGGCGAAGTGGAGATAGTCAGAACTAGAGGGCAGCAAAAAGGCTCCGGAGGCAGACGGGGCTCTTGAGAACAAGAAATGGCCACTCCCATGTTTTTCCCAGACTGTCATCATAAGACCAGCTGGTACCCTCCTTTAGGACCTTGGCCAAGAGAGGCCACAGTCAATTGCCTCTCTTCTAGAAATACTACACAGTGGGTATGTTTGCTCCAGCTCTGTCTTTGAGGTAGGAAGAGACCTATATGGAGGCCAATAAGTAGTCATGAGTGAGGCAAGACAAGCCCAGGGAAGGTTCCAGTACGGGAGAGAAGCAATGTGATAGATTTAGAAATCGTCTTGAGATTGGAGGAGTGGGCCTGGGTTCTTATGTCTACACTCTTGGCAGGGTACATGCTGAGGCTTTCCAAGAGAAGGAGGGAGGGAGGGGAGGATGGTGAGAGCAGAGACCAAGTGTGGCAGGCATATCCAGTGAAGTGGTAAATTAAAGGTTGGATGGTGGATCTGAAGGGGAAGACTCGGAAGTCATCCATCCACATGTCCACGAGTGGTACCCATAGATGTTACTTTTCCAGCCTTATCTCAGAAATAATCACAGATCGATACAAGGATGCAAGGTCCAGGCCCCAAGGGGTACTATACTGGGTGGAGTACTGCAGTCTCAGGGCCAGGCTGCAGCGGTCAGTTCACAGGACACCACAGTCGGGGCAGTCTGTGTCTGTTAAGTTCTGAAGTTCCTACACTCAAAAATAATCCAGAAGTAGGAATGCAACTTGAATAAAGGTGAATTTGTAAGTAAAGAGAAAATACCACCCATCATTTCTAAAAGCCGACAGAGGTCACAGAATCCAGACAGATCATTTGTACATAGAACCCTTTAGCAATACCCTTCAGCTGGAGAGATGGCTCAGCCATTAAAGGCATGGCTCACAACCAAAAATATAACAATACTTTTCTCCTACATTCATTGACTCTGATCACGTCTACATGTTACGCTGCGCCCTCCTCTCTCCCTCCCCTCCCTTCCTTATGCATGCACAGGAGCATGCAGGGCTCATGCCCCAGGCATGAACATGCAGAGGCTAGAGCGTGACACCGGGTTTCCTCTTCTGCCGCTCTCTGTGTTATTGCCTTGACACAGCCTCACTCCACTGGAGTGAGCTCACCGTACCAGGCTGGCCATCCAGCAAGCACCTGGGATCCACCTGCCTCTGACCCTACCATGACTGGCTTTTTATGTGAGAGTTTGAGTCCAGAGTCCAGGTCCTCATGATTGCTCAGGAAGCACCTGCCCACTTAGATCTCAGCCCTTTTTACAGGAATAAGCCAGTCTTTTATAATAGATAACCAAGAGTTTTTATTTTTCTTTTGTCACTGATAGTTTGAAAAACTGTACTTTTACCTTCATTATGGGTGATATTTTTTTTTTTTAGAATTGTCAAATTTTTGGGAAACCCTTTCACCTTTTCACTGATGCGCTATGGAATTTGGAAGACTTTCTCACAGATTAGCCTCTGCCTCCTTGCGTTTGTTTCTCCTCCACTCCACCTGCTTCCGAAGCTGAGTCTGGAGGACACACGGTGACATGAGCTCTGGCACCGTGCCCGTGTGTCATGACACACTTGGCAGTTGGAGCTCTGGATGTCATCAGTGCACTGGGAGGGCTGGAGACATTAACTCTATTTGGAAGTGACCCTCTGCCAGCAAACCCAGCTGACTGTGTCCTCAGCTCAGTTTTCCTTCGCTGTAGGTCCCAGAACTGCTCGCCTGACTCAGTAGTTGTAGAAGGGCACAGCAGTCTTAACTGACTGTAGTTAAGTCTTGCCTCTATCTAATGTGAGCACATTGCTCTGTGACCGCTGAGGCTTTGGAAGGACGCTTTGCAAGACAGAGTTGCCCGAAGTTCAAGTTTCCTGTCTCTACTACAATCTCAGCTCATCAGACCACAGAACAGCTTCCAGAGTTCTGGAAGTGCCAAAACTTTGTGTATACAATGAATTTTAACTCCTTGGGCCCCGAGGTCTTAGACGTGCAAGGCAGACTTTTCCTGCTTTCACTTGAACATCTCTCTGATTACCCAAGATCGTGGTGTGAGTATTCCTACAGTGCTGTGTGGTCAGGGAGTAATTCACCAGATGCTGACCCTGATACTAAGTGGCCCCACATTGTAGTCTTAAGTCTTGATGTCTGTTTTCTGTTTTTGTGAAGTTTTAATCTCCTCTAATACTGGTAACTCATTTCTTGCTTGTTTAGAGCAAGCTGTGGCCTAAGAAACAAAACCAGCCAGCTTTCTTCCTGTTACCAGTACACTCTTCTGAGTAGCTTATAAGTGTAGAGTGAGGGTCTAGGAGATGTGCCAACAGAAATAATCCTTACTCCAAATCAGGGACTCTAGGCTCATCGCATGCATCCACTCATGACATTTGCAGTGACCTGTGGGGTGGACGCTGGTGTTATAATCTCCATCCTGCAGGTGAGAAGGCCAAGGAAGAGAAGTTAAATAACTTGCCCAAGGTCCGGCAAAGGTTCTGTTATAAGCTGGCTCCAAAGCCATACTCTTTCCTACAGTGCTCCGTGTTTGGTTTTCAGTGTGTATTATTTCATAATATCTTCAAAGGAAGTGTAAGCAGAACTCTATTTAACAATGAGGAAGTCAAGGCTCAGAGAGATGCTTGCCTGAGAGCTGATTCTAAGCCCGATCTTCTTAATTCCCATGTTGAGTCTTAGAGACTCATCCAATTGTGGGACCAGATTAGACTCCTCAGTGCCAACAGAGCACAGGCTGTGTCCCCAAGATGGTTGTGGGAAGATGGGACTGGCGTGGGATGAGCTCCCCCGAGAGAGTTGTGGCCAGTGTCATGGCGTTCCTGTTGACTGCCCACTCTTTCTTCATTTCCTGACCGGTTGCTGTTTCTAGACAAAGGTTACTCAAGAGCTGGGTACTGGGATGTGATGTTTGGTAGTGGTCACCAAGGCCATGCACAGCAGGAGATGGGAAAGGACGGTGGAGAAGTAGGAGTCTAATTGAGACCACTGACTGATCATTCTCGGTTCTGACTTATTAATCTTTTTAAAAACTGACCTAGTCCTTGGTGACTTTGGTTTATGACCCAGTCACATGTTGACCTCTCCAAGCCCCGTGAACAGTGGGTGTTCAGATAGTGAGTAACTACGGTGTCAGAGGGAGGCCTAGCAATAGAACAGATACCCAGGAGACTCCAGACAGCCTTCTGACCAAGTCTTAGAATACCATATTCTGAGGAATCCATCCAGGAATTCATGAAGGGATGTCTGCTCCACACTGCACAGCCCCACACAGTCTTCTGATGGAGGTGGGTCTTGTATTAATCTGTTGCTTTCATTGGTTAATTAATAAACTGCCTAGGCCCATTTGATAGGCCAACCCTTAGGTGGCTGGAGTAAACAGAACAGAATGCTGGGAGAAAAAAGCCGAGTCAGTGAGTCGCCATGATTCTCCCACTCTAGACTGACGCAGGTTAAGATCTTTCCTGGTAAGCCAGCTCGTGGTGCTACACAGAATATTAGAAATGGGTTAGATCAATATGAAAGAGCTAGCCAATAAGAGGCTGGAGCTAATGGGCCAAGCAGTGTTTAAAAGAATACAGTTTCCGTGTAATTATTTCGGGGCATAAGCTAGCCATGCGGGAGGCTGGGTGCCGGGGACGCAGCCCCGCCGCTCATATTACTACAGTCTTCTCAAAAATTCCTCTGTCTTCCTCTTTCCTTTCCTTTTCTCTTTTGGAAGTCCTCTCCTGTGCTTCTAGCTGTCAATTGCTTACTGTTTGGCTGGAAAAGGAAGTAACCAAGTATCAATTCAGTCCATAAACACTGTGACTACTAACTACATGTTGAACTCATCCGAACTCTCACTATAAAATTTCCTTTAAAAACCTCTTTGAAAATTTACAAAAAGTAACAATCCCTTATATAAAGTAATCCCACAACTAAAGAACATGGCTCAGCCTTCCTTTTCCTAAAGCAGAGATACCTTTATATGGTAAAAAAGCAAGAACACACGCCCGTAGCATCTTGAGTTCCCAAAGGCCACCTGTCGGATACACGCGGGGCTCTCTGTGCTTCGAGCATCATCGGTCCGTGGAGTCTGCAGTGTTGTGTACCGGGACAGTAGTTTCAGGTCAGAGTTCTGACACCTTGAAAGTACTTCATTGCTGTATGAAACATCAGCTTCATTTGCTGCAGTTTTTAGTCTGTGTGGTATAGTTTTGCTTTTCTTGTATATTAGTTGAGCCATCCTATTTTGCTGAGATTTAGCGGACTCAACATCATCACAAGTATTCTAATGGTTTGAGCTGATATTAGATAACTTTGCTCTGTTTCTCGGTCATTTCTTGTGAGAACTGGCAACATTGCCTTTTGACTCAGGTGAGGTCACTTGCCTTCAGCTTTCATACAGCACGGCAAAAAGAAAGAAGACAAGTGTGGCAAAAACGGTTTTCTTCTTTTGTGTTTTTGAGACCGGGTCTTGTGTTTCCCAAGGCTGACCCGAACTCAACACCCTCTTGCCTCAGCCGTCTGGTTACAGGTGCCAGCCCCCACTCCTGGCTGAGTCTTTTTTAAAGAATCAGGGAAGGGAGAGGAGTAAACTCTCCTTTTGCTCTCGCATCGGTCTCTGCAGATCGAAATTATCCCGAATACACGGATCCATCAGCTCTTTTACCTCCTGTCTTCTTACTGCAAGTGTTTCTAGGCCTGGGCCACCGGTTGATGACCCTTACCAAGTGAGAGATTATTTTCTGCCCGAAAGACCAGACTTCAGTCATAACTACATACACTGGGTTTCTGTTGGCCGGAAAAGAGGTCTTTGTGGTGGTATTACTGCCACCCTGGTGATGGGCATGGAATGTTTCCAACTGTAAGAGCTTCCTGTTGGGAGCAGGAGGGTGCAGTGTGGTTGTGTGTACATGTAGAAGCAAGCCTGTCTGGTAAAGGCTTCCCCATCCACACGCTCGGGAAGACATTGCCAGAGATGCCGTGTGGCCCATGCTCCGCAGTCTCTTGAGCGTGCTGGTGTATGCGGTGTATGGAGACTGCGCGAGTATTTTGATTTTCTGCCAGAGGACACAAGAGTTCTTATAACTCAAGTGTACCTGAGGGCCTCTTTTCTCCATCCTGAGCTGTGCATCCTGATAAGGAAGGCCGTTGTCTGACCTGTGACACACTCTCCTAAGCTGGAGCTGTTTCAGAAGCTTCTATAACGGGACCTCACTCAAGTGCGAGACCTGATGTCAGCACATACGACAGAATTTGCACATGGCCATAATCCCTGCTGAAATCCTCTTAAAGGCCCTGAGACCTGAGGCTGGCAGCGCAAGCAGATCCATGCCCCCTTCCTACCACTGGGGCTCTCTGCCGTTGAGGGGCATGGTGGCTGAAACCCCTGCGCTGTGGCTCTGAGGCCTGGGTAGCATTTAAGAGCCCTCTGCAACTGGACTGCCTGGACTTGAATCCTGACTCCTCATTGCCGCCTCTGTCCACAGACAGGTGCTGTGACCTCTCAGTGTCTGTGTTCTCACGTGTGGTGGGAGAGTGACACATTCTATGTCACAGTGATGTCCTCTGTAGCACGTGCTTGCACTTGGTCTCATGTGAATGCACCGGTGGTGGTGACACCTTTAATCCCGGCACTCGGGAGGCAGAAACGGGCAGATCTCAGTGAGTTCCAGGACAGCCAGGGCAACACAGAGAAACAAACAAGCAAAAATCAAACAAACAAACAAGATCATTTTAGATGTAGGGAAGCTGTTTCTGGCTTTAATATCAGAGTGTATTAAACAAAGGAAAGCATGCTTCATGGTTAATGAAAGTGGGATGAAGTTAGAAACGCTGTGAGCTCTGAGATGGAGTTGCCTAGCACAGCAGTTGATGGTAGACTGGCCAGTTGATGGGTGTTGCTCCTGGGAAGTGCTTAGGCAGGAACTGACCCTTCTTCCTATGATTCTCTGTCCTGACCAATGAGATGACCATAGCCATCTGCCTTGGTCCCATAAAAAGCATGAAGTGAAGAGATGCTAATGGTTCCAACCTAAGAGAGCACCCTTTGGCTTCCACTGGCGTCAACAGGAATGTAGAGAATGAAACACCCCAGGAATAAATCTACCAGGGCCAGGAAGTTGAGTTTGAGATGTCTTATCAGGGTCTGATCTTAACTCTGCCCTCCCAGAAAGGCACAAACAGATGAGATACAGATACGGCTGCTATTTAAGACCAGAACCCGAGATGCCTATATCATAAAACAGGAATATTTCTCAGCTGTCTTCCTGACTGAACCTTTGGGCATGTCACTAAAGTTTAAATAACTCTTCACAAGGGTAGAGGTCATGCCTCTAAGGATGCAGGCTCCGTGCATCAGCTGGTCCAGGGGCATCATGCTTTGCCTGCTGCCCTGATGTATTTCCACAAACACAGAATCACTCGAGGGCCCCGGGCTCAATGGCCAACTCAAACTGGCAGCAGAAACAGCAAGCCCAGGCCAACCCGTGGCTGTCTTTCTGCCTGTGATCTGAACCCTTCTGGCTTCTCGGCCTGGGCATGAGTGAGCCTTCCCAGGCCAGAGTCCTCCACAGCAGGAATTCCTGCTCTCAGGTTTCCTAAAGAAAGTATTCCTCGACGGCTCTGCACCTGCTGATCCTGGGATAGGCAGGCAAGAGTTTAATTTTAGGAAAGATGCCAGGGAGAGAATAAAATCCTGTCTCCATGTCATCTGAGAAGGCTTAAATAAGTCATAGGCCATATTAAAAGCTATATCTTTGAAGGGAATAAAAGGACATGGAAAATAACTATATGTATGTATATACAGATAGGTTATACACATACATACGTGTACATACTGATGTGTATATAGTCTAATTCTGCAAAAAAACATGCTGGTGAATGTAATCCCATCAATTTGTTTAGCCTCAGTGTTCATGCTGCCTTTGTTAGGAAAGAAATTTATACATCCATTGATGAGGGTTTTTTTTGTTTGTTTTTTAATGTTAATATAGTCAAGTGGCCACCCAGAAGATTCAGTTCTGATTCCCAAACCTTTATCTACAATCCCAGTTTCTGAAAACACAGTTTGTCCTCCCTCCCCTTCCATTGATATTGAGGGCGTGTTGTTTGAGTAACACTGCGGGCCAGGCAGAAAGAAGAGATCTGCGTAGGAACGGAGGCTGTTCTCTGCCCTACAGAGCAATAGCCATGTCAGAGCCTATCAGGGTGTAAGTCTGTTTCCAGTACCAGCTTTGGAGGCTGGAAGACCTTTGGGCCACAAAAATGCCTGCAGCTGGACAGAAAAACTTGAGAGCACAAAAATACCAGACGGGCATTTCCAGCCTCTTCCTCCCTTCCTCCCTTATTGGCAAAGGCACAGGAATTAAGTAAATTCTCCCAGTGCGTGCTCCAATAAATTGGATGGATGGATATCTCAAGTTAACCCAAGGAGTTTATGATTCACACTTGTTAAAACAATCACACAGAAGGCAGAACAAAGGAAGGGAACCAAAAAGGAAGAAGTAGTTACCCCAAGTTAAAACCTCCTTAGGAATTTTTCTTCCTTTTGTCTTTTTTGTCTGGTGTCAGGGATCAAACCCAGACCTTGTTCATGTCAGGCACATGCTTTGGTACCGACTACAGCCCCAGCCCCCTAACCTTCCTCTTCCTGGTTGTCTGTATTGAGTATCAAGACTCTGAGCTCATACCCACCCCACCCCCAGTGTTTTTCCTTAAGCATAGAAGATGAAAAAGTTACAAGGAGATGTATGCATTCTGATTGTGCCCAATTACATTTGGCAAGCCCAAGACAAAAAATTAATGAGACCAGATTATTCTTCTGTATGAGACGCAGTCTTGCTCAGCCTATTTTAGCTCTCGCCATGCAGTAGATTGTCAAACAAATTAATAGCGCAGTAATGGGTGCCTTTCAGGCTTCTCGTTTGTATTAATGAATTCTACTTCATCTGATAACCAGTGATTTATAGCACTGGAACTCATGGCTTGGCTGTAAAAATTATCTTTTGTCACTCTTTCTGGGGTGGAACAGCCAGCCTAACAAGCTAAATGGTAGGGTTTTATAATTGAATTCTAAAATGTGAAGCCTGGTATGAGAACATTTCATGCTGATCATGGCTTTGGAAATTGAAAGACCTTCAGTACGTCTCCCACTACCCAAAGCTGAATGCAGTCTGATTTGGGTTTTCACGACTTGTGGAGGAAGAGTGTGACATGATTCTTAATGGAGGGTATTCATGCTGAGCTAGCGTGGCAGCTAGATTCCGCAGCCTGGGAAATGGCTCCTCTCAAAGAAAACGGTATTTTAAGAAGCGTAAGAGATGCTCTCCTTACCTTGAGGCATGCTTGCCCTTCACTTCCACCCCGTCGTGTGTAGAAGGCAGAGAGCTCTGGTCACGAGTCAGCTACCATGCTATCTGCTTTTTTCTTGCCTTGCTTGTTCTTCCTGGTGACTCTACAAAGTCATTCCATTGTACAGGTACAAAACTGGAGCACAAGGAGGGTGCGTGTGATTACCATTCTCAAAGTCAGGATGCACTGCGGACACCTCAGGTTGTCTCCCAGGTCCCTTACCTCTCCGGGTTTGTAGCTTTCTTCTTTCAAGTGCAGGATAAGGCAGAATGGGAGCCCCAGATGAGCAAACTGCAAATGCCTGCTGATATCAGGGTTCTAAGTATAATTCTTGTCAGTTTGAAGCTAGGAAAAGAAAAGCTAGTTTCCTCATGACAAGGTCCAGTCCCTTTAAAGGTATCGTTCAGAGTTCCTCTGCTGGGTTGAAATGTTCATTGGGAGGGTAGGGTGGCCTGACTTTTGATGCAGCAAGATGGTCTGAGCTGGCCTGCAAAGCCTACGGTCTCTTTTGGCTAAGCTAACAACTGCCTGCATTGTTTTCCATGAGGAGTAAGCATACTGCAGGAATTCTGGAGCACTCCTTCCAAACAAGGCAATCTGATACCCTTGGAGATCTTGGCTTGAACATCAGAGAAATGTCTTGTTTAAATGATTATCTTTTTTTTTTTAACATCAATTTAGGTTAATTTTCTCTGGTCCATGACCACCATGCAAAGCTGTATCCCAGAAACCATCCGAAGACAGCATATTTTTCATAAGCAACAGTCTGGAAATTTAATTGTTATGCTATTCCAACCTCCAGTCCAAACCACTGCCCAATCCATCCTTTTTAAACCTACTTTGACTTTGGTTCTTTCAGTTCCTCCTATTTTATAGTCACCAGCCATTCCAGAAAAACATCTGTTAGAAAGCTCCATCCCCTGTAGTGGGAATTAAGTACATATTTTAACTTCAGACAATCTTGCTTAATGTTTTCTACATTGCATGAAGCAGAGGATTAATGCAGACGTCCCTGAAAAGCTCCTATGAAACCTTAAGCTGTGTCTTCAATCACTCAAATATTCAGGAGCCAGAATCTGAAAGAGGCCGAGGAAGTACCAAGGATAAAATTAAAACAGAGATCTTTATTAATTTAAGCAACCATGCAGGCCTGGATGTACATAGGAAGGACTAACCTCATTTGCTTTGCTTTTTTCCAAGCCTGACAGTGCCCCCCTTTTATCTTCTCTCAAATGAGAAGAGTGGAAAACAAATGACTTCTAAAAGTAATTGGCTTAGAAGAACAGAGAAGAAATGATCCCCCAACCCATTTTCTTTCTGTAATCCCTTATGCTAATTTAAAGGTAGAAATTCAGGCCTGAGTTTCTGTTGGAGATCAGCCTCGACAAAAATACCACTTGTAGGGGTATGGGGATTATAAATATAAGTAAAGAATATGAAGGTGCATTTAAAAATAATAGATCAGAAACCATAGAATAGTACTGGGAGGGAGTTTTAGTGAGTATTAAAATCGCCTGTGTTTAATTTTTCCATATGCCTTTATACCCAAATATAAAAGAAGGAAGAAAGCAACAAAAGACTTCTTTAACATGATACAAAGGACAACTGGAACAGTTGTTTTAACACTTGAGACATCAAGTCATTAGCTTTTCGTTGTTTAGGTGGTGAAGCTACCCCAGACCTAGTATCCTGAAGGCAGCCACTCCCCAGGTAACTTCATGTTACAAAAGAAGGAGCAGAAGTATGCTTGTATATCCTGACCACCTGCCAGGTTAGAATGAATCTACTTGTATGAGCCATCTTAATGTCAAGAACCAAGTAACCACATCCTGATTCAGGATGTGTAGCCACACTTGCTGTCAACAATTTGGAGCAACCTCCAAACTCTCTGACCATCAGACAAGGTGAAAATAGGCTCACGTTTTGGGACCTCTATAAATTTTTATGCCGAGTGTTCTATGAGTGACTGGGTTTGGGTAGTGGTTTGTAATGATTTGTGGATATACACTTTGTGCTATATTTTGGAATGGCTAAAACCAATGGTCCTGGGTTCTGATTCCTCTTTATACACACGATGTGTAAAGTTGGGCCATTGATTTAGCCTGGGTATCTTAGCTTGTTGATACTGCTGTAATAGAATACCTGAGATTGGCTCATATACATGAGGAACAGAGATTAACTTTTCATATTAGGAGACTGAGAAGTTCGAGATTAAGGTGCGACAGATTTGGTTGTCTTCATAGGGCAGAAGGTGAATGGTGAGCTCTTCCATAAACAAGGAGGCTTCTAAAATGGAGACCTTAATCGCCTTGTGTCCTAGTTACCTCCAGAGACCACCTCTCTTACTGCCATCGTATCTGTAGCACCTGAAGATGGAGGAAACGCTGTAACATCACATGGAGTCCCGAGGTGGACGTGAAAACAGATGTGGCGCCCATTCACACCCACCTTGAAGACTCTCGCGGTACATGCTTTCACTTTGGGAGAGTCTACTGTAAAGCGCTGCAGAGAATGTTAGCTGGGTTGGTGGGCGTGCCTCAAGCTTTAACCACTTGAAGACATAGAGTTGAAGACACTGGAAAGAACAAGCCCCAAGTGCAAAGGCTCAAGTGAGGCAAGTGACCTGTGAGGAAAAGCAGGCTTATCCAGAATCTCATGGAACGGCTGCCATGTTCCAGGCAGGAGCCAGGAAGTAGGGATGTAAAATGAACCGGTGTATGAAGGACCAGGATGAAATCGACTTCCTATTGCTGCCATGAGGACCAGCCTTCAGCAGCTCAGGGATTGAGGGGATTCATGGAGTTGGCAAACTAATCAATCAGCTTGACTTTTCTGAGGGAGTAAAACTTAATTCTCTGGGAATGGAGAGGGGGCAACACTTAATTCTCTGGGGCCAGCAAAAAAAGGGAAACACACACACCTTTATACCCCTTTAGGGTCTTTCTGTCATCTTCTCTCATCTCTTTGTTCCTTTTCTTACCTATATCCAGATGTATCCCTTCTGTCTCGGTTGATGTCTTCCTTCTAAATAACTTTATTTTTATCCCTCGCAGCTTATATACCCCAGCAAAATCTTTCAAGCAGTATAAAAATTACAGTGTGGTTACACTCTATTTTTTCAGTGAATGATTACAATGAATACAAGTAAAAACAACATGCTTTCCATGTCCCTTACATGATGAAACATTTTACAAGTTGTCCCTCGAACCCACATACATTCATACCAAAGCAATTTGTTATAGATTAAGAGAGTGTGAGCAAACAAAGCAGGCTGAATTTTGTGGTTACAAAGAAAGGGTAAAGGTAATCTTATAAAAAAAAAAATAAAGAATCACACATCTAATAAAACTTTTTTTTTGGTAAACTTTTATATATGGAAAACAACCAGTCAGCTCTATTTTAAATCCTTGAGGTTCATACCCATTCATCAACATGTTTTTATATCAGGAAGCTGAGGCCAGAAATGGCTGACAAGTATAGTTTCATCTTCCAACTCTGGATGTGATTGCTTGGTTCTTTTAACATTAAAACAGCTCATTCAAGTAGGTCCATGCCATCCCGACAGGTGGTCAGAATATGCAAATGTACTTCTGTTCCTTCTTCTGTAACTATGAGATCACCTGGGGAGTGGCTGTCTTCAGCATTCATGGTCTAGAGCAGCTTCACTACCTAAACAACAGAATGCTAATGATTTGATGTCTCAGAGTGTTAAAGTGATTGACTGTATAAAATTGTATGGAAAAATAAAGGAAGGAAGGGAGGGAGGGAGAGAGAGAGAGAGAGAGAGAGAGAGAGAGAGAGAGAGAGAGAGAGAGAGAGAGAAAGAGAAGGAGGAGGAGGAGGAGGAGGAGAAGGAGAAGAGTCATAGGTTTGAATCTTGCTCCCATCCCAGCATGATGGTATCGACAGGTGGGACCTCTGGCAGGTGATTTGATCATAACTATGGGGTCTTTGTGACCTTATAAAAGAGACCCTAGGGAGCTCATAAAAAGCTTATTTCTACAATATGGGAGGGAGCCCTTACCAGACCCTAGCCAAGCTGGCATTGTAATCTCAAACCTCCAAGGCTCCAGAACTGCTAGACATAAACTTCCGTTACTTATAAACTACCCAGTCCTTCTTATATGATGACCCTTCATTATAGCAGCCGGGGATTACAGATTACCACATACCTGTATCTGTGGCCACAAGCTCTATGTATCCTTTCTTAGATCCTCATCTTGCTTCACCCCCCACAATGGTATTTCTTTTTCTTTTAACCTTCGTTTGACATAATTTCAGATGTAATGAAAGTTGCCAAAAATGGAAAAAGGAGAAAGAATGTCCATGTGTCCTTCATGCAGACTCCAGACATTACCCTGACCTCTGCCCCGCTCTCTCACTCCATGCTGCTCCACACCTGCACGCTTTTTTCTGAAGCTTATGAGGCATCTCCTCCTCCTCAGTCCTCTTTACAAGTTCTTCCTTCCCTCCTAAGGCTGGTGGAACTCAGGCAGGATGGCTCCCTGAAGGGCCTCCTCTCTGTCTAGGTCCAGCCCTGCATGACTCCCTTGATTCTGAGAGTCCAGTGTCATGGGCCCAAAGCTCACATGCTGGGTTTGCTTCCCTGATCCTCTCTCAATGTTTCCCTTGACCCCATAAACAGCACATTTAACCTACACCACCGCCCTTACCCTCCACCCTTCGCTCCTCTACCCCACACAAGCTGGCCCAAAGCTTGCCAGGAGATCCTGCCCTAAAAAACTCTATTTCCCCAGCTGCTTTTCTGGTTGAGCCACTTACTATATCCTCTGTCCGCTGCTGCTACTTAACCTGTATTCCTGCTTATACAGTCAATCACTGCTCTGGCTCTTTGGTTACTTGGAAACCAGAGTCAGGTGCTTTTACTTTTGTTTGGGATGCAAGTTTTATCATACTCCCCTGGCCAAAGACTTCTTATCTCGCTTAGCGTAAAATTCCAGCCCTTTGTGATCTGACTCTTGTTTTCCTAGGCGAATCTTTATTACCACCCTTGGGAAGACTCCCTCATTGTAACTTCCACCCAGTGGCCCATAGAAGCCCCTTCTCTTAGTACAGGACATCTCTTCTACCCCTGCTTTCCAGACCCATCGTCTTTCCTTGCTTTCTTGCTCACTTTTTTCCTCACCAACAACTACTTTATGGTGCACAGATGTACACACACACACACACACACATGCGCGCGCACACGCGTGCACAGGTATGTGTGTGTTTATAGTAAGACCCTTTTAGGCAGGGCTTTTGTTTGTTTTGAGTCACATGTCCTGGCACATGAGAACTATTCCGTAAGGACTTGTTGAATAGACCGTCTGGTGAGCAAAGGCAAAATGACTGACTTCTGCCCAGGGTAGAAACCAGAGGCCCTGGTGGGGCGACCATCTTCACAGACTGTCACGCAAGGAATTTCCAAGGGCTGTTTGGATGTTTCATCCATTTGCAAAGGAAGAAAGAGTATTGTGCCACAAAACATATAACTCTAAAACTGTTCTAAAAATTTCCAAGCGAGTGCTTGTTAAATGATTCTCAGTCCTCCCCAGAAACACTGGCTTTTCCTTCCATTGTTAATGAGGAGGGAGGAATTATAGACGGAGAAGGAATGCAGCCTTGCATCCAGCAGATCAGGCCAGGGTCATGAGCAGAAGGAAATATGTCTCTCTTTAGGTTTGTCAGTTGATTCAGAAACTGTATTGAGTCAGCCTAGGACTGGGCCAAATTAGTATGTGGGTCTATGCAGATGAGTTGAGTTCTGATTCCTCAGGTACTCGTTTAAATGGCACTTTTGTGTCGTTTGAGTAAGCTTCTGCAAAGCTTTGAACAAGCAAAAGCTCTGCTTAGCCATAAACACAGACTTCTTTTGGGACCATTTCAACCAAAAACAGCTCATTTGTGTTACTAATAAAAATATTTTTAAAAACAAACATAAGGGAGATCAGTTGCCGGAGGAACCATGCCGTTGACCCGTCTCTGCCCACTCTGTGTTAGGCGAGTTTCCCTGGTTGACTATGCAGGTGCTCTATTAACAAAGGACCTCTAGCTGCCTCCTTCCAGGCTGGGAGCATGCTTACCCCTTGTGAGGCTGGCTG
Organism: Chionomys nivalis; assembly: GCF_950005125.1. NCBI lineage: Eukaryota > Metazoa > Chordata > Mammalia > Rodentia > Cricetidae > Chionomys > Chionomys nivalis. The sequence continues at coordinate 70,924,547 of NC_080094.1, read as the reverse complement.
GGATGCAGAATGGTCCACATGGAATGAAGACATCAAAGCTGATTCTGATCCAATTAGAAGAAGACACTATTGTCCTCTAATTCCCAAAGTTCTTAGCTGTTACAGACACTTAGCATATTTCCTTGGGGATGACTGTGGCATTGCTCAGATCTGAGTGAGGCTCATGGATAGACACAGATAATGACCAGACTCCAGGCTCAGGGAAACTTGGGAGTCACTAACTGCATTTCCACTCAGCAGATGAAGTTTTTCAGGATTTGCACAGTGGCTGTTAATGCTGGTTTTTTTCCTCGGTTGGTCTTAAATGACTGTTAGTCTCTTGTGTCTTAGAAAGAAGAATGTGAACACTTTATTGGGAAAAAAATTTATAACCGTTTCCATTTATAGTACTTCAGAGAGTGAACATGGGAAATAGTTTAAGCTGGTAATTTTAGCTATTAGTCCTGACTGAGGAATTCCCAGAGACACTTATCTGTGTTCAAGTTAAATTATTCTGTCCTCTCCAGCCATACCTCTTTTGTTCCGTGGTGTTTCTTCATCTGAAGTTGTTCCTGAAGGCCACCTGCTCTTGACGTGTGAAGGCAATTGTCATATTTGCCATATGTGGTTAACGAGTTTCTTATGTTATCTCCCAGATTTGACTTCTGCTCTCTATTAGAGAGAAGGGACCGTTTTTAAATTTTAGAAAGTCTTTTTCTGAAGTTATATAAACTGGCATAGTCCAGGCAAAATTGGATGTCATCTTGGCAGCGGATACATCTGCCTTCACTGCTCCCTGGCCACAGGGTAAACAATGGCTCCAGCTGCCATCTTGAAAATGCAAATTATTTATGGAACTGTGAGAGGAAGAACAACCTTGCGAGCCGGATCCAATCCCGATCTGGGACACACGCCCGCCCCCCTCATTGTCTTCCCCGTTCATTGTCCGCGCTTCATCATTTGCTCACTTGAGTTTCTTAAATATAACTGTGTGATTCTCAATATTTCTCTTTAACCTGGTTTTTTAAAACTCATTCTTGTTCTTAGTAATACCATTCATAACGTTATGCGCTTGTAGACTTGCTATATTTTTATTAGTATTCAAAGCATGCAGATGTTCATCCAAGTACTTCTAAGTTTCCAGGCACTGTACATAGAGTCTTATTTCTTCAGTAATTAATGTAAGTGCTTTAAAAAAAAAAAACAAATTTAAAATAAGTTTAAGTGGTAGGGTCTTCATTTAGTATAATCATAGACTATAAGCTCCATTCTGATTCAAAAGTGCAGAAATATGCAGGAGTCTCTTGGGATGGAGAAATGCTATCCCATTTAGAAGCAGTTCTGAAGATAGAACTAAATAAAGGCTAGAATGGAATTCTTAGGATATTCATACTGAGCCTGGAGAGACAGCTCGATGATGAAGAGCCCTGGCTGCTCTTCCAGAACACTCAGGTTCTGTGCCCAGCACTAACAGTCTGTGGCTTCAGTTCCAGGGGACCAGACACTGTCTTCTGGCCTCTGTGGCCACTACATGCACATGGTGTACATACATGCAGACAAAGTACCCACATGCACAAAATAAAAATTAATGAACCTTAGAAAGAATAGTCATACTATTTAAGGCGCTTGGATTGGATGGAAAATACTTTGTTTTCTGGTAGTGCAGGGGCTAGAACCCAGGGCCGTGTGCATGCTAGACAAGCACTCTACCACTGAGCTACACGTTCAGCTCAGGTTGTAACCAGCCACTTCAAGCAGAGACTGGCACCTCACCTTGGCAATTGGTGTAAATGTATAATCCTACTTCCTATCTTTGGAACCATATTAAACACTACTTTCTTCTTAATAAATAGGAAATGTTCTACTGAATTTTGTGATAATATTCAATCACTATAAAATATTAAAACAACAATGTGAGAGAAAATAAGAGCTTACTACCATAAAGACACTCAATTTTTGGATGGTATTTGGCCTTCCTATCTTTAAAATAATTTAAGGTTATAGTTTTAAAAAAAATGCTTGACCCAAAATTTAGCAGTGTGACTAGTCTCAGGGGAGAAGTTCAGTAGTGGAGAACGTACCCACGTTGCTGTGAAGCAGACCTCCAGATGTCGGCTTACTCATCTGAACCTCACGAGACTACTCTCTCATGCTTCGTACTTTACTATTTTGGACACCTCCTGGAAGTGGAGTTATGTAGAACTCATCTTATGTGTCTGATTTTACTCGGTATCAGGACCTCAAGGCTCAGTTATGCTGAAGTATGTGACAGGATTTCCTTCCCTTCTGAAGCTGAGCAATATTGCATACCATCTTATCTCTTCCTGCATTGGTGGGCATTTGGGTTATTTCTACCTCTTGGCCATGGTGAATAATCCTAAACGTGTTTACAGCACCTGTGCTTTAGATCTTTGGATATGTACCCAGGAGTGGGGTTGCTGAATCATATGGTATTTATATTTTTAATATTTTAGGGATTTGCCATCCTATTTCTAATGGCAGTTGCATCATTTTACAATCCCAGGAAGTCACCAGTTTTTTAAAACTCAACATTTGTTACTTTCTGTTTTGTTTGTTTATAGTAGCTAGACATCCTAATTTTTTTGGGGGGGGGGTGATAGTTCACTGACCATCCTATCTAACCATATATAGATACTTTTGACCTATGATGACCCCCAAAACATATTGTAAATTCAAATATAAGTTGAAAAATACAGAGATAACCTAGTGATCATCCTGGGTTAGCAAAGTGCATTGAATGGTGTCAGTTCATCTTTGTAGTTGCCTGGCTGACTGGGGAGCTGTGGCTTGTTGGCACTGTCTAGTGTATCATGAGACCACAAAAGAGGGTGTCTGTGAATTGCTTTGCACCGTTGTAAAGTCCAAAATGGTAAGCTGAGCTGTTGTAAGTCAAAGAGCATCTGAGTCAGGAGAGAAAGGGGAAGGTCACCCTACCCTTAGTTCTTAATCTCTGACTGTTTCTAGGAAATGACAAAAGACAGACTAACAGGAAAAGTCATTGAAATGTTATGTTTAGATGATCATGGGGCCTTGCTACTGAGTGAAAACCAGAAGAGGCAGAGTACACCATTTCCTGGCGAGCCCTGTGGTCGGGGCCAGGGGCAGACAGCTGTAGGAAGGGCAGGGCATGGAGGGTGCGAAGCTGGGAGAAGGGAAGGGCTGCTTACAAAGGTTTTTCTATGGCTCCGCCATATGCCCGTCCACAGACACTGGAGGTAAAAATTGCTTTTTTCCTGTGGGTGCAAGAGAGGCCTCTTGCTCACGGGACTCGCGAGCAAGGACAGTTCTGAGGCCTCTGTCTACACCTGCTCCCCTCCAGCACCTCCAGCACAGAGTGATCCAGCTGTCATGTTCAGAACCTTTGCGGTGAAGGGTCCTAATTCCATCTCTTCCCTGTATAACACAAACACATGCCATCCTGTGTGCTTTCTTTGTAGAAAAATGGCCTCTCTCCACTCTCACATTTCATAAAAAGCTGATCACCTTCATAGATACTGTAACTCTTAGAATGAACAATGCAAGTTATAACAGAAGATTAGATTGATAAGGTTTTTTTTTTCTTGATTAAAACGCAGTGTTTTTAAACCGCTTTTTATCATGACACCATTTGGGATTATTTTTTAAACTTCTCTTTTTTGATAATGAGAAATTTTCATAGTCCCAATATTTTTACTAATTTATTTTTTTTTCTGACCTTTAAAAGGTAAAAACAAATTAACGGCCAACTGCTCATTTGCTCATTCTTCTTGGAATGTTTAGTGTTCACTTGTCTAACAAGGATAGGGACATTCTGAAACAGTCGGTGATAAAAGAATTTGGGGCTTCTAATGTTCATGGCTGCAGAGAGATCGCCTGGAATTGAGAACCAGTGCCCAGTATGTAGTCCATAGGACTGCCTCCCTACAGAAGGGAGTGCCTTCAGGGCTAAGCCATTTATCTCTGTTAATTTGTTTTGAGGAAGCTGTTCCATGTAAAATAGTTGGGATTAGTGTAAGACAACTGGGAATAGTGGGGTCTATGGTCAACTTTAGGCACCACCTAAAAACTCTTCAGACTTAAACATAAAATTGGGGCAAGGGAGCTGTTCTGTTCCAACCCATCTACCCAACTTCTGTATTGAGGGAGTGGTTTCTTCGGTGCTCAGAAGCCTGACTGGAATGGGAGGGGAGAGGGTCATTCTTCATTGCCCTCTCCCCAAGGGCCTAGGAGCATCCTGCCCTCCCCTCCCCCAGGCTGCAACCAAGGCTATGAAGACTAATGAGGCCCTGGAAGGACAGCACACCGGCTGAGCTGTTTGTCCTTCTGCTGCAGCCTTTTCAGGCCTGCCTTAAAGTAGTCACAAAACACGGAAGCGACACGGCTGTTGCAAACCTTTTATTCTTCTTACACTGAAGAAAATCTCGAGTGTCCCTGCCTCTGGCTTGTGCTCTTGAAGTAAAGGGGTATTTTTTAGGTGCTTAAATTGATATTGATGGAGAAAAAGACAGAGGGTAGGGAGGCAAGAAAAATAGAAAATAAAGTAATAACAAAATAAAAATGACTTGAGTCTAGATGATAGCTACACAGGTGTAAACAGTGGAATAAATTCTGCTGTTTGAAAACTGTGACAATGCAATGCTAGCAAAAAGGAGTTGAAATATTTCATGGAAAGCTTTACAAGTTAGTAAAAGACTTGTAACGGACTTGGAGTTGGATATACAACCCTTCACCCCATAGTTTCTTCCTTTTGTTCGAGTTCTGTCATCTCCATGGCTTACTCCATTCTGAGCATCTCTGGGACGTATTTTAGGTGATCTAGACATCCTGATGATCAAGGAGATCCTCGGTAGAGTGCACAGCTTCCAGGGAACAGAGGGACAAACAAGATAGTGAGATGTTCCATAAAAGGGAAGGAAATGTGGAAGCAAAGGAATGATACATTCGGAGGACTAGCAGAGGCCTCTCTAAGGAGCCAAGATCTGCGTAAGCAGAGGAACCAGCCATGCAGACGCGGAAGGAGGAAGGTCACAGGTGGAGACAGCTGGTGTGTTTGAGGAAAGGAAGAAGGCCGGATGTGAGAGAGGGAGAAAATGCCTGAAAGAGAGGTGAGGGAGGTGACCTGATGCTCACGTGGTGGACCCTAGAAAGTTCCTGTGGTTGTAAGGGACTCCGTGGGGCAGATCGTGAGTTTCATTCACATTGCATGCAATGGAGAGGGATCCCAGTGTCGGGCTCTGGCTTACAAAGAGAAGCTGTGTAGATTGTGTAGAAAGCTGTCCCCAAGGAAGTTCAAGAAAGGACTCTATTGGTTAATGGGGATCAGTTGATCATTGCTGGTTAAAGAATTTCCTCACTCCCATGGTATTGGTGCATACATGTTTTTAAATTGCTCTTTTTTACAACTGATTGTTGGATGGTATATATACAGTTAGTATGAAACTTAACATATGTATTTGTGTGTACCCACTACTCTTACCAGAAAACAGAGCAATGCTATCACTCCAAGAAGCCCCCTCACATAGGCTTCCCCTAACGCTTGGATCCCAGGGATCTGTCCTCCATCCTCATAGCTGTGTCTTTTGAAAATATCATATAAATGGAATCAAGCCACATTCAAGCTTTTGAGCCTGGCTTTCACTCAGAATGATGTCTATAAATATGGTTTTCAACCTCCAAGGGGACATGCTGAGAATAACAGTTAAAAGGCTTTTGTTTATTGGAAGTGAATGGGGAGGGATAAATAGTGTCCAAATGGAGGGATGGTGAGAACCAAGAACAGGCGGAGAGGGCCTAGAAGTGGGCACTGGAAGGAGCATGGGTGTGCAGAGCAGGGCGAGGCCCTGATAACATCCGCTGCCTTAAGTGTGCGGGGCAATTTTTTTTTCTCCCAAGAAACTTTTTCAGTGCATTAAGTTGTAAAGTTGAATTTATTTGGAATGTGTGTTGATCCTTCTCCAAGAACCATGGAGGCCAAGTACAGAAGCTACCAATGGCCTAGGTACAAAAGCAAACTGCAGGGAGGTGACTTTTAGCTTAGTAAGGAAAGAAACAATGGAAGAAATGAGCCTAGATGCTTTCTAGATCCCTGGCAAGCAGCAAGAGGTACAGGACCCGAGAGATAAAGTCCAGCCCTGTGCTGGGACAAAGCTGAGCGCTCAGAAAGGGAGGAATCCCGAGAAGTCTGGCATTTTGTCCATGTGTGACAGAACCAAAGAGCAAGGCGGTCAGCCTCCCTCGGCCCTCACCTGCTTCCCTGTGATCAAACACAACAGCTCTGTAAACGCAAAGCCTGCTGTGGTCTTTCTCCCCGTTCCCGCACCTTCACGAATAAAAGGCGTACGGGATGGTTGAGCCGGGCAAAGGAAGGGCCCCCTTGTATTTGTGCCGGCAAGGATGCATGGCCGTGTTGCTCTGCCGCAGAAGCAAAGCTCACACCAGGTCCTGCTGCATAATGATGAATCCCCGGAGACCCCAGATAGTGATCGATAGTGACGCCCAGCTCAGGATCTCGCATAATGAGCCGCTCAGTCCTTCTAGAGTCACCAGCCAACCTCTGGGAAAGCTCCCCTCCCCCACTGTCCACTCGCACAACAGACACTCCCCTCCCCGGCCGCCCCCTCAGTTGGGTTTCTCTTTGATTGGCAGAGGCCCTGTTATTTCCGCCTGGATTGCCTGACAACCCCCCTCCTCCCGGTCTAATTATGCCGGGTCTATTCTCGGTCCACTGTGACCCCAGGAAGGCTTTATCAGATTGTCCAACTGACCGTGACCAGATCGCCAGCACCTGCCTCCCTCGCTGATGGAGAGTGGAAGGTGTTTATACACAGCAGAACTGGTATCTGATTGACTGGCCTGGGTCTTGGGCTGAGGGCTGCCCGTCTGAGTGTCAGTGATGAAAAATGGAGTGTGCCTCTCCACCGAGCCTCATTAACACCCCTCTGGGTCCAGACAGTATCAAGTGGGGTGTGCGCAAACACAGAGACTGCTGTCGTTGTCCCAGGTCCCTGGGGACAGGCTTCCAGCTGCAGCAGTGTGGCCTGGACCCCTCACGCCATTTTCATTGTCCTCCCCCTGCTCTTCCCACCTTTGTTATCTGTTACCCATGCCCCTTCACTTAAACAGGACGTCTACCTGTTCTCCGCACTTGTGCTTTCTCCCGTTGCCAGCTTTCAGGGAAACAAATCAGTAATTTTTGTTTGGGGGTGGCTTAGGAATGTCTTTCGAATTCTGTTTATGAGTAGAATCCTTGGGCACCTACCGGTGATTCTGGTTAGGTATACAGTGTTCTATAAGGCAGCTCAGGTGTTGGAGCCAGCTCCCTGGTCACTGTGTCAATGACTGGTTTTTAGGAGCATTAGACCCTCCAGGTCCTTACAGGCTCTGTTGGATCACTTGCTTGATCACTCGATCGATCACTAGTGGCCCGAGAAGCTAAGGGTTTCCCCAAAGCGGAGCAATGCTCTCCTGGGTAATGGCAGTATGTGTCCTACTTTTGACTTAAGCTCAGCATTCATGAGCTGAGTGAGGTGTCCTGTCTGAGAAATTGTGGCTGAGGTCTGACGGCTCAGAACAGGGAGTCTGCTCTGAAGCCTCAGTATTAGCTAGGAGCTTGTTGGAAGAGCAGACCTTGAGCCCTGCCCCGCCCTCCATAGCAGAACCCGCACTCAGCACAGGAACTTGAACATGGTCCTGTTTGAGAGGTGTGTGAGATGAAACCCAGGCAAGGAGAAGGTCCTTTGGAACACTAAGAAGCAGAACTCAACAGCTCAGTTGCATAGAGCTGGCCAGTGAAGAGTTCTCCCTTCTGGCTTCTGAGGAGACTGTGGGAGACAAAGAAACGAGTTGGTAACATGGCTGAGGAGGAGCTAAGTGTGATCTCCAGCCTTTGGAGCTGTGTCTTTCCCAATGGCTGCTTCTCATTCGTGAAGAAGTTTTGTTGTTGTTTTGTTTTTTTGTTTTTGTTTTCTTGGTATTTTTTTTTTCTGTTGAAAAACTGTACGGTGGGAGAAAAAAGATTGTATCCTCAAGGGCCATCTTGTGGTGATGCCTTCTAGGTGGGCTGTCTCTGGTCACAATTTTCTCTTGATGCATGTTCTAAATTACTACTGCTTGCCTTTGAAGCTTTTACTTATGGGATGGTATTTGGGTTTGGGGGTTCTTTTTCAATATGGTTTTATATATGCTAAGTGGGCATATGCTCTACTTTAATCAAATGAACAAAAAGGGGCTGGAGAGATGGTTCAGCAGTTAAGAGCGCTGGCTGCTCTTGCAGCGGACCCAGGTCCAATTCCCAGCACCCCCATGGCAGCTCACAACCATCTGTAATTCAGTACTAGGGATCTGATGGCTTCTGCATATGTTTCTCTTCCGCACCCCCTTCTCCATGTGTACTGTGCACAAACGGTGCACAGATATACAGGCAGGCAAAATGCCCACTCATATAAAATAGAAAAAAGTTTACAAAAATGGGAAAAATAAAAGAGGAATGTCAGGGTGAGTGGTGCCTCCCACCTCCCATCCTCCAAGGAAACCCCGTTCTCTATATTTTTATTATATGTCTAATATTTCCAATGCAGACAGACTTTAAAACAGATCACAGCAGAAATGTTAGAATCATCTGTAATGCTGTTGCTTAGTGTTTGTCTTCAAGATGTGGGGGATTCTCTTTACAAAAATGTGAAACTTTGAATACTGTTTTCACTAGACATGTCTTTCTAAGCCAATATATATATATATATATATACATATATATATATAATTTTTCATGATCTTTCAAGAGTTTTTACGTGTGTATGTGTTTGTGTATATTTTGTGCATATGCACATGGCACAGGTGTTGAGGTCAGAGTTTGGCTTTCTCCTCTCACTGAGACTGAACTCAGGTTGTCAGGCTTGGCAGCAAGCACACTGAACTTCCGACCATCTTGCCCGCCACTTCATATTCATCTTTAATGGCTTAAACAGTGTTTCTTTACACAAGATGTCCTATATTGCTGTGGACTAAATATATCCTCCCAAAATTCATATGCTAAAACTTAATCATACCAGATGAATCCACTGTGGTGGTTCATATATATAAGGTGGTGGCGCACGCCTTTAATCCCAGCACTGGGAGGCAGAGGCAGACGGAGTTCTGAGTTCAAGGACACCTTGGTCTATAGTGTGAATTCCAGGACAGTCAGGGATACATAGAGAAACGAGAGAGAGAGAGAGAGAGAGAGAGAGAGAGAGAGAGAGAGAGAGAGAGAGAGAGAGAGAAGAAACCTAACCCCCAGTGAGGCATTGTAGAGCACACTTGTCATCCCAGAACATGAGAGGCTGAGGCAGTAGCATCACAAGTTCAAGTCCTGCTGTCATCCCTTCTCACTGCCAAAAATAAGCCACTAATTTCCAACCTGCTGCTGTTAGGAACTACTAGTCTTAGAAGCCCAGTCATTGGTGTGTTAGTCTCAGAGACCTTGGGGGATGATTGGATCACAAGGAAGAGTCCTGGTGAAGGATGGTGTTAGAGATGCCAGAGAGCTGTTGGCATCCTCTTTCACCATGAAGGGTCACAGCTGCAAAGTGCAGTCTGATGCTCACTGGATACCAAGTCTGCCTTGGTCTTGTACTTCCAGCTTCCAGAACAGTGAGAAAGAAATTCCTATCACACACACCATCCAGCTTATGTTATTTTATGATAGCAGCTGCAAGATACAGAAAATAAATTTATGGGGCTGGAGAGATGGCTCAGCAGTTAAGAGCACTGATTGTTCTTCCAAAACACCTGAGTTCAATTCCCAGCAACCACATGGTGGCTCACAACCATCTGTAATGAGATCTGGCGCCCTCTGGCCTGCAGGCATACATGGAGGCAGACTTTCTATACATAATAAATAAATAAAATCTTTAAAAAAAAAAGAAAAAAGAAAAGAAATTTATGTAAGCATTGCTTTTTCTTGGGAGCAGACTTTTTTTTTTTTTTTTTGTCCTTACTGCTGTAAACTACAGCTGTACCCAAATATTTGCACAGGATCTAATGGACTTGCTGCGGATACCTTTTCCACCACATAGTATAAAATTTAGTATAAAATTGGGCTGTTTGCACATAGGGGAAGAAGTGACGTTCCGAGAGCTAGGAAGGGTCTTGGCTCCTCCCAGTGTCACCTTGTAAGCTTCAGATGAATACCGTCAGCAGCCTGAAGCTCATTGCTGCAGCTCCATTGTAACAAATGGCTCTTGGAAACCATTAGTCTTTCTGAAGAAAACAAATGATTTGGATTTTGGAACTCATTGACCTATCAGCCCACCAGGAGACCACAAAAGGCTGTGCAGAAGGAGTATTGATGACAGTTTGAGGTCCGGAGAGTCATTACAGTGGGTGGAAAGCATGGTGCCGGGAGTCACAAGAGACAGGGGTCTGGGGTGTGGGCGTTGTGCTAACCAGAGAAATCAGACAGTTCTGCGCTGGCGGGAACCAACATGAGAGAACACCCCAGAATGGACTGAGTGAGAGGGTTTTAGAGGATGTTCCAAGTGCTTGCCGAAAGCATCTGAACCTATACTGAAATGGGGTGCATTCTGAACTGGCAGCTCTCGGAGCTGAGAAGACACTCTGTGACTGCAGTTTCAGGAAGGGTCGTTCAGAGTGGGCATGAGAACTGTGTGATGTCCTCCCCAGTCTGCCTGTTGGAGCTAGCCCAGCAGCAGGCAGCAGAGCTGGTAGGGTGCATAGGGCACTTAACTCCCAGTCGCCCTTGTCCTCCTCTGTAATGTGCAGTCTGATGTGATACTGAAATCCATTTTCCTGCCTGTGTGACTCCCTGTGTCCTCTGTTCAAATCCCACATGTGGGATTCTCCTCGGCTACACAAAGCATTCAGAATACTGACTGGCTTTAGCTTGCACCCCCGGGTACTTAGATCTCAATGTCCCAAGCCCTGCATCTTAACATTTCATTTCTTCTTGAGAACAGAATCCCCGTCTAATTCACTGACCCATTCCTCGCTGCACATCGTTCAGGGTAAAGATTCACAGATACTGTTGGATGAAGAGGTGGGAAAGAGGCTCTGGTGACAGATCTAGATTCAGCTGACTCTGTCTCTGTCCCCAGCTCTCACTTCCTTTCTGTGAAGGGAATGAAGTATCGGACTTCTCACGGAGTTACAGGGAGAACTAAAGGTTGCGTTTCAAAGCGTGTGACAGACAGCCGCCAACGCCCAGGAAACAACAGTGCTGACTCCGGTGACGAAAGCAGAGCGAGTGTCTCAGTTACGCTCATTCAGCCGGAGACTTCATGCGTCTGTTTGTCCAGGTTTCATTTCACAGAAAGACAATGGTTTCTAGTTTCTGTTTAGCTTTCCTTTATGACAGTTAGATAGGAAAGAGAAAGCAGGCCCATCGCCTGTGCACACACGACCTGCAGGGCTGTGTCCCTGTGAGCTTTTCACAAGCCATTAGACATTAGACCACCCGAGGGTTAATCATGGTCTGCCACCACTGTGCCGCTATAAAGGCTGGCATCTTTGGGCGTCTTCCCAGCCTGCTTGATGGTCACCTGACTTGGAGCCTGTTTCCCAGCATTTCAACTTGGCATTGCATCTCCAGCTTGGAAATGCCAGCACGCAGCATTGCATATAGCATTGCATGTACATGTACTCACCTTTCACTCTTGCAGCAGTGCAGCTGACAAGCTCAGACCCTGCTGAACCTGCAGGAAACCAGTGTACCCTTAGGCAGGCTTTCAGCATCAAAGTAGAGCCCCATCAATGAGCTGGGAATTACTGAGAACTTAAGTATCAATGAATCCCCAAGGTATTCTCAGAGTACACCGCAAGTGAGAGGGCTCCATAGAAGATTCTGTAGCCAACGCTGTTTAAAAAAATATATGATGATGTCTTTTTCTTTTTGACATTTTATGGTATAGCTGCATATTCAAAAACCTGAGAAGTCTGACAATAAGGAAATAGATAACGTTGTTTATCCCGCCAGTGTTCAAGTCTTTCTCCATACACATTTATTTTCATATAACACGTATCAGCAGCTCAAGGAGCTGGATAAAAAACCAACCTGAAGAAATTTTGGACTACTTAATTGTCCCAGTGTTTATAACAATATTTATATAAATATTAACAAAAGATGCTGGCTTTTGTTTTGTTTATAGGAAAGAAAGTGGAGTTCAGAGTACATTGTTTCCTTTCTATGGCTCTTCGCTTTTAGGTTTGATCATAAAGCTCTCTGAGCATCCTTTGAAACCCACTGCCTTCCTGAAACCCCAGGGTCATGACATGCCGTAAAAGCTGGATCATCTGGAATAAGACATCAACTTAACTAATAAAAGTAAAATTTAAACCATCAGAGATGCTCTTTGGTCCGTAGGCCCACCGAGGTTATACCAAATAGACTGATTTTAACCTCTAAATGTACTCTTCTTAGCAGTGGGCATCTGCTGAGCTGGCTCCTCACCCAGTTGTCACAGCTTCCACATTGTAGCTGGCAAGTGGCAGAAAGCCCCGGGATGACGGATTTACCCTAGAAACTATCTTTCATATTCTTTGTCTTTGGGAGTGGCACTCATCCGAGAAGCTGCCTTGAAAGTGGAATTGCTTCCACAAGACTCATTTAAGAATGTGGGCATCTTTGTCAGGCCATGCTGTGGGAATCAGGATGCATTAGCAGACCCTGGCAAGCCACATGGCTCACCTCGTCGCTGACTGGGAAGGGCTGGAGACGTGAGCCTGCAGGTCGACACCGTTTTGAACCCAAGCATCCATTAGGTCACCTCTGAGCCTCTATGCAGTTAAACAAGAGTGGACGGGTCAGCTGCAAGCTCTTGTTTATTATTGTAGTCTCCTCGCACATCCCTCCCAACCCTTTCTCGTCTGTGACTGGTCAGGCTGATTTGATTTGACATCTTCGCATTTGAGATTTGTCAAGTATTGTAACCCTAAGCAGTACTAATATTGAAAACTATACTTGAGATTTATGTGATCCAGATGTGCGTGCCAGCAAAGCCAAGATGAAATGGCAGGCTTGTGGTGTGGGAGGGACTGAGTGGGGGGAGCGTGTGTGAAGGATCTGCATGGTGTGTACAGCTGAGTTAGAAATTTATGTATTAATATTTTCCCTTAAGGATAATAACCAGATTATGAAGTGTAGCTTCAAGAAAGGACCAGCACTGGTTTTATTTGCAGCCAAAAATAACTGATTAAATTCAGGGGAGAAGAAAGATGATCAATTTTAAATGTTTTTGAAAACTTTTAGACTGGTCAGGACCCTTCACCAGTGTGGTCTTGGGCATCATTAGTCACCCTCAGTCAGGGGTTTGACACAGCCCTCCAATGCTGAACTGCGCCTGTCTGAACATTGTATTTCTAGGTGGTATCGCTCAAGAGCCTCCTATAAGAAATAAGATTCCACCTCCAGGTCACCAGGGCAAGTCCTCCACACACACACACACACACACACTGGTCATTTCTGGGTGCTGCTTCTAGAAGCTGGAGGAGTAGATGAATTAAAGGTGCAAAGGTCTCTCCAGATACAGCTGTCGGAGGGGCGGGCACTGACTACTCTTAGCCCTTCCTGTCATATGGCCAGATGAAAAGAATGCAGGTACTCGATCTAATAGGGAGTTTGGAGCCAGAAGGTTAGAGATGCCTGACATGAAAGGGAGGCACAGTATATGATTATCCCTTAGCATGCAGTGCGCAATTAACTGTGCTTAGCTATTCCAGGGAAACTGGTCGTACCACTGCAAAAGCAGATGAAAGGTGATCCCGAAAGGGAGGCATGGAGCTAGAGTCTACCTAAGTGGAAGTGACTTGGGGTAGACAGGGTGTTGATGGTAGCTGTGATTGTGGTTCCTAACTTTTCATCTGTGACTGGTTCTGGGCAGGAAGCCGAAGATCAGGTTGCTCTATGAGCCCCTCTCAGGGCAGAGGAGAAGGAAGTGACACTGTGCGCGGGAAGCCTGTGGGAACGTTGTCCTCACAGCCGTCTCTGAAGAAAATCGAGTTTGCTGTGGGTTGCTTCCACGTACAGACTGTGAAGTACTGTATGTTGAGGTGGGAGAGATTTTTGTAGTTTTTCTTCATCTTTATTTACAGTCCCATGTCCAAGAGGTGAGGGTGATGCTGGTAACTTCATACAGCTTTTAGCCCGTGGCTTACAGCCGCATCCTGAGTCAGGTCTTAAGGAAGAATGCTCTCGTGGACCCAGGCCAAATAGATTCCAAATGATGGAATCTGATTTTTCCTGTTGGGTTTTGAGTCAAGGGAGTTGGGCCCCAAGGTCTACCACACAGAACACCAAGGTGCAGTCAGGGAACGGGGATTTGGCAGGGCTTTGCCTAGAGCCCAGGTAAGTCAGAGCCACCTGGGAAGCATCCTGACCCTCTGTGAGGCTGGGAGGAGCCCAGGTAGGAGTCAGCAGTCAGGGCGGCCTGTCCAGTTCTGCACTGCCGTCATCCTTCAGTGGACTGGGGTGACTGGCAGCCTGTGCCCGAGGAGGTAAGCTGGCTGGAGGCAGACGAGCAGAACACATTTCCAGGCTGAGAGCTCACTGGATTTCCAAGGCACGTTAGTGGTGGCATACCCCTGTGCTGAGCCAGTTCTGTGTATCTCACTCTCATGCCATACACCGTCCCAGGACCGAATGTATGACTCTGCTGTATGTATGACTTTGAACCCTCCCTCTAACTAAAATACAGTGAGACCTGCCTGGCCAAAACAGCGATCTTCTTTCATACCGCCCCTCCTTGTGTGCTGCTGTGAGTCAAACTCGGAGCTTTTGTGCATTTTGTGTATGTTAGGCAAGCCTCCGCCACTGAGTCACAGCCCCAGATTGTTTTCTCTTAATGTTATCCAGCCGAGGTGCTTTCAAAAAGTAAAGAATGTGTATAATCCATTGCAACCCACCACTTCATGTGGGGATACATAAGGGCTTACTAGAAAAGCGGTAAACAGAATGAATCAGCTAAGTGGAATGCAGCATTATTAATAAAGGGCAGAGCAAGAGTCTAGGTGAGTGGCCTGTAGGTATTCGGGGAGGAGGATAGGGCAGCCGCTGGTTAGGAGTCCAGTGAGGGTGACCAGCAGTCCGAGTTTCAGTTCTAGCTCCGTGGCTTACCAACTGTGACCTTCGCTCTGACTTTCTCTTTTCTTACTGTAAGATGAGATGATAGTACCACGTCATAAATTAGTCTGGGAACTGAGTGCATTTTGAACAAAGTACTTAGCAAGTGGAAGCTGTTAGCATAATTATTATCCCTTCCCCCCATGGCAGCTGATTTGAGCGACACCCTTCATACCACTCAGAGTGTCAGATTGCTTCCTCTTTCCTATATTGTTAGTCCATTGCTAGTACAGAAAGACTTGTTACTGCTTAGGAAGTGTGACCTTGAAGCCAGACACATTACCAGTTCTCTTCTGGAAGGCCCAGTGCAGGAGGGGTCCTGTGAGAGTGTGTGTGTGTGTGTGTGTGTGTGTGTGTGTGTGTGTGTGTGTGTGTGTGTGAGAGAGAGAGAGAGAGAGAGAGAGAGAGAGAGAGAGAGAGAGAGAATCATCTAGAGCCAAGTACAGTACAGGCTCTTATGTGATGGAGAAACCAACAGTGTAACTCTCCCTCTGTGTCCCTTGCTGTCTTAGTCTCCAAAGCAGCGAGCTGGAGGCAGATGAGTCTCTAGCAGACATCCAAGGCCTTCTAATGACAGGCTCAATCCTGCGTAGCCTCACTTTTCTTTCCAAATTGCAATAAGGGCAATTCTAAACTAAAGCAAAGAAAGCAGACCCCTGGTGTTCCCTTGGCCAGTTTCCATAGAACATCACAGTCACTGATGAAAAGAAAATAAGGGTCCAAGCCCTGTGACAGAAGCCAAGCCAAGATTCCTCTCACTCTTCCTTTCTAGGACCTAGGACCAGTAACGATAGTAAACATAGTAAAAGTTAAAATCATGGACTGTTTACAAAGTAGCAGTACTATTTAAACAGCGTATACTTGAGTTACTTAATTCCCCTAAGCAAACTTTTGAAGGAAATTGTTATTGTTCTTCTGGCAGATGAGGGAACTAGGGCAGAGGAGTAAAGCAACCTGTTAACCGGTCTCACGGCTAGGCTGGGATGACCAGGTCAGTTTTAGAACCCAGACAGTCTGGAATTTAAGGCTGTGTTCTTAACCACAGTCTTGAACTGCCTCTCAAGGTAGTTATAAATTATATAAAATAAGTCATACATATCTGTGATAAAATGGCATGGAACCATACATATGTATCAATGTCATTGTATTGCTGCTTTAATTACTAAGATGTAAGTATATCTAGGGGAAACTAGGTAAAGGCACACAGAACATTTTATAGTTTTTAAAGACCAATTTTCTGTAACTATACTTATTTAAAACCACGTACAAACAGAAACCCACTGCGGCCACAGTGTTTTTGCAGGCTTATTGTGCTCTTTACATACATTATATATTCAGGTCTCCTGGCCACCCAGTGGGCCCGTGGATGCCACTGCTACCTGCAGTTACAGATTCGAATACTAGGCTCTGCACAATTAACATAGTTAGAAGCGGTGAGGCCAGTGGGTAGGACCATCTCCTTGTTTCCTTATAAATACCAAATGGGAGAAAACCTGATCCACGATGCTCCATCAATACCGATTCCCTTGTGAGTTGGGGTGACATAGTTTTGAACTAGCTACTCAGATCCTCTGCGGAAGTTTGGCTTACGGGATAGCAGGACAAGTACAGGATGGTGCCCCATCGAGGAGCATGCAATGAAGGAAAGATAGCTCCCATGGCGGCAAGACATGTTACACGCACAGTCAAGTAGCAGTTAGCAGGCAGAAAATCTGAGCAGTGTACCCTTTATATTTCATCTGTGACCTTCCTAAACTAAGATGCTGCATTGTTACCAGAAGAGACATGGAATCCACGCCGTTATTGTGTGTGGTTCATGATTGACCACACGGCTGGCTGTTTGTGGCTCACGGCTGTATTTAGAATCTTCACACAGAGGAAGTCATTGCCCGTCCCTGAGCTCCTTCCCTTGGAACCAGTCTCTACGCTTGGCCCCAAGCCAGGCACCTTGCCGGTATTCAAGGACACAGTCAAGGTTTGGGAGAAGGGACGTTATCAATCACCATGTTGGATGGCATCTGCAATCATCATCTTCATTTCCATCAAGGGTAGCTTATGACAAGGCATCGTCAAGTTCAATTTAGTCAGAATCAGGACACAGCAAGGACTTATTTTCTATTTCTGCCCTGGGCTGAACCCATCTTGAATAATTCAGCGTTCGTCGACTCCTCCACATCATGCGTTAGCCCCGCCTCTATGGCTCTAGTCAGGAGCACGCGATGTCTTGCTTCCCCCCACTACCACTCCTTCAGAAACCTCTGGTGGCTTGTAATGAGAGTTTTGGGAAAGAGCAGACACTTCGCGTATGACTACCAGGCGGTGTCATTTGCCGACACTTGGAGTCCAGGCCTCACACAGTGTGGTCTGGATGACTTTTGACATAATACTTGTTTAACATCCTATTATTTAAAACTTGTAATAATTCTAGATCTGGCAAGAGTTGGCTGTAGCTGAGTTCCCTGATTTACTGTAGATGACCCTATTCCTAAAGTTCCCTTATTTTATGGGCCCCGCCTCCACAGCATGGAGTTGTTACCCCTGATGGAGATGAAGGAATGTTATATGTAAAGGTGGAACAAAGTAGCTGGTTCTTGAGCTTGCTGGGCCTGCTTGACCCAGAACCCCTGCTGCTTGCCTCAGAGTGGAAACCGCAGAACACCAGGGAGCGTCTCTTGGGCAGGAATTATGACTGGTTGGGAGTCAGGGATTCTCTGGGAGAGAATTCTTAGTTCCCCGCCTAAACCCCAATTGTGTCGGAATTCCTGGGAAAGTCACTGGCTCAGGGAGGGACAAGGGATGATTTGAAAAGGTGGATATGTGGCTATGTCTGTGGGGAAGGAGTTAGTTTGCATGCATCTGGGCAATGTGGTCTCTTAGCAGGCTTAGCAGATAAGGAACCAGAAGGGAGATTCCAGTCTGGCTAATCCACTTATTAAATGAGAAATTGCATTTTGATTCTCAGTTTTCTCATCTTCAAAATAGTTTATTCTGCTGTGACCAAAAATAGGGTTCATAAGAGGACTGGTACAGACATGAAAGTGTGTTTCCAGCTGTAATGTTGTAGAGGAAATTCGTTGCTTTGACGGCAGTGCTATGCTGTGGAACACCTCGGATCTTCAGTAGTGTGCTGGTCAGGGGTCTAGAAGCTGGAAGCCCCTGAGCTACGTCCTCCTTCCTAAGAATGGCCTTTACATTTTGACATAGTTGAAAACAATCAAAAGATAGGTCACGTCTCATGGTACATAGAATTCATCTGAGGTTTACATTTGGCTCCCACGAGTAGAGGTCCATGGGGCATGGCCATGCCCACTTGTTTCCACGTGTCTGTGGCTGCTTGTGCAAACTACGGCAGAGGGAGTTCCTGGTGACAAAGGTGCACAAAGTATAAAACACTGTCTGACCCTTAGGAGAGAAACTCTGCCAGACATGAGGCAGATTGCAGAGGGGACCAATGCCCATATGCCCTTCATTTCCTCCATCACACACCCACAGATACACAGACACACGCACACACACAGACACACAGACACACAGACACACACACACACATAATTGAGGAATATTGCCAGGGAGGCAATGCAGAGGGAATTTGGCCAAGCCAGTAATTCTCCCTTTAACTCTCGTTGAACAGAGTTCTCATGCTCCGGGCTCTGACTGGGGGCACTTCCTGAGGAAAACCACAATACTTTTTGTAAAACCAATGTCCCTTTTAGCATTAACCACAAAAAGAGAAGAGGCTGTTCCTGTTACAGTGGGCATTTCTCCAGTGGATGAGCACTCAGCAGGCTTGGACTCAACACCTCTCCCAGCTAGAGACGCATAGCCGCCACTGTGATCAGCCTGGGGTGGGGTAGGGGTGCGAGGCTGTTGTTCCTGAACCCTGCATACCTCAGAGTGTGCCTCTCTTTGGAGACAGAGTCCTCGGGGATAGGGTCAGTTGGGTGACATGGGTGTACTTTGAGCCCCTTACCCAACATGACTGGTGTTAAAGTAAGTCCCAAGGCCAGCGAGATAAAGGCTCTTGACGTCACCAAGACTGGCAAACTGAGTTTTATTCCCAGGAATCATGTCAAGGTTGAAGGGGAGAACTGATCTGCACAGTTGTCCTCCACCCTCCACACACATCATGTACACATAAACATACAGACACACACAATAAAGTTCAAGGAGAAGATGAGGGAGAAGAGGAAGGGGTAAGAGGTACACACAGAAGGCACTGTGACATTGCAGACAGACGAGAGAGGAATCTAAAAGCTAGGGACTGATGGCTGTCCCCGGAAGCTGGGAGGCTTCCTTCCGCTGTATCCCAAAGAAAACAGGGCCTTGCTGACACCTTGACTCAGGACAGCTTCTGGAATATGAGAGGATAAATGTCTGGTGGTTAAAGTTGTCCATGCACCAGGTTAGACTCAAGCCTCTAATCCCAGCACTGGGGAGGAAGAGGCAGGAAGATTGGAGGCTAACCTGGGCCACAAGTATGAGACCCTATCTCAAAACAACAACAACAACAAAAACCCACGTTAAATTATTTGATTAATTTTCTTAAAATAATGTGAATAAAGCCTCCAGTTTGTGCTGCTATATTCCTGCAGCCCCTGGTACCCTATGCAGCAGCTTGCCTGCTGCATCCGTGGAGTGTTTAAGTGCCTCCCAGAGCCCTTGCCATATCCAGCCCTTGTTCTACAAATGGAATAGTAGAGACATAGCCAGTTCCAGGGACCTGCATGGGGTAGGCCGATAACTGAGCAGGATGAACTGTCTAGAGATCAGCATCCTTCCTCTAGCTGGGCCCAGCATCCTCTAAGAGGGAAGGGAGTAAATGCCACAGTGGGAGAGACTTCTGTCTCCAGTCTGTCATTCCAGCAACTCTGAGGAATACATCTTCCTTTCCTTCCTTTCTTCAATTCATTTTTTAAGTTACTATACAAAACAATGATTTGTTACAATATTTTTATATATAATGCTTTCTTCTTAGCCACGCCCTTCCTCCCCTTGCTGCATCCCTCCTTAGTCCACTTTGTATGCATGTGACATATAAGCATATAACTTAAAATATAAAATATGGACATGTAAAATATATGCATGTGAAGTACAGTTGTGCATGGGAAGTCTGCAGGACAGGAAAGAATTGCCTTAGGTTTGAGGCCAACCTAGGCTACAGTGTGAGACTCCATCTTACAAAAAAAAAATAATAATAATGTAGGTCCTGCTTATGAGGAAACATATTTGTCTTTCTGAGTTTTTTTATTTAATGTGATGGTTTCCAATTCCACCGTGTCCAAGGGGAATATTTCTCTCCTGTAGTCGTCTGAACTCATATCCTTGAACTCTCAAACATGTGGGATCAAACATACATTGCTAACTTAGAGAAAGGAATGGTATGTTTTCACATTTATCTCTATTCTATTTACTATCAAAACTGAGCCGCGGGAACTGTCTTTTTCTTAGCTACTTGCCACACATTGGAGGATTCCATCTGAGATCCTGGGAGAGAGAGACTCCAAATGCAGCCCGTCGTGGAAGGTGGGCTGTCTCCAGCACTTTCCTGGGTAGTCCGAGTCACTGGTGATCTCAGGACTTGTGCAAGCTCTTGCACAACAAACAGAAAACTGGTACAGAACACTGAGGCACCGCCTCCTCCCTCCCCAGTTATCCACTGGTTGGAGGTAGAACCTTACAGCTGAGAGACTAGTGCTGTTTTCCAGATCGCCTTTTTCTGTATCACAGATATTTCCAAACATTCAGACAAACTTGAGAGCTGTCTGGAATACCCTGGCACGGTCACCACTCACCACTCGGACCCCAAGCTGTCTGAGCTCGTCTCACATTATCTGTCACTTTCAGAACTATTTGGAAATGTTCCCTGTTCCGTGTCGTCTTCATACTATGTGTGCAAACTATGTATCATACTGTGTATCTTTGTAAAGATGTCAGTGTTCGGATGGATGTGCAGCTCAGAGAATAGTATTGCCTAACGTGAGCCAGGCCCTGGGTTCAGTCCGCAAAATCGCCAGGACAGAGCGTCATCATCACACCTAAGGACACTGTAATTTTTTGATGTCAGTCTGCCCAGGTGTGTTCAGTACTCAAGGTTAGGGTTTTTAAAATACTTGGGTAGAAATGTAAAATCGGGGTCTGGTAATAATTACCCTGGCATGGGAAAGCGGCTGAGGGCAGGTTCCAGAAAGAGAAGTTAAGGAAGTTGTCTCTTGCGAGGGACTTTCGGAAAGTCAACAAGACTGACCCCCAGTGGGGTGTTCTGCCTAGCTGCATTTTGCCAGCCTCTGACATGGGGACTCAGATTTCTCTGGGGAATTAGCCCAGAATCCCATGAGCTAGAAACCTACCTTCAGTCATGGGGACATTGCATTTGTGACATACAGTTGGCATTGTCTGACGGCCAGTCTAGCTGCTGTCGATACAATTGTTTCTGTGCCCTCAGCAGTGTTAACATCCATCTAAGGAACCCAACCTCTTCTTGCCATCTCCCACATCCCCCGCCTTCCCTCCATTCACCAGAATAGAGCAGAAGGCTTTTGGGGAGTTTGTTTTTAGTGGGCTTGCTCAAAGGAGGCTTTATGTTTGTTTTCCGAGTGGCCCTCTGAATGTTGCGTTCATTTATCATGCCCGACCACCAGCCTCCCCTTCTCTCCACCCTGAAAACCTAAACTTGATCAAACTCTTCCTAACGACTACCACATGTCCTTCTTGCAGGGCGCAGGACGGAGGTGGGGGCTGGGAAGTGAAGGCATCCTCCCAGGAGCACAGTAGCATATTAAAATTCAATGGCTTAGTCATCAGAGTGTTCAGCCCCAGCACCAAAGAAAAATAAATGAGTGTTCTGTAACAGTCTTGTGGGTCTCAGAGGAAGGAGGAGTAGTGGGAGGGGGGGAGCGAGGTTGTGGATTTTAGATAGAGGCGCTCAGGGCTGTTGAGAACAATTAGGGCCTTTGCTCGGGAATAACAAGCCACACCACTGTTTCCCTGCAGGCTGACCGGGTACACAGCAGCAGGGCTAGTGGGACTCAGTCTCATCATCCAACTCAGCTCACAGAAGAGGGCGTTAAAGCCAGGAAGGGTAGGGCCCCTGTACAGTCCCTTGAGTGAGTGGTGGAAATGAAACCAGATCGCGCCTTGTGTTTCCTCGCAGGTCCACTGAGGGTGTCTGGTGGAAGGGATCGTGTGAGACATCTCTAAGACATCCACTTAGGGGCGAAAACTTCCTTGGTGTCACCTAGAGGTTGAAAGACACCCTGTGCTGAGGGTCTGCTTTAGTATCCCCTCCAGTTGTCTTTCTCTCTCCTGGTGGCTTGAATACTGGCAGGGCCTTCCCCACTCATCCCCTCCCCCAGGAAGGTGAAGAGCCCAACCAGGAACCATTGCTCTTAGCTCCTTTTCTAAGGGAGTTACAGGCCTGTGTCCAAGAGTGTTCCAGAGCTGTTGTTTTCCTCTTTCCCTGCATCTTCCTTGGCAGGAATAAAGTGAAGCCACTGAGTCATAAGAAAGTCAGGTAACTTGAGAAGTCCTGAGTTGTCTTGGGACAGCTGACTTTGAAGACACATCTCACTTCTCACCTTCTAGGCTGACCTAAATTCTCTTTTGGGTGCCAAGGACTTTGAATACGGGCATGAGCGATTTTTAGGCCAGAAGCAGTTTTAGATAAAAAGGAAGCCAAGTCCTCTGCCCAGAATAAGGAGGCAGAGCCTCAGTGGGGAGGGGCGTGACTGGGACTTCTGGCAGTCTTATCCCGACTGCAGGAATGCCACGTCCACCCTGGACCCTACTTCGCACAGTGCTCCAGGAGTGGCTGGTCTGGAACAAAGACAGCTTTTGTAGTTGGCCAGCGTTTTGGTTTTGAGACTCTCTGCAGGTTTCTTTGGTCAGATTAAGGAGAAAAGACTAGAAAAGGTAAAGAGAGTAACCAACCAATTCAGCTAGATGTGGACGGCACTAAGGTTAAGGTCAGAGCTTCCTGAGCAAGTTTGAAAGGTCTCCCCAGAGCAACTGGGAAGATTCCAATGGATGTGGGCCACGAGAACAACATCCAAAGGCATCTCCTTACTTCTACAGGCTCTGCTTGAGGACAGAAATGCTGACTGTACCCAGAACCGGTAGCCTCTCTTATCCAGAGCACAGAAAAGGAACCATGGTCCCACATCATCATACTTGATATGCTGTATAGTCATGGGGGTTGGGCAAATTACAGCTCTCTTCTGAGAGGAAAGATCTAGGGCTGAGAAAGCCAGAGTGAGCTAGATCAATACTCAACTCTCAGCCTAAGCCCTGTGCTCTGTTACTTCCTCATCCACGTTCCCCTCCAAGCTGCTTTTAGAAAATCCAGTGTGGGAGATCCCCTGATGGCACCAGGACTCCCCCCATCCTTTTCTCTTGCTGGTGAGTCCTGGTGAGGCCTGCGACACCTCCCTTAAAGAAGATGTGGGAGCCCAAAGCTAGTCAGAAGCCAGACCCAGGAGGAGGTCCACTTGGAGAACTATCCCCAGCCTCCCAGAGGAGATGCAGGAGAAGGGACAGGAGGGAGGTCTGAACGCTGCCACAGAGGTGAATGTCTGCTGCCTCTTGCTCTGTGGTCTACAAGAAAAGGACTCTAGGAGGCGGGTCTGTCTCACCCACCTTTGTCTCCTTACTGTGTCTAGACTTGAGCTGTGTTCCCAGAAGGAATTCCTCAGACTGGGACGCCATAAGCAGAGGCATGTCAGTCCTGTAGCAAGCTGGGGACTCCTAACCGGCTCCCACACTTGCCCAGCTCACCAGCTGCTCCACCAGCCCCCTCCTCCCACTCAGAGAAACTTTGGCTGGGTGAGATAAAACAAAGGTGACCAGGTGAGTTGTTTGTCAGTGTAGAGGGAGGGGGACACTCTGCCATTGGAGATGCGCTAACTCAGACCTGAGGACCAGCAGAATATCCAGTCATCCCCAGCATCCACCGAGGATGCCTCAGAATGTCATGGGTAACACTGACCCCTTATATGTGCTGTGCCCTTTCTATACACACATACACATGCAAGGGTAAAGCCTTTTTCATTTTAAGCAAGCACCTGTCACCGTCGCCTTAACTTTTTACAGTTTGGGTATGACCGCAAAACCACACAAATTTCTTTCTCCGTCTTCACAGATTTGCAGGTTGTGTTTTTACGAAGCCCTTAGCAGCTGCAGCATGGATGTTTCCTTCCTTGTTGAGAACGTCCACTCTTCCCCGTAAAGCCTTCACTGTCTTCTCCTGACGCAGTCTGATAGCCAGCATCACCAACCTTGCACTTTAGACCATTATTAAGTCAAATGGTGTTATCTGAGCACGACACAGCAGTGCTGAGACAGTCTGATGACCGTGACTTTCTTTAGTGGTAGGAGGTATATGTAGTGTGGACAAACTGCATTGCGGGGGGGGGGGTCTCATCTGAGGTAAGAGTGTTACTTAGAATTATTATCGTATTACTTAGAATGGTGTACAATTTAAAACTTACGAATTGTTTCCAGAAAATTAAATTTAGCATTTTTCAGGCTACAGTTGACTATGGATAACTGAAACTGTGAAAAGAACCTTCTTCCTGTCTGTGCGCCCCGCCCCATAGTCTGCTTGCTTTTCTTCTAGATAGGATCTCACTGTGTGGCCCAGGCTGAACTCCAGCTTGTGATCCTCCTGCCTCAGTCTTCCAGGTCCAGGATGCCATGTCAAGCTATCCTGTTTTCTTTTATTGCCATAAAGAAGAAGAATTTTAGCGATGAAGACTGAAGCCCAGTTGACGGAGTGTTCACCTTGCGGATGCAGAGCCCTGGGTTCCATCCCCAGCACCACCACATAGGTGTCATGGCGCACTCCTGTGATCCCATTACCTGGGGTAGAAACAGAGTTAACCCCATAGCGTTCGGATGCTACAGCTGTCTCCAGAGTCAGTTAGCACTCAGGCCTCAGACTGGGGAGTAACCTCAGTTCTAAGTAAATCTGGAGCCCATCCCCCTGGGTGGGCCCGGGTGCCTCCTGTGTGGCCTGGTTAGTCCTTTCTTCTCTCTCTGCCGTGGCTTGCTGGCTCTCCACAGTCCAGCTTTCAGGGCTGTCGAGGATGTAATGAAAGTGTCAATAACTGGGCATAGAGGACCGGGTGCCATCCTCGGGACAGCTGGCCTTTAGATGAAAGCCACCAGCAAGAGGTGGCAGCAAGAAGCCAGTGCTGACCCTGGTGAAGGCCCTTGAGAAAACAGTATCGCATTATTGTCACCATTAATAATAGCCCTTTATTTGAATCCTGCTGGGACAATGCTCCAAACAAAGCTGAGAGGAAGAAACAGTCCCTGCTGTGGGGCCATGTAATTTATCAAGGCTAATGGAGAGAGAGAAATCCACCCAGAGAAGATGGTGGGGGTGGAGTGGGAATGGATTTAATTGTTGCTAGAGGTGTAATTGGAAGACACCCACACTTCACTCTGCATCCCTGTTAGCTTTGTTGTAGGAAGACCCTCCTTTGTCTTGTCTCTCCGCCGGCTCTGAACTGCCAGTCAGATGGAGAAGTAAATCTTAGGTCTGGCAGGGGGCATGACCTTGGGCAGGTTTCTCCACTTGTACACTTTTACCTCTTTAGAGGAGGGGCCCAGGTTGAAGATCCTGGGACAAGAGCATTGATAGAAGAGGACTTTCTGGAATTGTCTCTGTATCCCTTAGAGACCCACAGTGTTTTTCCTAACCAATGCTACCCTGCATCAAGACGTGCCAGGCCTGGAGCCTGCTGCATTTCTGGGTAGCACTTACTAGAATGGGTGTGATAATCCCTGATTTCACCCTTCTGCACATGAGGATATGAGTTGGTGGGGACCAGGGGTGTGCTGGCATTGGGGAGCTGAAAGGGCTCTGTGAAAACCATCAGCCTACCCTGCCAAGTAGGAAGTTGTCTGTCCTCGTGAACGTTGGCAGCCGGGAGCTGCAGCTGCGATACAACAAGCCTTATTTAATTTGAGGGGTGGGACAGACAGTTCTGTGTGGCGCTTGTTAAAAGCCAGAAGAATGTAGCTTATTCACCAAATCATAAAAATGGTTGTGCCTTTGAGAGGAGGAAGCCAAAGGAGGATGGGTAGTAGCATTTCCAAAGAGTGAAATGCTGATAATTATAAATTTATCATCAGACCCATTATGCATAGTGTCTAAGCGGATTAACTCATTACAGCTGAGCAAGCATCAGGTTTTCTCGAGGTCTCCTTCCTCCTTTGCTTGTAATTCATGTCCTCTCTATTAATCTGTAAGACAGAAATCCAATTATTGCCTTTCTTAATAGTTTTCATTATCACCACGCTGGATCTACAGAAATAAGAATGAAGCCAGAGTGAGGTGTAGTGCTACAAGCCAATAATCCTAGCAGGTAGGACCTAGAGGCAAGAGAATCAGATGTTCAAGGTTATCCTCAGGTACACAGTGAATACAAGGCTAGCCCAGGCTACATGAGACTTTCTATCAAACAAAGTACTTGTTTTATATAACGCAATTAGTAAAAATTCAAAAATTTTGGTGGAGATATAGATTTTTATAAGCTAAATCTTCCAAATGAGAGAGGTATACAGGTACTTCCTGGAAACCCAAGTAAAGAATATTATAAAGCAGAGGGATTTATACAGGTGTATCTCCCATGCAAACCTTGGTCTTGATCCCTTTCATTGTTAGGTTATACTTAAAGTTGATACGTAAACCATTCCAGAATTTTTTTCTGTTTTTTTTTCAGTAATTTAAACACTTTGCCTAACTTTTGCAAGTTTCTCAACCTACCTGCGTGATTAAAAACAGAATATGAATGTGTTTTTGCAAAGTCTTATTTAGATACAAGGACATGTCAACCCACACAGGGTAAAAGAGCATTTGGAGGAAGGGGACGATGGGAGGGGCTTGAAGTAGGAACTGAATCTCAGACACCCACTGAGGTCATGTTTCATGGCCCTGGGTAGGATACTTGGTGTCTGTGGGTGTCCGTTTTTACATTCCCAAAGTGGGATCTTGGATAGGATGCTTGAGGAGAATCCACAAAATAAGTGACTGTTAGTGAATTCTTCCAACGAGGCGGTCCTGGGCCAACCGTTGATCCCTTATGAGTACAGATTGATCCCTGGAAGGAGGCAGGTGTGTGTTTCCAGAGACTGTTCTGGAGGAAACTCTACCTGGGGAGTGTGCTGGGCATGTGCCGATGTGTACTCTTCAGGGACCCCTCATTGAATTACAGTGGAATCAGTGATGGGGAACTTGAGTATTTATTATTTAAGAGCTACAACCTGTCCCTGCAGCGTGCGGGTACAGTATCTGCCAGGATCACATGAGTTAATTGAATTCAGAAAGCCTGCCCTCTGTATTCAGTTTGCTTTTCTCCATTCCTCTCCACCGCACTCACCAACTCTCTGGGCTTTGGGGTATTGGTGGCAGGGACCATCTAAGCAAAGTATCTAAAAACAATCGATTTCCAAAGCTTACCTGTCATGTAGTGGGTGCTCTTCTGTTTGTTTCGTTGTTTCATTTCCATTTCTTTGGGGGAAGGTCTCTGGAGATTTATTAGCCCTCTAGAGGTGCTGACCTCTAAAGCTGACCAAGCCAATTTTGAAAGCCACTGATGGTCTATACATTCAAGTACCTATAGGGCCGCAGGCCAGATCCTTCCTGCTGAAAGGCAGGAAAAGAAGATGCCCCACAGCACAGAAGTACCTAAGGGTTTCCTAGGTGCTAGGACAGGGCCTAAGGTCTGTATATTTCTTACCTCCAGTAATGCCCACCGTTCCATTTCACACACAACACTCAAGTCCCAAGAGGTTGACTAATTTTCAACACGCCATCATCTCTAGGCCTCTAACATCTCTGTAAATCTTTGACAGACGTGTTTTCCATGTAAAACACAGAGGTGACACACAATAAAACAGTGCTATGTTCTTCCTGTCTGTCATTATGAGGACTGAATGACAACCAGGTGAAGCAGGCATCGGCAAGTTGCCCTGGCATCCCCCTGGCATCCTCTTGTGTGAGCTAGGCTTCATGACAACCGTCGGTAACTGCTGGGATGAGTAAACAAAGAGCCAAAGTGGGGTACCCCGATCTGACATAGGGCCCGCAATCAGACTGGGACTCCTACAGAGGCTCCCACAGTACTTCCTGGAGCCATTTAGAGAACTCTACCTAAAGGTCCAAAAAAGCAGCCAAGATGTTCCTTCTGCTAGGCCCTGGAGTTCCCAGAACTTCCAAGCTGGCTGGGAAGACTAAGGCAGTACAGCCAGTGCTGTACTTTGGAATATGCTTTGCGGGGCTCAAATGGTTATGTACGGCTATTAACAGTCCTTGGGAAACTCGGGTATTAGAAGATTGTCACTGACATGATAGGGCTCTGGACTTTGCAGCTGGGTGTCCAGGTCTGACCTCACCTGAATGAAGACAAAAGCCCAGGATTCTAGTGGCTCTAAAAAGACAGAAAAGATTGGGCATTGTTGCTCTTATCTGTAATCTTAGCACTAGGGAAGCTGAGGCAGGGAATGTGAAGGACTCAGTAACCGTTAGTGACTAGCGTGTTGAAGAGAAAGAACATTCCTACCACTCTAGAGAGGTTCTAGGGGCTGCAGAGATGGCTCAGCAGGTAAAACCTGCTTCAAAGCCTGAATAAAGTGGGTTCAAACTTTAGAAAAAACATACGCCACAAAGCTGCCCTCTAAACTCTACACAAATATCCACATACCACCAATACTACTACTGCTGCTGCTGCTGCTACTACTAGATGATACCAAGCTCTCCTGAGTATATGACAGCAGGCTTGCCCCTTCCTAGGCTGGATTTGGAGGCCTCTTGTCTAAATACTCTCTTCAACTCTTTGTGTCCTTGAAGCCTCCTGGAGACTTAGTTGCTTTGATAAATGCTTTTTTTCCCCTTGATTTTTCTTCTTGGTTGCTGTGCCCACAAAGAGCTCTCCATGTGTGCTCAGAATGGACTTATTCAAGTCGGAATAGACAAGTGAGGATTCAGAGGTTAGTCTTGAGGCCCATCTTTGTAACAAACCAACATAGCAGGACCGTAACGGTTTCTCTTCATCTTGTCTCGTGGGATCATCTCACATGTGAGGAATAATGCAGTTGTACTGTGTGTTAAATCCTTTAAACTTACTAAACAAGTGTGCCTTTAGTGGCTAAGCTGCTAAGAGGGCGTTTGGCTGCTGTGAGGGGCTCTGTGTCTGGGTAAGCCATGATGTGGGAGTGATCGGAGCCTCCCAGGCATCTTGGGCTAGAAACAGGGTGATCTCTGTTTTGCTCTGGCAGCTGCATAGCTTGAGAATCCACAAAACAGAGACTCCACCAGTGAGATGTCTCAGGATATAATTTCCCTTTAGGGTAGCCTGTACCTCACCCTTCCACTCCCTCTGAAGCAAAAGAGAAAGAAAGGGGGCAGGGCTAGTAAAATAGATTTTATAAACTATGTTTAACTTAAGAAAGAAAAATGTTATTGGCAGTTTTGCCTTGAGTCTTTAGAACCTGACGCCAGCCCAGTTTCCCCCCACAGTCCCTGAATGTCACACTGTACAGGTTGCTGACACCCGGTCTCATTACTGATTTGATTCTCCCCCAACCTTGTCTCCTTTCCCCAAACAAAACCCTCTAACTCGAAGGTCAGAACTGGGGACAGTTTTCTGGTGTTTGACTTAGCATAGATCCACAGGTGATGTGTTTTTAGAGCAGAGGCAGAGAAAATCATACGACAAAACTGGGTTTGTTTCTCACTGGAAACCTGAAGCTGAAATACAGCAGTATTCAGCTTGATGAAGGGAAGCCTCTCCCAGAATCAGAGGCACTCACCAGGGACCAGAGTTGGGAACAAAAAGCCAGCAGCGTTGCACTGGTCACTAGTGGCTGGCAATGGTTTCCTTCCTGTTTGTGCTTCATTGAATTCACGTTTTTTGGGTGTCTGTTTCTGGTCTTGAGATGTCCCTCCCTCCAGAAGATTATAAGATGACCCTATGTCACAGCTAAAATCTGGAATTGGCAGTGGGTTAGAGCCGGAGTGAGTGAGACCTTACTACCTCCTCAGTAGGTTCTGCTCCATTTTAGGGAGCAGCTACGTTCTGATGTTTGTTTGGCTGGGGAAGTTATGTCAGGAAAAATGACCGTGAATTAGGTTTTATTTAAGGAGGTTTCAGAATGCCCTTAAAGCCAGTGTGAATCGTGCCTATTCCCTTTGGTTCTGGCTCCTGGCACAAGACTGATAGAAGAGAGAATTAATACATTTCATTTCTGCCTCATTTGCCTTATGTGAAGAAAAGTAACGAGTCTGCGATTTTGTCCGAAGAAGAAGGAAGTCAGATGGACAGAAAGGAAGGAATTAAGGAAGAGAAAGAGTCAGGCATGGTGGCATACTAGTGATCCCAGCACTTGGAGGGTGAAGAGGGAGCATTGTGAGTTTGAGACCAGCCTGGGCTACAGAGAAAAACTTTGTCTCAAAAATACAGAACAAAATAGACATGCAGGGTGGGGGAAGAAAGGAAGGAAGGAGAGAGGGAAGGAAGGAGGGAGAGAGAGAAGGAGGGAAGGAAGGAAGGAGGGAGGGAGGAGGGAGGGAGGAAGGAAGGGAGGAGGGAGGGAAGGAGAGAAGGAAGGGAGGAGGGAGGGAGGAAGGAAGGGAGGAAGGAAGGAAATACAAGAAAATAACAGACGTGGAACCACACCACATCATAGGACATCTTGGATTCTGATCACCTTGTCCATTTTGCCCTGAGGAGATCCCTGCTCTGGCCTGTGTCACTTGTCCCTCCTGCTTTCCAGCCCAGGGGAGGGGTGTAGTGAGAGCACGGTATGTTATTAGAGCCAGGACAGGACCTAGTCGCTGCTTGCTCTAAGATGGGTGTCATGTTAGAGTAAAGCTTTTCTGAAGGGCATAGTTGGGGAATTTGGAGAGAAATGTGTTTATTCTGTCGAGCCAATCTGACTTCATATTCTTACCTGTTATGGAGTATTTGGCTTGCCTCGTTTGCCCTGCTGTGAGGTGATAGAGTGACTGGAAATACTTTGCACTAACTATGGCTATGTGATCCGGTATGGTGGCCATATGGAGCTACATCAGTTTAAACACATCACAAATAGCAAGGCAGGCATGACGGCTTGTGCCTGTGATCTTGTACTTGAGGGGCTGAAGCAGGAAAATTAAGAATCTGAGGCCAGGGGGGAGATGGCTCAGTTAGTGAAGTGCCTGCCTTAAATCATGGAGACCCGGGTGTGATGTCTAGAACCCACCTAACAGAAGCTGACTGGGGTGCTGCACTTTGTAATCGCTGGGCTGTGGTAGACCCTTGGGACTTACTGGCTGGCCGGCCAGCTGGGCCTCCTTGGCTAGTCTCAAGCCAGTGAAAGTATATCCGAGGCTGTCTTCCGGCCTCTCACACACATGCACACATGTGCACAGAGATAAATACACACGCAATACAAAAGAGCTCAAGGCTAGCATGGTCTGCGTAGCCAAGACCCTATTTCAACCTCCCTAGAAACTAATCATTAATTCTAGTAAACTAAAAGTAAAAATCTAGTTTTTAATATCTACTGGCTCTATTGTAAGTGCTCAGTAGCCCCTTGTAACTGACAGCTGCCCTGTTCAATGCTGCTGTTTTGTGTGATGGGAGGAACTAGGTAGAGCCCCAGTCACGAAGAAGATTCTGCATGGGGAAAGCTCTGTTCCAGGTTCTGGGGTTATCTGTGGGAGAATAGGCAGGTTGCCTCACTTCCTGGCCCCTCACCTTCCTCATCTGTAACAAAGAAAAACTAATATGCCTTCTTTACAGGGCTGCTCGAGAGATCGATACAATTGTGTCCACAAAGCACTGTGTTTAGTATCTAATGCTTAAAGAATTGATTAAATAACTTAAGACATTAAAACTTGACTTATTAAGCTGCAGATACTGTTGTTGCTGTTGCTACACCAAGTAGGAAACTGAAAGTCCATAGGAATGGATGCTATCTTCAGAGGCCACCCGGAGATTGAGGAGTGGGAGAATCGTTTTGAACTCATGGGCATGGTGGCTAAGTCGTGGCTTTAGTTTCAGTGCCCAGAGTCCAAAGAACTAGCCTTCTTGGGGGAGTAGGGAGCTTGACTCCTTGTGGAGATGGGGAGAGGGGTGTTTCCAAGGAGCTGAAGAACCACTGGCGTTTTGTTTCCGCTGTTGTTCCGTAGCAATAGTTTAATAAAGAGGCTAGCTTCTCAGGGCCCAACCAAGTCTGCCTGTAGTGGAGCAGGGATCAGGGGCTGATGTCTTGTGAGTAGTATTCCCAGGTACTCAGAAGGAGCAGAGTGAAGAAGCCTTGGGAGTCTCTTGGTCCAGGGGCAACATTGGAGAAGATATGGTGACAGCAGGTGGCTGGGTGTGTGTGACCAGGTAGCCAATGGCCTGGGTGTAGAATAGAGTTTGTGGTGACAGCAGGTGGCTGGGTGTGTGTGACCAGGTAGCCAATGGCCTGGGTGTAGAATAAATGCTTTTACCCCTTCCAAAAGACTGCGGCTTCTTTCACAGCACAGAGAGGGTGTGTGGCTTCTCCCAGTGTACCTGATGCCGGTTGGCAAGGACTGATCCCCTGGTCAACAGTGACTAAGAGGAAAGTAGAGGGCTGTGTTCCGTCAACAAAGCCACCCACTGATGTTCTCTGGATGCCTGGAGGAGGGGGGGGGTAAAGTTCTGGCCATGATTCTCCATGCAGTGTACCTCCAAACATAAGCCCTTCCTCTCCCACTGAGTATCACGGAGGCGTATCAGAAGCTAACTGTGCTGTCTCCATGCTGTCTGAGCAGGCCCCTCACCTACATGGAGACATGAATCAACGATGCCCTAAAGTTAGATCGCCACACCCAGGGCAGCCTCATCTTTTCTATTTTGGTTTGGTTGTTGTATTAATAGAAGAGAGGCGGTATTTTGCTTGCCTCTCTGAAGAACTTCCTACAACAGTAGGCTCTCTGAAACCAGGGTATAGAATGCCCATGTCTTAATCTACCTACCAACTCCAGGGGTTTAGTCTCTGAGTTAAGAAGCACACAATACAGAGAAAACCATGTTTGATGTAGACTGAGCTGGATCTCAGTTCTGTTCTGCCTTTAGCCCAAGGCCTTGCACAACTTCTCTCGCCTCAGTGTTCTCATCTGAAAACTGGGACGAGGCCTTCTATCTCTGTGTTATCCTGAAGATAAAATGGACAAACCATCCTCCCCCGGAACAGGAAAGTCCTTACAGTGGCGGCTGCAGAGTGCTAGGGGAGGCCCAGGATTTGTTGCAAAGTAGCAGAGTGTTGGCGCTGTCCTCTTAGGTGATCTCTGTCAAGGCCTCTGGAGCCCATAACAAGGAAGCATTCTGCCAAAATTGTTGTCTCTCTTTCTCTCTCCCCTTCTAGAACTGTTTCCTCCCCCCGCCCACCCCTTTTGGTAGAAAGGTAATGATAGCACTTAAAAAAAACAGCCTTTCTTCCCCTCTTGTGAAGGTCCACCTCCCCACGCCCCTTTTTCCTGTGCCCAGCAGTCTGTGCTTTCTGCTGCTGTCATCTGGTGCCAATAAACCCACCTTCTCCCCACGGAAAGCAGAGGCTCTTTGACAAGCAATGCAAACTTTTAGCAGCTTACATACTACATGCTAGACATCACTGCGGGTGTGAACATAACAACCCCTCTGGAACCCAAAGGCTGGAAGGGCTGAAGGATTCTTAAGGCCCCCCAAAGAGAGCTAGGGAGTATGCTCTTCAGTGACATCTTACTGCCGGCAGATGAGACACAGGTCCTCATGACCCTGACACCTGTCTTTTCAGTCCTCCATCCCTAGCCTTGTGAATACCTCTCATTCCTGTGCTTGGCAGTCTGTGCTTTCTGTCTTTGCTCCTCCTGGAATCTCTCCTCCACTCTCTCTGCCTCTGTTTCCCAGCTCTTCTTCCAGGGCCAGCTTAAGTTGTCACAAAGTTTCCAGGGAAGGCATGGTGGTTACTGAGCAAGTAAGCATTAATTCTGCCAGAACCATGAGAGGGCTTAGGAGATCAAGACTGTAGGTGCGCACATTTGCAGGGATAGAAGCCATGAGCATCTCGAATCCCGTGTGTGTGTGTGTGTGTGTATACACGTGTGTATGCATGTGTGTTTAATGCATATTAGGCCAGAAGCTGACACCATGTATCTTCCTCCTTTATTGCTCTCCACCTTACTTTTTGAAACAGAGCCACTGAACCGTGCTCAGTTATGTCAACTAGACTGGGTAGCCAGCATGCCCTGAGAACTACTTAGCTCTCTTCCCCCCCACCCCTGCTTGGGTTACAGACACATGCCATCATATCTGGCTTCTCCATGGGTACTGAGAACCCAAGACCAATCTTCATACTTGTGAGGCAAGCACTCTACCCAGCCTCACAGGGATTTTCCTGTTATGCAGTGTTGTTCGTTTCTAATGCCCAGACTCAATGGAACCCTCTTTCAAAAGTTGTATATTTACATTCACTTTTGAAAACCACACTTGTGAATTAATTTTACATTGTGTGTTGTGTGTGTGTGAGTGTGTGTGTGTGTTTACAGAACTGGGCGAGGGCAGGGTTGAACCTAGGGCCGCTCACGTGGTAGAAAAAAAATGTCTATGCTAAGCTACGCCCCCACTCCTTTTGTGGTTTTTGAGACACATCTCTGATAGCCGAGTTCTACAAATTACAGGCGTGTGCCACCATAGTACCGCTTGTTTTTTTATTCACAAAGGAAGTTGGGGGAGGGTGGGAGGCAGTTTCAGTCCCATCAGAGGCTATAGCAGGGCCTTGATGTTCCCTCAGTAGATAGAGCCATCTCTGAAACGGATCAAGTCACAGTTCTGCTCACCCCTGCCTCTTCTGTGAGATGTAGTCTCATGTAGCCCAAGGTGGCCTCAAATTCACCGTGTAACCTGATCTTACCACTGTCTCTTGAATGTGAGTGCTAGGATTACAAGGACATAGCATCATAATGTCTTCTAATTTTTAATAATTCACCCTTTGGATTATAGTTGTTCTGGTTCCTAGGACTGTAGAATGGAAATGGAGTCATAACAACAGTAATGAGGGTGTTTCCATTTTATAGGAAACCTGCATTCAACACCTCTTAGAAATGAGCGTTTCTCCCCGGTGTGGGCTTCCACCCCACATTCAGCGGGTCCTTCTGGGCTTGTGTCACACACTCAGCACAAGTGTGTCCTGCACATCTGTGGACTGGGCCCAGGACAGGTAGAAAACATTTTTTTTTTTTAAATTAAAGGTGTACCAGTACCCAAACATGCTCTTTCATTTTTCTTGTCACTAGTCTTTAAACAATGCAGGGCAGTAACTGTTCACAAAGCATTGCCTTGCATCAGGTGTTGCAGGTCATCTACAGATAACTGAAATGTGCAGGAGGATGTGAGGAGGTGACACACGCGTGCCATTGTATGGGGTGTGAGCATCCAGAGACGCTAACCATGGGGACTATGCGTGTTTCCTTCGTCAGAAGATCCTGAACACTCAACATGTTTGCCTTAGGCACCCCTGAAATCCTGACCTCCTTTGTTCATGCATAAAACAGTGCCAGTCACATCGTTTGTCAGTTTTTGAGAGACTTGCATCAAGTGATGTGTTCAAGTGCTTAGCGGGGGCCCTGCTTAGCAGTGAAGTGCACAATCATCCTGAGTAATTGTGTTGGTTGCCAGTGAGAGTCTCTAGTTGACTTGGGCTCCGGGGGATACTTTGTTCACCTTCAGCAAAGTCTCAGAGAAGAGAGGTGGGGGTGGTGTGAGAAGCAAGCCAGCCACCCGGTGACAGCAGGGACCACAGTTTCATTAGTCAGAAACCCAGACTGAGTCGCATTAAGAAACTGAATTGGCAAAAAGAATTTGTTGCCAGAGTGGGGTATCATCTGAGAATGAGACAGGAGGATTGTAGCTTTGAAGTCAGCCTGAGAGATATAGTGAGACCTTGCCCAAAAAAAGGGTGGGGGCTGGAGAGATGGCTCAGGAGCTAAGAGCACTTTCTGCTCTTGCAGAAGGGCCTAGGTTTGGTTCTTAGCACCCACATGGCGGCTGACAACCACCACTAACTCCAGTTCCAGAGTATCTCACACCCTCCTCTGACCTCTTTGGGCACCAGGTCCATACATGGTACACATGAATACATGCAGGCAAAACAGTCATACACAGAAAATAAAATAAGGAAATATAAAAATAGCTTTCAAAATTGATTTATTGAGCATCCCAAGACTCATTTCAAAGAAACACATTTGTACATTAGAGATAAAGGCACAGGAATATGTGAGGCTTTCTGTTGTAATGGGACTCAAAGCAAGTGGGAGTGCCTTTTAGAGAAATAAGATTTGTCTCTTAAAATCCAAACCAAGGGGCTGCTGGTGTAGGTCACTCAATAGGTAAAGCGCTTCCCTAACAAGCGGGAAGCCTGGGGGCTGGCGAGGAGATCCCTGTCACCATGTGAACCAGATGTGGTGATGGGCTTTTAATCCTAACACTCAGAAAGGCCGTCCAGAGTATTGTCACAAATCGGAAGCCAACAAGGGCCACATTTAAAGAAAAAAAATTACATGCACACAAAAAGAAAAAGCAAGAATGACTTTTGGTTGCAGTTTAGATTTAAACCTCTGCAGACTGGGCCCTGTCCTGGAATTTGTTAAAGGAGCCTGCCTGCGCCTTTGTCTTGTTTACCTGGAAAGTCTCCATCTGAATAGAAGAGACATAGGATTAGGGAGTAGTTGGCAGTAGTTGACTGTTGAGGCCTCAAAACTCCCAGCACTCCCCACAGATACCCCTCAAATCCTCACAAAGCCTGTATAGTCAATGAACCTGCCCTTGGAATGGGCCCTGAGTAGGGATTTACCTGGTCCTGGCTTGCAGTTGCTTTATGGGGAGTCTGACCCTCAGAGGCACTGCTGAGACCTGCCATGTCCCAGGTCCAAGATCAATGCTGAGACATGGGTCTGGCCAAGGCAGCTATATCTTCAAGCAGGTGTGGAGCCTGATAGGCATAGAGGCATTCTGGGAAGGATGAAGTGTTCAATTCAGCTTGTGAGGTAGGAGACAGCCTGGGCCCCTACCTGCGCATGGCCCTTTCACTGCTGTTTGTAGATGTAGGCTGCTGGTTTCTGCGTAGGGCAAGAGCTGGCAGCAAAGGCTGACCATGAACTCGAGGCCTTTGTGGTCCTGGACTGTGAGCAGCTCCCTTCCTCTGTTGGGATTCCTGTTTCTGGGACTATGGCAGCAGGCCTGGGCTGTTCCCCAGTTCACTGTTCAGTCCATAGCAGCACAGCAGCTGGAGCTCCGAGGGGTGTGGTGGACCTGGGCCTTAGTCTAGCAGTGCTAAGTGGGAGAAGCAACCCACATTTCCCTTCATGTGAGACACCGCACTGTGAGAAGGAGCCTAGGTGTGTCCAAGTGTCTGAGGAGACACAGACAGAGACAGCTGTTGTCGGGACACTGGCGAACTTATGAGTCACCCATCCACTCCCAGTTTCTCCCATATCAGAGAGAGATGGCAAACAGACAGAAACATGACCACTGGACCCGCTGCTCCAGACTCACGTGTTGACACCTTAGTCAGCTGAGAGTCAGGCCTCAGTCTTTCTGCCCAGGGTTCCTGGTGGCTGTAGACAGTTTGCTGCAGGGGAGGATGCTGCCATGGGACAAAGCAAACTCTACTCCACAGTACGCTGAGGAAAGAACTGGTTCCTCAGGTCCACTAGGGAGGAGGTGCAATGAATGGGCACCAGCCTAAGAGGAAGTCACATGGGCCTGAGAAGGTCATGACCTTGGGAAGTCAGCTTCAGCGTGTGACGTACAAGATGGAAAGATGGGACATTGCCGGCCGGTGGTGGCGCACACCTTTAATCCCAACACTCTGGAGGCAGAGGCAGGTGGATCTCTGGGAGTTCGAGGCCAGCCTGGTCTACAAGAGCTAGTTCGGGGACGGGCATCAAAACTACAGAGAAACCCTGTCTCTAAAAAAACCAAAAAAAAAAAAAAAAAAAAAAAAGAAAAGAAAAAGAATGATGAGACATCAGTTGGGTTTAACAATACATGGTATTTATTGAGGATCGGTGTCCATATCCTAAGTGAGGTTTCATTTCATATGAACTAACTTACTGAGGACAACAGTTTTATGAGGTAGCCCCAAGTATTCCAGTTTTACAGATGAGGAAGTCAAGGCTAAAGAGGTATATCTGCTGTGGTCACATAGCAGATATACTGGAGAAAAGGATGTGGAATGACCTGGGCTAAGCCTAGCTCTCATCTGTCCTAGTGTGGAGTAAATGAAATGAAGTGAGATAGGTGATGCTCAGGAAGGGCGCAGGTACCACGTTAAGTAGGTGATGCTCAGGAAGGGCGCAGGTGCCATGCCAAGTAGGTGATGCTCATGAAAGACTCAGGTACCACGCTAAGTAGGTGATGCTCAGGAAGGGCACAGGTACCACGTTAAGTAGGTGATGCTCAGGAAGGACGCAGGTACCACGTTAAGTAGGTGATGCTCAGGAAGGGCGCAGGTACCACGTTAAGTAGGTGATGCTCAGGAAGGGCACAGGTGCCACGTTAAGTAGGTAATGCTCAGTAAAGGCGCAGGTGCCACGTTAAGTAGGTGATGCTCAGGAAGGACACAGGTGCCACGCTAAGTAGGTGATGCTCATGAAAGACACAGGTACCATGTTAAGTAGGTGATGCTCAGGAAAGACACAGGTACCACGTTAAGTAGGTGATGCTCAGGAAAGATGCAGGTACCATGTTAAGTAGGTGATGCTTAAGAAAGACACAGGTACCACGTTAAGTAGGTGATGCTCAGGAAAGACACAGGTACCATGTTAAGTAGGTGATGCTCAGGAAAGACACAGGTACCACGTTAAGTAGGTGATGCTCAGGAAAGACACAGGTACCATGTTAAGTAGGTGATGCTCAGGAAAGACACAGGTGCCACGTTAAGTGTCTGTGGAGCCTGGGAGGCTGCTCATGTCCCTTTTTGCTGCAGCACTGTTGCCCTGCATTTGTGCTGGGGTACAGCTATGGGTTATTCTAGTCACACATTGAAAATGTGCAGGGTTTTCAGTCCCTTTGTGCTGCTGGTGAAAGTGCTGCCTCTCTGCTTTTCCCACTGCCTGCTTCCCTTTTCACTGAGTTTCGAAAGGTCAGAGGAAACCTGAAACCTGACAAACTGTCCTCATGTCTCCTATGTGTTCTAGACCTGCTTATTCACTTAACCAGAAGCAAGTTTAAAATTACAAGAGGAAAAACCCACTTCCTGTGGTCCTCAGGGGACATCTCCAAAGATTGGTGTTCCTTTCCTGGGCAGGTATGGCCTGACAGGGCCTTGGATGCCTACTGAAAAGGGGGCTGATCTTTTCTGTGTATCCAGGATGAACATAGGGCCTGGCTTGGGACAGATACTGGAAGAAATGGGGTGGTCTGTAGATTTCAGCAGCAGCCAGTGTGCAGCACTGGACTTGAGAGCCAGCATGCAGGTCCTATGTCCAGAGGCACTCCTGGTGATCTAGGGACTGGGTGGTGACACACAGACAAGGTGGGGTTTTCCCTGGACAGCACAGCCCTTTCTAGATCTGGGAAATGCCCCCTGATGAGTCACTTTCTGCCCTGATACCTGAGGCTGGGGTGTGTCTTTGAAGAAAACCCTGCTCTTGCCTTATCAGGGCTAGGTTTGCTGTCTGCCCACAGGCTTCAAGTTTTCCCCTCCCAAATGCTAGTCTGTGCCAAGGACTTTCCGGAACTGCTGTCAGTGTGTGTGAAAGGTATATAAGGACATCAGTGCTCCTCTTCCCGTGTTCATAGGCGGATCATAAATCGATGGACTAGTGACAGAATCGGGACCCGCTCTGGACTGATGCTATAGATGACAGCGGATGGGTGCTAGAAGGGTGTCAGAGCCGGAAGGGCTCTTCATTGTCAGTGCTCTCTGCTGTTGGAGGGAGCGGAGTGCGGGTGAACAAGGCGAGCTTCTGAAAAGCTACTCTGTCGTGGCTAAAGCAGAATTTGGAATGGACTGAACTGCTCATTTCTCCCTGGTTTGTGGAGATAACCACCTCCTTACCCAGGGACCCAGGCTGTCCGTGAGGAGCCAAGGTGACCATGGGGCAATCTCTCTTAGAAACTGGGTTCCACCACGATGCATTTCTACATGGGGTTCCAAATGCACATGGCCAGTGGGCTGGGGCTCCTGATTTGAAGGGCACCCTGGCATCCTCACTATGACCTCAATCCTCCACTTTGTGTCCACGATGGTTGCCTGACCTCTCTGAGCTCTCACTCTTCTTCTGGAAAGCAAAGACATTGTTCCATCCTGCCTGGACCTTGAGGGTTAGCAGGGCAGTACACACATGAACCATTAGTCTGGGTGACCACTAAGGGCTCAGTAGACATCATCCTGTGGTGACCAAATGTGTCCCGTGGCCTTAGGACATGTCTGACTGGTCATTCCCCACATGGATATAATTCCCCTGTTCTCCCAGCACCTCACAATGAATGAATGAATTAATTAATTAATTAATGAACTAACAAATGTCTGACTACTAGAGAACGAACTCACACAGCTTCCTGCCATTTCTGCCGTCCTGCTTCTCCAAAAAGAAACACAG
Source organism: Chionomys nivalis (assembly GCF_950005125.1). Taxonomy (NCBI): domain Eukaryota; kingdom Metazoa; phylum Chordata; class Mammalia; order Rodentia; family Cricetidae; genus Chionomys; species Chionomys nivalis. Next base: position 70,883,865 of record NC_080094.1, on the reverse strand, counting down.
GAGCCCAGACATTGCTGCTGCTCACTGAGCATTCGTGAGCCACATGATGTGGGTGACGCAAACATCTGTCCGTCACTACCTCATCCTCGCTGTTACTACCTCGCCTATGTGTTTACACACTGTACGCCGAGTACCTGGTGGACAGCTGGCCCTGCAGAGGTTAGGATTTACAATTCCAAAAGTCAAAGCTGTCTGATGTATAGCCAGTGACCGAAGGAAGACTTTTTAGAAAGCCCAGCCACTCTCTAGAGTCACCACCCAGCCTTAGGAAGGTGACCAGGGAGCACAGTTGCAGTAAGTAGTGACCAGGAGGAGAGGGCCAGGGTGTCCCCTCCCACTGCATTAGCTAAAGTGAGTGTGAACCTGTCACAAGACACTTCACAGGACCCAGCCCTTCCCATACTCCTCTGAGGCCTTGGCCTATTTCTGACTTAAACACAGCCAGGGACTTTAAAACCTTGGCACCATTCAGTGTTGATAAAGGGGGATGATGTTTACATATTAGAATAAGAGGAACCACGAAGAGACTGATGCAAAAAGAAATGAAAATTGTGCTCCAAACCACGCAGAGTCATCTGGTTCCCAAGTTACTTTAACCATGAGGCTGTAATGCGGCCCTTCTTGAAAGAGAGCAGTCTGACAAGAGTCCCCCGTGTGTGCACAAGCAGGATCCTGGGAGGGACGGGCACAGGCAGTAGAACGTCCTTTGATGTAACGCTGGGTGGTTAGAAATTTCCACTGACTTTGTCTTATGAGTGCGGCAGGAGGGCCTCTGTGGGCAGCAGGGCTATGATGAAGGAAGCGAAGAGCCACTCTTGGGTCCCCTTCTAGTGGGTCAAGTCACATCCTGCTCATGGATAGGACAGAGACCAGAGGTTCCCTGTGAATATGGCCCTGGCCTTGGAGTCACTCCTGTCAGCAAACTGTTCCACCTCAACAAATGCAGTCAGTTTATCCCATGGAAATGTTGGTGAAGCTGTGGGGACAGGAGGGCGTCCTTTGTGGGTATGCTTGGTGTTGAGCTTTAAAGAGGGAGCGGGGCCGAGTGTGGTGGTGTGGTGGTACTGCAATCGCAGAACTCAGAAGAAAGAGATTGGAGGGCCACTGGAATTATGGGACCCTCTTAATCTACATAACAAGACTCCACCCAGCCCCTAAAAAAAAAAGAAGAAGAAGAAGAAGAAGAAGAAGAAGAAGAAGAAGAAGAAGAAGAAGAAGAAGAAGAAGAAGAAGAAGAAGAAGAAGAAGAAGGAAAGAAAAGGAGAGGGTCAGGGTTTCAGGGTTGAGGGATGGGTTGAACATACACAATCTTTTCCTTCTCATCCTTGGGAAGCCTAGGGCAAGAGGTGTGTGATGAACAGCCCAGGGCTGTGGTGAACAGCAATTGCACTTACGATTATTTCACGTGAACCATCAAATCTATGTCCATTAGCCCGCTCTGTGGTGGGGAAACTCTACCTGACTGCTAAGAGACACTTCAGTGCTGCCTGACTCTCTGGGAAAGAAGCCCACTCAGACAGATAGCTTTCTGCCCTCTGGCCAAGGGTCTCTAGTGGGTCCTTGTCAGAAGTGAGGAAAGCTGCTACCGAGGGACTTCAGCAGAGATGAGCCCCTTCACAGAGGACTAAACCTTGTACTACAAAGGAAGTCAGGGTTCCGGAGAAGGACACTTGTTCTTTTCTGGCTGGTAGCTCAGAGCAAGAATAGACAAAGACAGAAGCTCGGTGAAGTCTTGACCGGCTCAGCCTTGAGGCTTCTGATAACCCTATAGGTGGACACACAACCCCGGAAGCTGGTGAAAGGCAAGATCACTGAGAGCAGAGCACACTGCTCCTCTCCGCTCTGGCCATCAGAGGCACTGGACCACAGATGCCTGGGGAGAAGCGGCCTGCTCTGCTCAATCCTAACCTATTGATATCACCTGCAGTACAAATGTCTCAAACATGGCATCTTTTGCCTCCCAAAAAGAAAGAGAGGGCTTCAGAAATGTAAGTGAGTTGGATCTGGTGTGGCCAAGAGAGGAGCCTTCTCATCCGTAGTCCCAGGGCTCCATCCTCATGGGAACATCCAGTCTTCATGGTTGCTTGCACTGGGGTGAGATCCCGCCGTATTAATACTAGAGACCACCACTTACCTGTGTGCTTCCGACCTCTGTGTCCTGGGGCCCCAGTGAAGTCAGCCTCAGTCACAAATTCAGAGATACACAGATGATCACTCACTGGGTGAGAATATGCTCAAAAGTGGTTGTTTCCTTGTCATAGTCCTAAATAATCTGGCAGAGGAGTTAATGATGGTATCTTGACAGCAGGCCAGTAGGATTTTAGTGAGATCCCGTCTTGGTGAGCCTTAGAAAGCAGCCCACAGTGGATGGTTCTTCCTCAACCATTAGCAGGGCATTTATTTGTGTCTTCGTGGCATTCTGATGGAGATGATGTATTTCCATACAGATGGAAAACCTCTCATGAACACAAGGTTTAACATGGTCCAGAAGGGGACAGAATCCCAGTTCTTGGTCACAGCTCCATAAAATATCCCTGAGACATTTAAAATAACCAACTGCTTATATTTGCATCAACTCCTCATCAACTTGAGCATCACCAAGCAAAGAATGTATTTCCCCTGCAGGTAAAAGCTGCTTTAAACAGTTCCACCAAATGTTTGGAAAATGGTCAGAATCCCTGAAGTTTCCAGAGACCTGTGGCCTACTCTGTTTTTAAAGACTACAGCAAAGTGTTGATCCCCAAGAAGGGACTTGCAACTGATGTGAGCTGAGCTGTTATAGCTCCCCCGACTCACACACACACACACACACAGAGAGAGAGAGAGAGAGAGAGAGAGAGCCCTCTCCAATCTTTGTCTGTTTATCTCCCCTTTCCTAGCCTGCCCAACAGGCCTGATTTATCGGCATCTCAATCACTTCTGCCTTCCCTGGAGACTCCAGCCTGGCCTTGAGCCCTGAGGTTTCCCTGGGCAAATCAGTAAACTAGGGGGAAGGGTGCTTGGCAAAGAGATGGGGTTCTCTAGAAGCCGGCTACCAATAATGCGTTGCTTAAAATGCTGTCTGTGAGAGAAGCCATGGTGACCTTCTCAAGCCCAAGAAACAAGCTCTCTAAACCCCTCAGATGAAGCCAGCACAAACCAAAAAGACTCTGTAACAAAACCCACTGTTTTATGTGCTAACTTAAACAATAATTTTTAAAAGTGCGTTGAGTTCTTTGTTTTCCGCCCTTTACATAGGCCAATGATGGAAAACAAATGCAATTTCTCTTAATATCTACAAGAGCAAAGGAAGGAGAAAATTTCCATATTTCTCAGCTATTGCAAAATGCATGTTTTGCTTTTCAAATGAATAGATTGTTCCCAGTGACCTCTTATTTCAAGGGGACAAGGGGAAAATTCCCCTCTATTACTGTTCTTATTCCCTGCCCCTCCCTTTCTAGTTTATCTCTTTGTCCATTTTTAATCTTTCTTTCCTCGTAAGAATCTTCAGGGACCTTCCATGGGCCTCTTCTTTCCCTTCACAGAGCTGTTCTCAGCAGTCCTGGAGAGTTCTGTCCATCCCCACCTGTCCCTGGTAGTCAGCCCATCTCTGGGTCTGGGCGTCGGGGAATCCTGGTAGGTCCTTGTCCTGCCTGCAGCCCTCTGGGTTTAGGGCTCTGCTGTCTGACAGCACTGTTTCCAGGAAGGGCAGGTTCCCTCTGCCTTGTCAGCCTTATCTCCTTACCTGCGGGCACAAAGTGTTCATTTAGCCAAGACTGACTCTTGTGGCTAATTAGACCCTTTAGCAGGGATTCCTCATCCTAGATCAAGAAAAGCGCGGCCAGATGACAATTAGTGATGGATTGCTTGCGGTAGCTGCCTCCTAGAAGTGGCAGCAGCAGGACCCCTGCTTTGTAGCTGGGAAACAAGGGCCTCCCTCTCCGGCCTGGATGGCTCTGATAGACAAATCCTCTTAGGACGGTGGGTTTCTTTTGATCTCCCCCATTCTTTCCCTTTCTCTGGGACTCCTCAAACAAAAGCTAATTCATCAAGTACTTGGGATGTGGTAGGCTACTATATACTGCTTGATTGCACTCTTGGCTCTGTATCAGCATTGAAGTTAGGGCTTTGTATGATTGGAGCTTAGCTACAGGAGAGAAGCCACGCCCATTTTACAGATGAAGAAACAGGTCTAGTGATTCAGGGTGGTGGTCAGACATCCTGCTGGTGACATTCAGCTGTTTCCACAAGGTATTTACTAAGCCTCTGTTCAGGTAGTCCTTGCCACGAGGTGCGTTCTCGGTTTGGGGCGGGGCGGGGCCGACATTGCACATGTAAACTAATACAGAAATCGCTCAAGTGTCTCTGGAGCCAGAGCAGAACCAGGATTCCCAGAACCTCTGAGGTTAGCAGGAGCAGGAATCACTGGGGAGGAGCTCAGTGAGCAATTAATCACCTGAACATCCCTGAGTCTCACTGCGGCCTGACAGCCACCTATGCATAGTCCTTAGCACTGCCCAGGTGCAGCGAGAGGCAGAGCAGTGGCTGCCTGAGAGATTCCCAGCGCTGGAGCGATTGCCTCCCTCCTCCAAGGGGCAGGGCCAGCCTTGGCACCACCCTTGCCCAGCTTCAGGTGGACATAGGGTTTAGTTTGTTATCAGTGAAAGTAGCCCAGGACTCTCTGTGGGGAAGTCCTGGGTATTTACCACAACTCCGAGGTTCTGGTTACACTCTGTTCTCAGAAGTCCAGGGAGGGGACCCTAACAGTTTTCAGTATCTGCTGTGCCAAGTTCCTGCTTGAGTGGCCAGCCCCTCCCTCACCCTGCCTCACTGAGTCAGTCAGCTGTCAGCTGGCTCAGCCAAGGTGTCCACAAATAGCTTCTCGGCGTGATCTCACCGGAAGCTCATCTGAGTGACTCACGATTCCCTTTGAGTGTTGCCTCCTTGAGGAGGGTGGGAAATATGCTCCCTCTGCCCCTCCTTCAGCAGGGGAGGAGCCAGGAGCAGGGAAAATCCCTTCCTGGGCCACAGAGAAGTTTAGACTGGAGAAAGATTGCCAAATCTGTAATAAGGTTTGTAATGAAAATAAGAGAGAGACTCTCTTGCCTTGGAGAGATGGTTCAGCAGTTAAAAGTGCTTGCTGCTTTTGCAGGGGACCCAGGTTCAGTTCCTAACACCCACATCAGCCAGCTCATGGCTGCCTATAACTGAAGTCTTCACTTCCATGACCTCTTGTACATACCTGGTGCACATATATACGCTCAGACATAGATACACACATACAAATAAACTAAATCTTCAAAAGCCGCATTGGCTTTGATTGTGGTTACAGCTTGTTCCGATTTCTCAATCAAGAGCAAAGGGCTGTGGACCAGATGAGAAAAAAAACCAGCAGCCTCTAGAAAGAGTTGTATTTTACCTTTGAGCTTATTAAATAATCTTTGCATCTCAAAAAAAAAAAAGCCGATTATCAAATCAACGCTCTGAAAAGCAGTCAGTGACTGCCGATGTGGCAGAAAAGGGGAGCCATCACTTTGGGATACTGAAGTGACGTCCTTCCTATTACCAACGTACAGGACCCTTCCATGCTTACTCCCTGGCCAGAGTTACCATTATTGAGCCACTCTCAAATCCCAGGCACCGAGCGGTTACCACACACTCTGCATGGTACCTTAGGTCTTTGGAATCTCATTTCACTTGGTAGGTGACCACCCAGTATTGAAACCTCAGCATGCCTCCAAGCTCCCCACATGTCTGTTACCCCTTAGCGTGGTTTGTAACTGCATTAGCTCTCTCAGTAATGATGGTGGCAAGGATGGGAAGGCAGAGTGTGCATGTGCACGTGTTAGCCATGTCTCTGTGCACACTGCAGTTCTCTGAGGGCTTCTCCAGAGAACTCTGTGCCCTCGCTGGTCGGTTCCAAAAGAGCCCTGCCACCAACCCCTGCCCATGGGTGAACTTCAGAAGAAAAGAGGGCGTACCATAGGGAGAAGCATAGTGCTGAGGCAGGTGGCAGTAGCAAAGATAACTAATGACAGGAAAATGCCTTTTGCATCATAAGTAAAATAGAGCAATATGGTAATCAGGTGTACTGGTATAGATAAGCCCAGCACTCAGAGGCTAAGACAGGAGGATCATGAGTTGGAAGCCAGCTTGAGTTACAGAAATGAGACTCCCTCCTTAACCCCCCTTAAAAAAAAACTACACACAGTCACAAAAAGTCACATGTGTGATTTCATGTATGTGAAATGCCCGAAATTAGATTTTGGTTTCTGGGGCAGAGCGGGTAGAAAATGGGACTTTACTGTGACTGATTGCAACTTCCCTTTAGCAGGGACAAACACATTCTGAACTCGTGGTTATGGTCACAGCCATAGCTGTACAAAAAGATTGGTCACCGGATTGTCCCTTTGAAAGATGGGCTTTTATGGTCTGAGTTATATTTCAGTTTTTAAAAAATGGCCAACTGGGACTTCTGAATGCTGGGCCCATTTCCTGTCCTTGGAGTACTGAGAATACAAACCTCTGCTTCCTGCAGGTTGTTCAGCCCTTTGTTTTTGGGGTGTCAGTTCTCTAAAGTTAAAACTAGAGTTCCATTGCCTAAGGGTGCTTAACAGTTCACTATGGCCATGTTGCTCAGGTCTTGTTCTCCCCCATGGTAGATGCTCCTTAGAGTATGCACTCTAAGGAAGCCTCTTTTTGTTGAGGGTTCTTGATTCTGGTTTCCCTCCTGATAAGAGGACAACATCCATGAGTGAGAATGGGGTCCAGAGTTAGAGTAGGATGTCCCCCCTGTTCCTGACTATTCCAGAGTTAGAGTAGGATGGCCCCCCTGTTCCTGACTATTCCAGAGTTAGAGTAGGATGGCCCCCCTGTTCCTGATTATTCTAGAGTTAGAGTAGGATGGCCCGCCGTTCCTGACTATTCCAGAGTTAGAGTAGGATGGCCTGCCATTCCTGACTATTCCAGAGTTAGCGTAGGATGTTCCGCCGTTCCTGACTATTCCAGAGTTAGCATAGGATGGCCCACCGTTCCTGACTATTCCAGAGTTAGCATAGGATGGCCTGTCGTTCCTGACTATTCCAGAGTTAGCATAGGATGGCCCACCGTTCCTGACTATTCCAGAGTTAGCATAGGATGGCCCACCGTTCCTGACTATTCCAGAGTTAGCATAGGATGGCCCGCCGTTCCTGACTATTCCAGAGTTAGCATAGGATGGCCTGTCGTTCCTTACTATTCCAGAGTTAGCATAGGATGGCCCACCGTTCCTGACTATTCCAGAGTTAGCATAGGATGGCCCGCCGTTCTTGACTATTCCAGAGTTAGCATAGGATGACCTGCCATTCCTAACTATTCCAGTGTTTATTTGAGGCAGAACAGGTGACACAGACGGTGACGGCTTCTAAAACTTGTTGCGGACGTCACCAGGCATCACAGGCATTTGTCCTTCAAGCAGAGCCTTACTTCCCTGACTCCACCTCATTTGTTTCCAAGGCAAAAGACTTAAGGAGCAAGGGTGGGCCCTGCAGTTGGCCAGCTCAGCGTGGACGCAGGGTTGCTGTGTGCAGCCAGCCACACCAGCCATAACAATGCCAGCATTGTGTACTGACACTTCGGCACGCTGATGGCTACTGGGGCCATCGTTGGCTCAGGATCAGAGCTGAGAGACCAGAGTGCCAAGTCTGCCCATTTCCCTTCTTTGCTGAAGAGTCTCACTCTGTCCTCCAGGGTCTGTTTCCCTGCTGGCCACCTCCACAATAGCCATGCTACCCCAAGAGTCTGGAGCCTTCTCTTGCCCTGTAACTCCACCTGAAGCCTATCCTTTTTTTCCTTATCAGCTGTGTATATTTAGGGTGTGAGGTGGGGGGGGGTCGCCACAGCATGTTTGTGGAGATCAGCGGACACCGTGGTGTCTCACTCAGTCCTCTCTAATCATGCTGCATTCCCGTTTCACAGTTGAGTAAACTGAGGCTCAAAGAAGACGTTGCTTGTCTCAGGCTACCTTACAAGACTGGGGCTGCCTAACCCATGGGCATGAGCGTTCCATTGCCATAGGGAAGGCTTTGGGCAGAAGAGGCACTGGGTTTGGGGGGGGGGGCGGCAAAGATGAAGAACATTAAGTGAGAATTTTTTGGTGGTCTGAGCCAAAGATGAGCATTGTTGAAAGAACTTAGGCTCAAGGACTGGCCCCATACATAAAGGGAAGGCGTACATCAGGGCAAGGAGGGGGTGCCTGTTCTTGTGAAGATGACTGAGTACCAATGACAGATGACTTAGGAGCAGGACTGGAGGTCCTGGCTTCTGTAGTCCCTTCAGGCCTTAGCGATGAGTGAGGAGAATTGTTTGTGTGTTTCTCAGTGAAGCCATAAGACAAAGAAATTTTCTTAGAATTTGGTCAAGGAGATAAAAAAGATTTGGGTTTTCTTCTGCCATGTAGCAGTGAGCTGAAATGTGTACCTACAGTAAGATGTGTGGACCAGCTGTGTCCTCCTGTCTTTGTAAGACTTGAGATGTGCTGACTAGTCAAGAGTCGGGTAATGGTGGGGTCAGCCCTGGGAGCAGGGCACAACCAACAAGGGTTGCAGAAGGTTACCCGGGTCAGGAAACCCCGTGGAGGGGATCGGTGCTAAAACATGAGAGAGTGCAGGCAGACAGTGTCTGAGCTGCGGTAGCCGTCATGGTGAAGATACAGATCTGAGGGCTTCTCATCTAGATGTAGGAGGCCCAGACCCATTACCACACATTTGTGGTTGGTCTGTCTCCCTGAAAATCCCCAGAGTGTCCTGGAAATCATGATGGAGGCCAGGCCAGGCTGGGCTGAAATGACACCGCAGAACTGCAGGCAGCCAAGCACCCTGTGACCCGAGCAGCAGACCAGGACCGGAAGCTATATTCACAGGAGACTCACCCACCATTGGCTAGAATTGTCCACCAGCATATCTGGGCTGCCCTCCTTCACACAGAGATTACATACCTGAAAGCTACACAAAGACAAATCCATCACCATCATCAGAACATAAGAAGACATCTCGTCTCTTCGCCCCACGTGGCCCCTTGACTTAACTGTAGGTGGTACACTACCTACAACTCAGCCCATTTGGCTCTGCAGTGTACTCAATGAAGAAAAGGTTTCCATTTAAAAACAAACAAACAGAAGAAGAAATGAGAAGCTGCGGGGAGTAGAAGAAAGATTCCGTATGTTGTGAGAACTCCTTCCTGGGTAGATATAAACAGTATCACCTGTCTTGATAAGGCCCCGACAACAAACCCAAGTACAGTTCCCCAGTAGTTCACCCTGGGAACCATTGGAGCATGGGTGAGGGGTACTGGTAGGGGCGTGAGTATACAGGTTACTTTTCTATTGCCATGATTAAAACACCATGACCAGGGCAACTTCTGGGAGAAAGGTTTCATTTGGGGTTCCAGTTGCAGAGAGCCAAGGGTGAATTGTGACGGGGTGGAAGCAGCCGGCAGTCACGGTGGCAGGAATAAGAGCTAATAGCTCACATCTTAAACCCCAAGCAGAAAGCCGAGAGTGGACCAGGAATGGCCCAAGTCTTTTAAACTCTCAAAGCCAGTCCTCAGTGACATATTTCCTCCTGCAAGGCCACGCCTCCTAAATTTACCCGGATAGTACCATCAACAGGGGAACAATTAGCCAAATACTCGAGACTATGAGGGACATATAATTCCAACATCATAGTGAGTGACCCCAAGGCAGCTGCACTGCAAAGTCTTCACCCAGCATAGATGGCGGCTCCCCAGCATCCCCCACTTAGTCTTCCCCAGCCTATAGACTCTAGCCCTTCCCCAAGACATGAGGTCACATACCAGGCAGAATTGCATACAAATGTCTGGGAGGAGTGGTTGGACACTCAGGTGAAGGGCAAATGACCCTCCCCACTCCCTCCTTCAGTGAGGGCGTGCCAACAGTGCTCAGGGCCAATCTATGATCAGGCACGATTGCCACTTGCAAGCAGGTACAGCTGACCCAGTGAAGACGGGGACCATCCTCCACAAGACGTACAGAGCCGAGTTCCTTCCCTAGGTTGTCTCATTCAAAGGCAGGGAAGCCACAGCGAGCTGTGTGACGGGCTTGCAGGCTGTCTTTGCTTTGGCAAGTTGCCAGCCCTGCTCCAGCCAGGAGGCCTGATTCACTGTTTCCATTAGGTCCTCTTCGGTGTTGGTGGGCAGATCATAGGCAGCCTTACAAGCTCACTCTCCGCTCATCCATGTGCCTTTATGACCCCACAGGGAGCGCTTTTTAATGAGCCTAATGTGAGGCTGCAAATAGGAGCTTGTAAAACTGACAGCAAGGGGCTTCAAGCCAAAGCCCAAAGTTGCAGCTGAAGGATACACGCTCACTCTCACTCTGTACTGAAACCAGACCGTCTCTGTGCCAGGACAGCAGGACACAGGCTCTCCAGGGAAGGCTGCCCTTCCAAGAGGGCTGCCTTCAGGCTCTCCTGTCCCCCAATGAGCCTTCCCACGCAGGTTGTATGTGCAGATCATTCAAGTCCTGGCTTTCCCATAAGAATGGGACTCCTTGAGCGCCGGCCCACATGCATGGCCAGGGCTAGGAGCCAGTACAGCTGAAGACCTCAGGGGCTCTTCACAGAACCCAGCCTGACCTCCAGCCCTAAGTATCCTTATGAAGGAGCAAGTCATTACAGTCCTGCATGTGAAATGCGAAAGTGTAAGAGTTCTTGAAAATAACAGGAAAAAAAAAAAGATATCCTTGGATTTGGGGTGGTATGTTTTCAGATATGATGCTAAAACCATAATCCATGGGAAAGAAAACTAAAATTCAAAACTTGTGAGGGCCAGGGAGATGATGAGTCATACAAGCTTGAGGACCTGAGTTGGCTCCATAGCCCACAGTAAAACCCCAGCATAGTAGTACACATTTGTAACCCAGTGCTGGGACAGAGACGGGAAGATCCTTGGAGTTATGGACTGCCGGCCTAGCCATTCATCGAGCTCCTGAGGGGCCCTGTCTCAAAATAAATAAGATAGAGGGAAAATGAAGACCCTGATACTGGACTCTGATCTACACATGCACACGTGTGCACATCCATCACACACAGTTTAAATAAAGACACCTGATATTGACCTCTAGTCTATAAATGCACACATGTGCACAGACACATACACCACACACAGTTTAAATAAAGACACCTGATATTGGCCTCTGGTCTACACATGCACACATGTGCACGCACAGACACATACACCACACACAATATTGTTCAAAACTTCTGTCAGGCATGGTGGCATACATCTTTAATCCTAACAGGAGAAGTAGAGGTGAGAGAATAAGGAATTCAAGGCCAGCCTTGGCTACATGGTGAGTGTGGGGTCAACCTGAGCTTACCTGTCCCAAAATAACAACAAAAATTGCTCTGTAAGTTACACTTTCAAGAGAATGAAAAACCACAAACAAGGAGAGGATATTTGCAAATGTCATAATCTGATGGAAGATTGTTATCCAAACATACAGAGAAATCTTCACACTCAACATCAGGAAAACCAAGAACCCAGTTTTTAAATGGGTCAGGACTTGGGGATGTGGCTCAGAGGCAGAGTAATTGCATGGCATGTGCCCTGGGTTCAATCTCCAATACTCAAAAAAAAAATTAATCAAAATGGACCAGAGAGTTTATCAGATACTGTACCCAAGAATATCTATGGTGGCAGGTCAGTGTGTGCCAAGATGCTGCAGCAGCCACTGAGAAACGCAGACTAAAGCAGCCATGAGACTACCTCACCCCAACACCGCCAAACACCGCGAGGAACTCTTATGAGCTGCCGGTGGGAGTCCTCAGTGCTGCAGTGAGAATTCCCTGACAAAACTAAATACATGCTCAGCAGACAGATCAGTGATTACACTCCTCGGTGTTTCCCCAAAGAAAAGGAAAACTTCTGCCCACACAGAAATCTGCTCACGGATGTTTGTAGACACTTTCTCCACAATTGCTGAAACATGAAAGCAGCGAAGCGAGAGAGTGAGTAAACATTCTGGCACATCTAGTCAGATGGCATCTAGTCATAGCTGAGAACATCTAGTCAGATGACATCCATCTATTCATATCTAAGAAGAGCTGGCCTAGCCACCCATGAAATACATGGAGGAAACGGAAGCGAACCAGACGTGGTATCGCACACCAGCAATCCCGCACTTGAGAGGAAGAGGAAGGAGAGTTGAAAGTTCTGGGCCAGCCTGGGATTCTTACTAGAACCTGTCTCAAATGGGAACCGAGGACTGGGGAGGGCTCTGCTGTGAAGGCATCTGCCATGCAGGCATGAGGACCAGAGTTCAGATCCTCAGAGCCCATGGAATTGCCAGGGAAGCATGGCAGCCCCCTGTAATCTCAGCCTTGGACGGCAGCGATCAGGGATCCCACAACCAACCACCCAGCAAGATCTGACTCCTCCTCCATAGCAGCTGAGATGGCCCCACCTCCAGGAAGCCTTCCTTAGCCATCACTTTGGTTCAGAGCTTGTATCCCTCCTTAGGGGGCTCTACAGCAGCCCTCTGAGCACCATGCTGACTTGGCAGGGATACCATCTGCTCTCCTTCACTGGGCTGCATGCCCCCGAGGGCAAAGGACCTGCCTTCTTCACCTTTATGTCCATACCCAGAACACAACTGTTTCTGCCAAGGCATATGATCACCAACAATTCTGAGTACACGAATGAATATAGATTAAATGACCCAATTGTGATGCATACAACATGATTATTTATGATAGGAACTGTTGTGGTTTGGGGCCCTTCCTCCTGACCTTTGAAATTGTTGAAGCCATTCATAAAAGACATTCCTACCGACTAAACACTCACTGTATGCTAGACCTTTCACTGCGTGCTTAGCTAGTCACCCTCCTTCAGTCCTCAATGAGTCTTACAGCTTAGGAGCTATTGTTAGGCTTCACATACTGATGAACAGATTGAGGTTCAGAAAGGTGCAGTAACTGCTGCAGAGTTGCACAGCTAGTAAGTGGCCAGGCTGGGCTCAGAACCCTTATCTCTGGGACTCATGCTTCTAAATTACTGGGGAGTTTCGTGGTACTGCCAGTCCTAAGAGGGGAGTGGGTGAGGCCTCCGGTGTCAGCTGATCCAGAAAGCGACAGATGACAGGTGCTGAGCACTGAGAACAAGTACAAATCAGTCATTCCTTGGGAGTGAAAAAGGGCAATTATCACTAGGTCCAGGGCAGGCGGCCAAGGCAGTTATTAATAGAACGTGAATGTGTTAGTCAGAGATGTTATACACTGGAGTCCTGCTTAGGAAACACACCTGCTGCAGTCAGCTTTGCTGACAGTCTAAGGCCGTGCCCAGGATCCTCTTCCCCAGCTGCAAGCCTGGCTGTGTGGTGTGAGAATTGTTCCAGATCTTGTGTTCAGATCCCAGTGCACAGCCCCTGGCCCAGGCCACAGAGAGGGCCAGCCACTGCGTGGCTGTGAGTGACACACCAGTCGCAGTAGGCCAGGTGGTACCAGCTCTGGACCACAGAACTCCAGTGTGGTAGTTAAGAACGTCTCCCTGGAGACGGCAGCATCTCAGCAGTGGCAGAGGCTAGGGATGAGGCAGGCAAGTGAAGCTCCCTTCCAGCCGAGTGACATGGAGTAGACTCCCCTGACCCTCTTCTGCAAACCTGCAACTGTTATGCTAATACTGGGTTTGTCTAAAATAAATGGGAGGAAAATCAAAAATTCTGCTATGCAAAAAGAACCGTCATTAATGCTAAATGACTCCATTCCAAACTCTTTACAGCCAAGTTTGAAAGAGTGTGTGTGTGTGGGGGGGTGTTGTTGCTGCAGGTTTCCTTTTTTTCCTGAGGAAGAAATCACTTTTGCCTTCACTACACCTTTGCACATAGTGTGAGATGTGCCCCCAGTCACTTTGTTCATGGAGAGGTGTCATCAGTGAATACATCAAGTAGCCCTATTTGAAGAAGCTAAGTAAAAAGTAGTCCTTCTACCCGGAATTGTTGGGAGGAGTTAGGAAGGTGAATAGAGCAGTTGACATCTGTGTTCTCAGGGAATGTGAAAACGCAGGTAGATTTCTCGGCCACTGAAAAATGATGTCTCATGAAGGTACGGGCGCACTTTGTACTGTGAACTACTATTTCCCCAGTGTCCAGAAAATGTCAAAAATATAATAACAGGACCCAGAAAGATGACTCCATGGTTAAGAACACTTGCAGTTCTCAGTACCCACATCAGGTAGCTCACAACACACTCCAAATCTAACTCCAGGGGATCAAATACCTTCTTCTGGCCTCCAGGGATACCACTACTTAAATATAACAATAACATAAACATTTGTTCTGCATATAAATTATTAATTATGTCTTTAACAGTCCTGATTATGAACACTTTATTGTTTTAAGAACTTGATGAATCTCTGGGCATGGTGTCACACATCTTTAATTCCAGCACTCAGGAGATAGAGGCAGGCGGATCTCTGAATTTGAGGCCAGCCTGGTTTGTAGTTTTAAGTAGAGAGGAGATGGGTGTGCAGATAGGTGGTGTGTGAATCAATAACTTGTGTTTCGCCGACAATGCAGCACTACTTGCTGAAAGTCCAAATGAGCTGCAGGCCACAGTACATGGTAGAAGTAAGTGGAAACCTTTTTGTATGAAAGTAAACATGGAGAAGAGTGAGATACAGCATATGGGAAAGGCTCACAAGGATGTTAACATTGTAATAAAGAATCAGAACCTCAAGCAAACCGTCAACTTTGTCTATCTGGAAGAAAACCTCAGTTCAAAGACGGGAACTATTTCAGGCATTAAGAGGAGGATAGGGATAGCGAGGGCTGCATTCCAGGCACTAGAAAAGGTTTGGTCAGCAAGAGACACAACAACAACAACAAAATTACAAGTATATGAGACACTTGTCTTGAACTGCCTTCTTTAGAACTCCGAAACCTGGACAAGGAAATGCTCCTCAGAACAGTCACTGGATGTGTTTGAGATGGCGTGTCTCAGGAGGATTCTAGGCATCACACAAAGAGATAGGCCGCATAATGGTGACATAAGAAACATCTCCATCGGGGCTGGAGAGATGGCTCAGTGGTTAAGAGCATTGCCTGCTCTTCCAAACGTCCTGAGTTCAATTCTCGGCAACCACATGGTGGCTCACAACCATCTGTAATGAGGTCTGGTGCCCTCTTCTGGCCTGCAGAGATACACTCAGACAGAATATTGTATACATTATAAATAAATAAATAAATAAATAAACAAACAAACAAACAAATAAGAAACATCTCCATCTACAGAAGGAAGGAAACTACAGGATACAGCAATGACGCTTAAGCTACTTGGGCCATGTTATGAGAATGGATGACGGCAGATACCCAAAGATAGCACTGCTTGGAGGAGGAGTGCATAGGATAAGGCAAAGAGGAAGGCTCAGAAAACGCTGGAAAAACAGCATAAAGGAAGACTGTGGAACCTTGGGTATGCCAATAACACAAGCGTCTAGGACCGCCCACTATAGGAACAACTGGAGAACCGCCATAAACCGGCTGCCTGCGCATGCTTAAGCATTGCCAGGCATCAAAGATGAATGCTGATCCTGTCTATAGAGTGAGTTCCAGGACAGCCAGGGCTACACAGAGAAACCTTGTCTCGAAAAATAACAAAACAACAACATCTTAAGGAATCAACTTTGAATTTTTTGTTACAGATGATATACATAGATGTCCTGTTCTACAGTTCAGACAGATTTCATTTTCATCCTGTTGTACAAAAATCATTCATCAATTTAAGAATAAAATATAATACACTCTTTATTAATGTGTTGCCATATTCTTATTAACTACTTTTACAAATGTGGGGTTGTCCAATGTTTGTTAGACCATATTTCAAGCACTTGATTTAAAACATTTGGGTGTTATTTTGTTTTTAGACAGGGTCTCACTTGGTATCCCTGGCTAGCCTAGCACTCACTATGCAGACCTCAAACTCAGAGATCCTCCTGTGTCCGCCTTTTGATTTTTGTTTGCTTGTTTTTGCTTTTGCGACAATAAGTCGCCCTCACTGACCTGGACTCATTGTATAACAGAGGCTAGCCTGAACCCCCTTCTCTGCCTCTGCCACCGAAGCACAGAGATGTCAGGTGTATGCACCACAACCAGCTCCCTGCGTGTGTCTTTTGAATGTTTTGTTTACAAAAGTAGCTCACAGAAACTAGTGTGCTTTCCTTCTGTGGGTCAGAATGTGACAAAGTACCACGGTCACGGGGTGGCTGTTCCTTAAAGGACGAGGTCATTCTCAGCCTCGTGCTTCCAGGGTCACCCAGGTGTAGCAGCGAGGCCACCTAGAATCTCTTAAAAAGTACTCAAAGTAGCACAGAGCCTTTTTCCACAGGAAGAAGCTCAGTTGTTCACGGTTGGTTTTCTGCCCCGAGCTGCCCCTGCTTTGATTCTTGCTGTTTTTTCCACAGTCCACCTGTCGGTTTAATTTTCCGAATCGGTCTACATGGTTAGGCAGCTTTTCTCTTACTCTCTTGCAAAGACGCCAACATCAGTGAAGCAGTTGTATTTGAACTGAGTTTGTGCTTCAGACATCTTGAGCAGCATCCGTGGTCTTTGCTGGCTGGTTTCCTCATGAGCACCCAGTGTATTGTCTATGACCAGACTGATGTCTGCTAGAATGGATCCAAATGTCAGAACACTCTCAGGGGACTCGGAGTCACAAGCACTGTTTTGTAGGGCAGTCTAGTGTTCTGTTGGCCCTTTCCACCTCTCCAGATCCTCGCCCTGTCTAGGGCTTCCCTGAGAAGCTGAGGGAGAAAAGAGCAGGCACCTCAAAGTTCCATGGGTGAGAACAGGCTGTTGGGGTTTCCAGTGGCACTGACTTTTGACTGCCCCTCTTCTCAAGAGAAAGGGATGGCTAACACCTCTGTGTCTTACTTCACCAGCCTTTAATCTTGTTCCTCGGCCACTTGGGCACTTGTAACTCTGAGTTCTTACTGCTGGGCTCCTGGTCCCACCCACCTAAAAAAAAAATTACCTCACAGGAGGACCACCTGGTAATTTAGCTAAAGCAAAGTATTAACCAGAAGGTGATTATTATTTGGTTTTAATTTCCTGCCCATAAAAGAGAAAGAGGGGAGAGGAGTGAGATGGTTCGGTGGGTAAAAGCTCTTCTAAGCCTGACAACCCGCACTGCCTTGAGTTCCATCCCTGAGATGCTCATGGTAGAAGGAGAGAACCCACCAGTTATCCTCTGACCTCTGTGCATGTGTGTGTCGGGGGAGGGGGTTAGATTAAGTTCCACTCCCATTCCCACCCCATACACACATAAATACACTCATACACACACAAATAGATGTAAGAAAAGCAAATTTTTAAAGAGAAGGATATGAGCTATGCCTTGTGGCATGAGCCCATAATCCCAGCTCTTTCACAGGCTGAGACAGAAGAATCACATGTTCAAGGCCAGCCTAGGCAAGTTAGTGCAACCCTCTCTCAAAAAGTAAGACAAGGGGGCTAAAGAGATGGCTCAGCAGTTAAGAATACTGACTGCTCTTCCAGAGGACCTGGGTTCAATTCTCAGCACCTGCACGGCAGCTCACAGCTGTAGCTCCAGTTTCAAGGGATCTGACACCCTCACACAGACATCCATGCAGCAAAGCACCAATACACTTAAGATAAAAAAAAAAAAAAAGTTAAAATAAAAGTGAGACAAGTGCAAGGGACAGAGTTGAGCGGTAGAGCTCTTGCCTGTCATTTAGGGGCTTCAGTCTCTGGTACTGAGGGGGAGAAAAAGGGAGAGAGGAGGGAAATTGCAAGTGCTGATACAAGGGACACCGGAAGTGCTTGTCCCCCACCCTGTACTCGTCCCCTGGAGTCTGAACCTCAGTCCCTTCCTAGAGACAGAGTGACTGCTGCTGAGTTTGCATCCCATTTTGCCATTTTTGAACAAGGCTTTAGCCAGGTGACCCAACCCATGTAAACCTGTGTCCCCCAGAAGACTGGGCACTGCAGTACTAGCTTCCTGATAAGTCCTTGTAGGGGCCTCTGGCATAGGATATGGAGCAGGCACAAGCTGCTCCCACTTATTCTTCGCCTACGGTCAGCATTTGGTCAGACTCAGTTTAGGCGTCCTGTCCCATGTGTGCACACAAACACCTCTCTTTTCTTGTCTCAGAATTTTGTCCTCGTTTGAACTCTTGGTTGTCACAGATCTCCATGTGATAGATTGATTGGTCCAGGAATTAGCTGTGCATTTGGTTACTCGGTGAGTCATTTCCACGGGAATAATTGACAGTTTATCAGGCATATTTCAATCTACTTTTCCACTTTCTCTTCTTCTTTTGTTCCTCTTTCCTTTCCTCAGCACCCACGCCCCGAGCTTAGACTGTCAGGATAAATACCCTTCAAATAAAGCTGTGTTTAGGATCCATGTCTTGTGCCCCACTCGAATCTCTGAGTAATATTCCTGCCTTTGCTTCTTAATACTTTGTCCTAAGATGACTTTTACACAACAACAGGGTGTTAGATGTTCTATATATAAAATTTCATCTCAAGCTGAACATGATGGCATAAGCTTAGAATCCCAGCTTTGGGACAGAGAGGAGTCCAGGAGTTCAAAGTCATCCTGAACTACATAGGCAGTTTGCAGCCAGCCTAGAGTACATGAAAACCTGTCTCAGAAAAACACGTCAACTCCTTACCCCACCCCCACCACAATGCCAAAAGCCAAACCAGAGAATAGAAACCCTTTTTTGAAGGGGAAGAGGGGACTGGGACGGTGCAGGCTATTTGAAGCCATTTCTTGGGGGCAGACAATACAGATTGTGTTTTCAGAAGCCTATAGACGGAACTCCACCCAAGCGCCCAGCACCTCATGTTTCCTCACGAGATTAGTCAAAGAGTAGCTCTATGTACCCGATCTTCCTCTGAAGGGTGTGGGGTAGGTGGTGGTCCCTGCTGTCTTGGCACATGCACAAGGGTCCCTTACTCCTGTAGAAGTCACTCACAAGGCTAGGGAGAGTGCTGGTAATGGGTTGTTGAGTTTGAAGGGCACTTACGTTACAGCCTGGCTGGCTTTGGAATGAAGTATCGGGAAAATCTAAACTGCATTCAGTCCCACACAAAAAAATACATTTTTACATTAATATTATCAGGGTGGAAAGTGGGGGGATATTCACATACACACCCATGCGCGTATTTGTGCTTATGTGCCCACATGCATGCACACACACACGTGTGTGATGACTGTGAAATGAACACAGAGAAATCAGCAATCACCAGTTCTGTTTATTGTCCCCGCTGACCAGTTAGCAGTTAAGTACTAGAATGGCAAACGTGGGGGAAAGCTTGAGGGGTCCACTGAGGTGCTGGAGAGGACTTGAGGTACCTTCAAATCGGTCCTGTATTTCAGAGAAGCAGTTGAAATAATCTGTTCATTTGAACTAAACTTCTGGTTAGGTGTGCTGCCCTTCCGCTCCTAGAATGGCATGTGCTCGGGAGAGACTGCGCCTCTGCAAGCAGAAACCAGGGTTAATTCCTGGGTGTCGCCTCCTTGTGAGAAGGCGGGTTCCCAGGCTTTAGGGTGGAGTTTTCCACCTACCACAACACCACCCTCTCTGGGCACTAGTAAGGAATCAGCTGGGAAGAAAATGGGTTGTTCCCACCCCCACCTATGAACTGCAGTCAGCTGAGAAAACAGCACTGAAACTTAGCTCAGAGAAGTCACAGTCTAGTGTGCTGGGCTTCCCGACTGCTGACATCCAGGGGATATGCTGGGAGCTTTGCCACTTGACTAGCAGAATTACTCCTCACCCCTGTGTCTCAGACAAGGAAAGACACTGTCTAGTCTTTCCTGGACAAACGCACTTGGATTTCTTCCTTAGGGGCAATGAGGAGGCTTGGGAGAGCTGCAGACTGAAGCCAGGGAGGCCAGGGTGAGGAGCAGGGCAGTGGCCAATTTCTGAAATATTGAGGTGGTAAAAGCAATAAGGCCTGGTGGCCAGTTGGTGGCGTGGAAGGAGGAAAAAAATGAAGGATGCTCAGATATCTCTTGCTCTGCAACTGAGTGGATGCAGTACTGTCGGAAAGACTGGAAGAGGAGGAGGCTGCAGCTTTGCAAAGCCAGGGGTTCCAAGATTCAAGGATGGGGCGGCCGTGAGAAACCCTGACTGGTGGAAGAGCATAGCTCTCTGTGGGCTTGTGATCCCAGTGATGATGGCAGAGAGGAAGCAGACTAGGCAGAGCCCTGGGAGCTTGGGGGCCATATACCTGGCCTGCAGAGCGAAGCTCAATTCAGAGAAACCCTGACTCAGACAAAAGGTGTGGAAGAGCTTGAGAACTGATATCCAGGTTGTTCTCTGACCTCTACACAGCGCTGTACGTGCACACACACACACACACACACACACACAGAAGGGGGGTGTCAGGCCCACACAGTCCCTAAATCAGCAGTTCTCAACCTGTGGGTCATGACCCTTTCTCGGAGTTCACCTAAGACCATCGGAAGACACAGTTATTTACATTATGATTCAAAATGACATCAACATTACAGTTATGAAGTAGCAATGAGAATAGTTTTGTGATTGGAGGTCACCACTACATGAGGAACTGTATTAAAGGGTCGCAGCATTAGGAAGGTTGAGAATCACGGATATGAATGGGCAAGGTGATCAAAATTAAAATACCATTTCATTTCAGCAGCTAAGAATCTCTTCAGTGATGAGTTTCAATTGTAGCAGCTCCGTTTTCAGTTTCTGGTAACCTCTGTGGCCATTGTCCTGCCTACATTTGTCATCTGTAAGAAGGGCGAGCATAGCACCTCATGAAGTCTGAGGGACTCAGTGAAATAATGTGGGAGCTGCTCTCACAATGCCTGACGCAGAAAACTTAGGAAGTCGGCTGCGGTGGGAACTAGAGAGACGGCTCCATGGGTCAGAGTCCTTGCTGTACAAGCGTCAGGACCTGTGTTTGAAACCTCAGAGCCAAAATAACTGAATGTGGCTGCAAATGGACCTGTAACCCAAGAAGGTCACTGGGGCTGTCTGGTTACCAGTATAACTCCAGGCTAGGTGAGAGCGCGTGTGTCAGGGGAATAAAGTAGAGAGTGGGAGAGCAGGGCACTTGTGTGGCTGTCTCTGACTCTGAGTATACACGGACACTCAAGCCCATGTCCTTTACATGTGTGCATGCTCCATACATGCATGTGCCCTGCATGCATGTTCTATGAACACACAAAAATATTTTAAAGTCAGCTTTAGTCCTGTCTTCATTGTTTTCCTTGATGGAAGAATAAATTATAAAATAGATAGGGAAGTCTCTTCAAAGCTGTGATTCTGATTATTATTAATAACAAGTTCCTAATTACTTTTGCCACCGTATTCAGCCCCTGTGGATGGCTGACAACTGACAAAATAGGAAGTTACTAGCGGAGTTGCCCGCCCCTGCTGCCAGATCTAGTGACATAAAACTTCTCACTGGGAAGCCTTTGACAAGTCAGCTGAATTTCCTGTGCCCTTGCCTTAAGCCCAGCAGATGTGATCCACATGTCCCCAGTGCTGTTTCTGTCAGTGGGAAGGGAGCCGGAGGAGGTGCTGGACCGCACTAGGCTGCCGCAGGAGCCCCACCCCCACCCCAGCCGCTGGGGCTGCAGCTGCACTTGAGTAGCTTTCTTTTCTTTTGTTCGACTCATTTTAATACTCAGAGGCCAACTCGTCCTAATGTGTTTGACCCAGCAATTAGAATTTCTGTTTTAGGGACCAGGACCCTGGCAAGGGTTAAGAGTCATCCAGTCACGTGCTCTTTCTCCTCCTGTGGAAATAAATATTTGAGGAAGGCTTTGGTTCCAGCCTTGAGGAGCTAATTCTTACTGTAATGGGGGTAAGGGCCCAGAGAGGCTTAGCCTCAGTCACTCTGGTACCAAGGAGGATGGATTGACAGACCTGTCACTTGCACCTGCAGGATGATCCACAGAGACGCGCCAGAAAGGGCCCAGGCTAGAGGAAGACTGCCCGTGTGCCTTTGTCCCACAAGAGAGAAATGTCACAGGCTCGGGGGGAGCATGCATGAGTCAAAGGGCCTAGCATTACTCACTGTGTTCCCATGCACAAGAGCCACTCACAGGGGCAGCGTGAGCCTTGGTGGTGTGGTCACTAACTCTGGACACCTAGGGGATAAGTGTACACCTTCTAGGACCATCTTAACCAGATCTGAAACCCACCTGAGAATGATTTATGGTCTCCCACCGCTGTCTCTAGTCAGCAGAGAGACCATGTAGCCTGCCCAAGATCATGTGGCTAGTCACATGTCAGCCACTGGTTTTGAACTCCAGAGCCTATCCTAACCACCCCCTGCTGCTGCATACCTTTGTCACCTCCCTGCATGCCACAGAGGGGACTCTAACTCAGTCTTGCCCACATGCTAAAAACTCTCCAGTTTTCTCAGGAAATTTTAGATTTCACCCCCAAAGTGAATGGCTAGATTTCTGTGGAGTTTTTTTAAACAATACATAAGCAAATACTAGGCAGAAGTTTGAACAGTCTGTCAGAGAAGCAACGGCTCCCAGAATTTGGGAGCTCCTGCCCTAGGCTCAGTAGAGTGGGCATCTCCGCACCACAGGTTCTGCATTGTTGGTACATGCTAAAGAGCCACACAGCAAGCTGGAGAGATTTACAAGCTGGCATCCCCTGGGATGGATCCGGAATCTCTTCCCTGTTGTTGAAGCGCTAATGAGAAACACTAATTGGCTTGGCCAGGGGCTGGGACAGTCCCCTTCATAAAGTAGGGAGGGCAGTATCCCTCCCCAGTGGTGGCTCTGACCTCTTGGGCCGAAAGGAGAAATGGGTTGTGTGGGGAAGTGAGAGGACTCCACAGGCAGCTGGCCTCTGAAGGAACAGGTGCCCACCTGAACTGGCCAAGCCTAAATGCTATAAAACAAAGCTGGGGCTCAGTGTCACCCCAGAACCCTGAAAAAGAAGCACTCTGGCCCAGTCAAAGCTTGCTGTAAATGCTCAATGTAGGGCCCGAGTCTATAGCCTAGTTCCTTGACAATTCCAAATTCTGTCTACATGTGGGTAAAACCTTTGCAGAAGAGGTCCACTTCTCTCTCATTGTGACCCCCGGGCACCAGGCAGAGGAAAGACCCACCTTCCCAAGGCTCAGGGGGGCTTGGCCTATGACTCTGCTCTGTCAGGACAGGGTAGGGCACTGAAGCTGTGGTCTGCTCTGCAGAGTTTCTCTCCCGCTCTCAGTGTGACCTCTGCGTCTTGTCTCTCCCACAGGTGTCCTGTCCCTCCCGGCCTACTTCAGTCCCTACAACAGTGGGTCCCTGGGCCACGACGAGCGAGCCGATGCCTATGCTCAGCTGGAGCTGCGGACGCTGGAGCAGTCTCTCCTGGCCACGTGTGTGGGCAGCATCTCAGAGCTGAGTAAGGATGGGGCCTGGCGGGGCTGGGGGTGGGTATTAAAAAGATTTCAGTAGCCGGGCAGTGGTGGCGCACACCTTTTATCCCAGCACTCGGGAGGCAGAGGCAGGCGGATCTCTGTGAGTTTGAGGCCAGCCTGGTCTACAAGAGCTAGCTCCAGGACAGGAACCAAAAAGCTACGGAGAAACCTTGTCTCAAAAATCCAAAAAAAAAAAAAAAAAAAGATTTCAGTAACTGGGCTCTGGCACTAAGTCTTTCGGGCCTCCCGAAGCCCCTTGTTCTTGCTCCAGTTCTCATCCACAGCCTCCATTCCATCCAGAGCACAAGCCACCACTGGAAACCTAGATATTTACTCCTAAGGGATTCAGTTTTCCATTCTGACTAGAAGTTGTTAGTGCCGCAAGGACAGGGCCTTGCTCACTTTTGCCTGCTGCGTTTCTCCAGTACGCAACGTTCCCCAGCACAGATAACAGCACCTGGTGCTCCCTGTGCGCACGTGAGTGAAAGTCCAAAGGCGCATTCGAAGGGATGAGGTCTGTCCCGCCCAGTCTGTCTCCTGAAACTCTCCTGGGCTTGGTCTCTGGCCTGGCCTGGCCACTCCTTAGGACACCGAGAAACCACATCCCTGGTGCGCCTTCTGAGAGACAGCAGAACAGGCTATGTCACGGGCCACACTGCCTGGTCCCTCCCTCTGAAACCGAAGGTTTTGCTAAGCTACTCTGCAAGGGAGGGGAAAAAGGTGGAGGCAGATATTTTAATTTTGTTTCAGAGACTAAAGACCTTAATGAGGCTAGTGATACTTGGCACTGAGCACCGTGGATGTAGAATTCACCCTGGACTTTCCATGCGTTAACTCTCCGTGCCTAGCCCAGGACCAGCCGGCCTGCTAAGTTTGGAAGATCCATTCTTGTAACAGGTCTAGCTGCCTGGAGAGCCCTGGCCCTCGGATTTTTCTCTCACCCTGTGTACCCATGAGGATTTTAAAGAAAAGGAATGGGCAGGAAGCAAAGCCCTTCTTTTTAAGGGTGACCAGATGTTTAAGGCCTTATTTTGAAGACGGTGCTATATTCCAGACTCTCTCGCCTGCTGTTTTTATTTGATGGCTCATAATGAGGGCTGGAACGACCTGCATGAAATCTGTAGCACCTCTAATCAAGTCTTCCATGGTTAGTCAGCGGCAAGGGCTTGTTTCCCATGCCTGGTGGGTGTTTCTGGGCATGGGGCCAAGGTTTCATTGAGCTTGGGATCAGTTGATTCTCAAGTACAATTCAGGGATGCTCCAAAAGCACCAAGCGTCCACCTGTGCAAGGGCCCAGCCCAGTCACCTCAAGGCTTCGGGAATGAGCTGTGCCAAGGGACCACAGATATATGTACCCTCAATTACAGATTGAAACTTTGCAAAATACCCTAAAGATGCATAGCTAGAAAAAAATGAAGATGTGTAAAATGAAGGGCTGATTTTTAAAAGTTATTCTTAGATAAACACCAAATTACTGTCAAATTGCTATGGATATCTTTTTTGCCCTTCTTTCTTTTCTTCTTTCCTGAGACAAGGTCTCATGTAGCCCAGGCTGGCTTCAAACACTCTAGTACAGCTAATGAACTTCGATTCTTCTCCCTCTGTCTCCTAAGTGGGATTGCAGGCATGTTCTATCATGCCCAGGCTGAAGATCAAACCCTGGGTTTTGGGCATGCTAGGCAGGCACTCTACCAAATGAGCTACGGGTATCTTTTTAAAAAGTCACTGTTTATTTCTAGAGTTAACCTGTGAGCTGTTAACGGGTCTATAGCCAGTACTAGTGAGTGGCCTGCCCCAGCTCACAGGTTGCACTTCATGTGCTATGGATGCTACCGTCCAGAGCTGGTGGGGGAGGTGAGCCCCAGGTACCGTCCTCGCCAGCTTCCGTGCTAGCTTGCAGCTGTGGCCCATCCTTGCACTCCTGGGAGCTTCGTTCCTCTTTTTCCATAATGGAAATAAATACCCCCTTCCAAGGTGGGTCTAAAGATCAGTTGAGATTTTTACCTGTGTTTTATGTCTGTCATAAAAAATAGAAAAGGACAGAAGCTAAAAATCACCCAAGGAGAGGCTCCAAGGTGTGCTGTGGCTTTGGCCATTGATGGAGCTGCCTATGGTTTCCCAAAAGTCCTGTCTGAGTTGTCTGCAGCATCCATCCCTTGATCTTGGAGAAAAGCTGCCCTTTGCAAGGGTTTAGATTGAGGAAGCCGGCTACCTCTCTTCTGCCTCCATGGTTTCTCTGAACCTCTGAGCCCCTGTGTCCTGTTTTCCCTTAAAGGAAACTCCAGAGGCAGTTTCCCTTGCTGTCTTGCATCTCTTGCCTGCGTTCTGGCTAGAAATGTGCTGCCAAAGGGTGCTGCACCAATAACAATAAAACAACAATAAAAATAATTAATGCTAATGGCCTCACCTTGTCCATCCTTCGGAATGGTATTTCAACACAACCTCTCTTTGATGCTATCTCAGACACTTTGATTTCTCTTCCTCGTAGCCCTGTGGTTCATCAACTGTTGTGACATTTAGACCTAGAGAACGAGGAGCCAGGTTTCGGCTTTTTGCCACCAAATTAGCTGGTACTGACGGCTGGAGGCACAGCCTCCTGCTGCTTTTGATGCCAGTTTCTGCCACCCAGGAGCCCCAAGGCAGGGCCAGGAGCTGGTGTTGCAGGACCAGATTCCTCCTCTCTTGGGAAATATGGGGCAGTGTTTGTGTGTGAGCAGTGGTTCTGTGAGAACCCCAGGGGATCAGGAAAGATGGAGGAATGGTGGTGGAGGCTGTCAAAGATGTGTTAACCTCAGCTTTACCGAGTACTTGGTTCCTTATTATTCCTTTGACTCCTCAAAACTGATTCTGTGTTAGTATCTCCATTTCACAGATGAGGAAAGTGAGGCTCGGAGCTTTACTTAGGATACACAGACTAGCAGTAACTGACCTTCAGTCTGAAGCCACAAGTATTAGACTCTGGAGTCTGGGCTCTGATCAGGTCTCTTGGGGATGATTTTTAAACCTGACTGAATATTAAAATCACTGAAGGATTTTTACAAATTAAAGGTGCCAAATCCTGCCCTGGACCAAGGCAATCAAGAGTTGCTGGACGTGGCCAGTATCAGGATCACATTGTCACCACCCTTTTTGCCCTGGAATTGGCCTGAGGCCCAAGGCAGCTAACTGTAACTTGAGGACTGAAAAGAACCAGGAGGGATTCTTTGTGTCTTTTGTGTCCACCTTGGTTGGAGATAATACACGGAGGACTCTTTGGGGTGGGGTGTTCCAATTCTATTCATTTATCCCTGCTTGAACCCAGTCACCATCACTGTACTGGGAGAATGTGGCAACCAGTATGTATGCCTAAGTCAAGCCTTGGAATGAAATTGTTGAAATGAAGTTCATGCACAGGACTGCTCCATTTCTGAACACCTGTGTGTGGAAGACAGGGCTCTGGGAACACAAAGAAATGCAGGACCAGACACCCATAAGCTGAGTGATGCAGGTTGACCAGATAAAGTAACGCATTGGCTTTGCTGATCTAAAGGTACTTGTAGGCACAGTCAGTACCTGGTCGCTTCTGCTACTCCCGAGTTAGCTGGGCTTCTAAGGCTTCCTGTGGGAAGGGCCATCTGTGGCAGTCTGCTCTGAGTTCTCAGGCCTAGAGAACACAGAGGCGCCACTAGTCCCAGAACAGGGGTG
The DNA here is from genome assembly GCF_950005125.1 of Chionomys nivalis. Lineage (NCBI taxonomy): Eukaryota > Metazoa > Chordata > Mammalia > Rodentia > Cricetidae > Chionomys > Chionomys nivalis. The sequence continues at coordinate 70,856,777 of NC_080094.1, read as the reverse complement.
CCTGCAGGTGCTTGGGGCTGTTTCAGACCATCCTTTCTCAGCATTGTGGCCTCACACAATGATGGAACATTTCCTGTCAGGGGCTGGTGGGATGTTGAAAAGACTAAGACAGAAACACAACACAGGATATGGGGACCTATGACCCCACAGATTCCAGTAAGGCAGGGTACAGCCCATAGCACGTGAAGTTCATGGGTTTTAGAATCAACTAGTTGACACAGTCCATGTACTGTACTGTAGGCTCCCTGTGACCAGAACACATAAGCTAGGATACGTTCAGCAGATAAGTCTCAATCCTTCTTTTAAACGTGGTGATGTACTTGATCCTTAGCACTGTAGGGAGTAAGTTGACTTCTATTTCTAAGGAATTGCATCCTCTGTGTATAGTTGAGTGTTCAGTGGATGACGGCAGCCTTTATCATCCAAAGTCCCCGGGTTTTGCACATGATAACATAGGGGAGACTCCAGAGCCTGTGCTTGGCTGGTTCCCATGGTCAGAGAACTGAGGGAAGGCCTGGGGCGGTAGAGAGAGTAGAGATGTTGAAAAGAAAACCACATTAGCATAAGTTCTGGAGGAGTCAGCTCTGCCAAGGGCTTGTAATTCAGCTGCTAAGGCAAGACTGGGAATGAAAGGGAAACCAAATTGCTATTGTGGTCTAGGTGACAGTCTCCTCCTCAGCCTGTTGACTCTGGGGTAAACAGTAATTACGCTGTGTGAAGGGAGCTGCCACCCGAGGAGAACGTGGGCTGGGAACTCAGACTCTGGCCTTTTCCCCTTCCCCTCTCCAGGTGACTTGGTCTCGCGAGCCATGCATCACATGCAGGGGCGCCACCCCCTGTGCCCCGGCACCAGCCCCGCTCGCCAGGCTCGCCAGCCACCACAGCCCATCACATGGTCCCCCGATGCTCTTCACACACTCTACTACTTCCTGAGGTGTCCACAGATGGAGTCCATGGAGAACCCCAACCTGGACCCCCCAAGAATGACCCTGAACAATGAACGGTAGGTATCAGTCTTGCCCGAGCACCAAGCAGGGAATGCTCGCAAGGGCACATTGACCTGCTCACCGGGAAAGAAGCCTGGTGCTGGCCAACATGTGTGAGGGGAGGCTTGTATGCTCAGGCAGATGAAGGCCCATGTATAATGTGATATTTCTTTACCCAGGACAGATGCATTAAGGGGTCATTGAGGCTAGGAAGTGGGCTTTAGCCTCCATGTGGAGTTGGTTAGCTTAACGTGTACTAGCTAGGCTCTTTGAAACTCGGTTTCCGCTACAAAACGAGACATCTTTGCTGATCTGGAAAGGTGGTAGTGGGGCTGAGTGAGCAGACACTTTGGCCCTCCATCAGTGGTAGCTGTCACCTCTTTTGTAACCGGAAGACATGTAACATAATAGTGGCCTGGCACACACGCACTTGAGTAATGAGAGGAATAAATGCTGCCATCCTTGTTACTATTACTGATACCGTTATGATGTCAACATCAGTTTATTTCTCTGGAAGGCTGAGGGAGGCCCATCTGGGCCTGACCCAAAACGAAGCTGCAGCTGAAACCCAAGGCATTCTGAAAGTCAAGCCCATGCAGTGGGGGGTGGAGCCAGATCGCAGGCCCTGCACCCCAGCTGTTTCTGTTTTGTGGAGAAAGTGTTGCGGTTGCAAAAGTTGGCTGGGGAAGAACAAGGGCTAGGCAAACCGCATTAGAGAGAGAAGAGGAGGAGACTTCCTTGCTGTTTGGTAAGGTTCTCGGGAGGTGTGAGGCCCAGAGCCGGGCCCCAGCAAAGCCAGCTTGGAGAAGGTGAACTAGGCCTGTTGCCCTGGACTGGGCTGGGCTGCTCGACCCTCAGACTGTGGCCCGCCACCCCAACCCCAGCATTTTTTGACAGCAGCATCTGACTTGGCCCCTCAGGGTATACAGTACCCCTCCCCCCGTGCTCATAGCAGCAACATCAGGCTTCCCTATGGCAGGAGTCCATCATCTGCATGTGGTGGTGGCCACTGAGTTTGAATAGCACTGTACACACGTGTGTGTATTTAAATACCAATTATCTAGAAACCACACTCTGCACCACAAGTCTACTGGTCACAAAGATATTTTTCCATGAACCATTTCAGACAAGTATTAGATTGATAAGAAATTGGAGCCACCACTGTGGGGGGCAGTGAAATTTAAAACTTTCAAATCTTAATACTGACAAGCAGACGCCCAGAAGATACCCAGACAAGCAGCTTCTGTGACCTGGGCCGCCTCTGCTGATGCAGACGCTGCTGAGCCTCAGACTTTTCTTAGACAGGACAAACCCTAGAGGCCTTGGAGAGCTGGGTGCCTCGTAGGCGCTTGATGCTCTACTAACCTAACATCCCCACCAAAGTGCAGAGGAAAATTTGCCCTCCTGTGGTAACTAGAATTTGCCAGGGTTCCAGGGCATTTGCTTTGCAAGCTCAGAATACTCCCCTGACTCTACAGTTTCTGTCTGTGAGGTCCGTCCTTCTTCTGCTTCACCCTCAGAAGCACTCATCCCAAACTGAACAGCGCCTGTGAGACCCGGTGTGGCAGTGAATGTCTGACCTGAAGGCCTTCTGTGAGGACTGATGGCTGTCCGGGTCTCTTTGGTATTAAGTGACCTCATTTACTACCTCACACCTAAGGGGCTCATTTTGGTGGCCTGGGTCTGGTGGTTTGTCTGTTCAAGTCTTCTCTATTTTTGTTCATAAGAAATATACCATGATTCCTTCTAGTGAGGAGCCTTGCATGTCCACAGCCCTGGAGACCAAGGGCACACAACATGCACAATGTGGCGTTCCCTGCTAAGCCTGTACTGTTCAACAGGGTCTCTGTATCTCTGTAAGGCAACCTTCCCCCAGACCTGGGTGTTCTGTACTTGGGAAGGGAGTCCCACAAACAGCAGGAGCTTAGGATGGCTATCAGGGTGGGCACCATTGAAAGGAATGAGAAGACAGTCTCATTCTGTAATTGGGCAGCGTCCAGGAAGAGCAGGAATAGTGTTCACACTCTAGGGCAAGGGCCTGAGTTCCAACCACTTAGCCTGCCTGACAGGGGGAAAGCAACTCTATACTAGACGGAACACACACACACACACACACACGTGCACACACACGTGCGCGCACACACAGAGAGAGAGGGAGAGAGAGAGATTGTGATCTTTCTTGTAAAGAGCATCTCTAGCTATTTCTGTTTCTTTTTTTTTTTTTTTTTCGAGACAGGGTTTCTCCGTAGCTTTTGGTTCCTGTCCTGGAACTAGCTCTTGTAGACCAGGCTGGCCTCGAACTCACAGAGATCCACCTGCCTCTGCCTCCCGAGTGCTGGGATTAAAGGCGTGCGCCACCACCGCCCGGCCACTATTTCTGTTTCTTATGCCCATAATTTATCAGGAGGGTGGTGTACCCGGCATAGGCCCGAGTGGTGCATAGCTAGATGAGAATTAAAATTAAATTTCTGAGCCCCAGGCCCTTGGCTTTTCACAGTGCTGTGTATAGCTCTTCTCCCTGGCTTGTGACATCATGAGTGGGTTCCAATTTCAGGTCTGCCTCCTCCAATGCCCTCTAGACTCACCTACCTATCCTCTACCGAGACCCCACTTGTTACCCTTGGGAGCTCTCCATCCCTGTGCCCTCCCAGGATGCCTTGCTCTCTGGCAGCTCTGTGTCACGGCACAGGGCCTAGAACCCAGGATCAGTCACAGCTGCTGCCCTGCGGGGTGTGTCACTGCTGAGATTGAGCTCAGAAAGAAGCTCCTGTCAGAGGTCCAGGAGTCTGTGCCTCCCTCCCCTGAGGCCCGGAGGAGGCTGAGCAGCCATCTGGCCCAGTGTGCTCCTCGATGGTGGTGGTGTCTGGAGGCAGAGGGCTGGCCAGCTGGAGTGGCAGCCCAGACTGTAACTGTCCTGAGGAATGAGAAGGATGACTGTGCAGACATTCAGGGGAGCAAGAGAACAGGTCTCTTGGCCAGCAAATTATTAGAAGATATCACCAAGCATCAAGAATGGAAGAAGACACAGAGCTAAAGGTCCAGAGGGGCCAGATTGACATGGGTGACCAATTCTGTGTGCCAGAGCCCAGGACCCTGAAAAGGCAAGGTCAGGGAGAAAGGGGTGGCAAATATAACAAATCACTACCAGTCTGTTTGCTCAAGCCTTGAGCCCTGGCTCCATAACCTTTCCTCCGTCCCCCAGCTCTACACGGTGCCTCTTTGTAGAGGGAGATACCCTCCAGGGAGCTGGAGCCTCCCAGTATGTCAGACCCTAAACTAAGAGTGTCTGAGCTAGGATGGAAGCAAGGCCTGGTGTCATTCATTCTTCACTCAGCTGGTATAGCCCTATCCAAAGAATAAGCTTAGGTTCAGGGATATACTTTTTGGAGCAGAACCTTCAGCCATCAAACTGTGAGAGAGGAAGCTCAGTGTTGTGGCAGTGTGTTAGGTCGACCCTCTGGCTCAGAGCCTGCCTCGCTTCAGATCCCCCAACCAGATGGCCGCATGCCTGTCACTTCAGCTTTGTGCCTCCTTGCTGCTTAGCAACCTCGGGATGCTCAAGGATTAATATGTATAAAGCACCTAGACTAGTGTCCAGTACGCAGTGTGTCTGACGTCTTCATTATCATGGTCAGGAGAGTCTCTGAAGATTAGACCTAGGACTTTACCCAGACCTCAAAAGACAGCCACAGAAAATCAGAAAGGTGGCATGGCTTGGACAACCAAAGTCACAGAACTTCCAGTCTTTCCAGGTACATATATCAGGACAGAAGTGAATTCACACTTTACAACACAAACTTAGATAGATCTACCACCACCCACCCCACCACCACCCAGTCTTTGCCAACTGCTTTTTAGCAAGTGCTCCAATGTCAAGCTGTGGTCAGTAGACACATGCTCAGAGGTGTCTTCTGAGAGTTTGGCTCAGCCCTTCTTCCTCTGTTCCTGGTAAAATGGGACTCCAGGCCTGCTTCTTTGGGTAGCTCCCCTTGTTCTGGGGACATGACCTTTACACAAATGAGCCCCACGGTGAGGACAGTCATCTATTTCCTTTGTTCTGTTCCAGATGCAGAAGGGCGATGATGTTCACACAAACACTCTAAATAAATCGGAAGCACCCACCGATTGATGTTCAGAGTGTTGAGTCTAAGTGGCTCGTTAATCTTTTGCTCAGCTTGCTAAAGTGTTTTCTTACCAAATAATAGAGATGATGGCGATGGTAGCTTCGTGCTACTGACTTGTGATTCCCTTAAATACCACTTCAAGAAGATTTGCAATGTTAAGCTCTTTTCTCCCTGACTCTTCCCGCTTTTTGTGCATTAAATTTCCATCTGTTTACCCAAAATGGAAGTAAATGAAATAATAGCTATTGAGTGAATTAAGTACCGCTTCCACATTCCCCCACTTGGCATTTCCAGTAACCTCCGAAAGGAGTGGTGTCTAGTTTTCAGAGGACACAGAGCTGTCCCTCCCACCAAGCCATTCCTTGTCACCTCTCCCCCTTCTTTTTCTATTTAAAATGACCTTGTTTAGGTGTTAATCTACTTATCTGGCCCTTTCTCACCCCTTGAAAATGTAAGTGCTAAGAGTCTTCCTTGTTTCTGTGGTGTCCTTAACACACTGAACAGTCCTTGAAATACAGCAGGCAGTTAAATATTGTCTTCATTTAGCGAATAGTCAGTAGCACCTAATGGTTAGGGTCTGTGAAGTTAGGGCAAAGGGGTTCTCCTTTACCATTTAGCAGTTATGTGACTATAAGCAAGTGGTTTGATTTCCCACACCAACCTTTCCCTTACTTGAAATGGAAATGACTAAAAGAATTTGTAGGGATCAAATAAGGTAATACATAAAGAGCTTGCCACACAATAAGCTCCCCAAATGTGGCAGTTGCTAATATCTGTACAAATGTCATTATCATAAACTTATAGAAGGATTAAAATAGCTAAATCATATTTAATTCAGATAAACCCAAAACATTGGTGAGCTTAAAAGTCATGTCTACTCAAGGTATGAATTTTCTCCCCTTTGTTTGTGTACTTCGCTCTTCAGTTCCTGTCTTCACTTTGTTGTAACTCAACACCAACAGTAGGAAAGAAACCTGGTGAGGGACAAAGAAGATGAGGTAGACCAGATGTCCCAAAGGACTTAGGTGAGAGCTATTCAGAACTAAAGTGTTTGTCAGTTGTAGAGACTTAGATGTATTACAAACTGCAACCCAAGGATTTAAAATCCTCTACAGCTTGGATTTTCTCTGACCACCTAAACTATGGGTTACTTTCCAACAGTCATGGTGGGTTATGCTCCTGGCCTCCTGCTTACTAAGGTTGGACTGCTGTGGTACCTGTGTTTGACCTATTGCCCCTGCATATCTAGGAGTGATGGGATCTGATTTGATTATTGTTTTTGTGAGAAGCAGGAATTCAGCATAGCAGAATGTGTTGCTCCAGCCTCTCCTTCCCTTTTCTTACCCACACTCCAGAGGAGTCAGCAGTCAGTTCTAATGGCAGCCCAGGACGCTTCATGTCTAGAGAACATTAAGGGATTTTATGTAGCATCTCAGCATCAAGACCAAGTGTGGCGATCTCTGAAGCATTTTACACAACTAACAGTCTCTTGCCTGGAGCTCTTGGAAGAAGTTACTCTTGTTCCCATTTATAGGTAAGCAAACTGAGGTCCTGAAGAGTACTCAGACATGCCCAAGGTCTCAGCTAGGAAGAGGAAGAGTGGAGCTCAGACCAGGAATTCTGATTATGATAAGCCAATGGCTCCTCAGTATGTATGGTGGTGAATCCATTGCCCTCCCAGGACGGAGCTGGCAAGACTCCTGCCTCTCTACCAGCTCCTCCCCCACCCACTGTGACATGGATGGCTGGCTCTCAACTGCTTCCCATCAGACTTGAGTTTGCTAACTCTGGGTGGCCAGCCTAAATGTGGGCATCTGCCAGCATCCGAGGAGAGAGCCAGGGATTTGGGGCAGACAAAGAAAGTGGCAGTGCCAGATAATAGAGTATGGGGACAGAACAGGATCCTGGCCAGGCCTCTGACAAGTGCCCTTGCAGGCTGCCCGTTGCCTGTGACTTCCTGTCCCATTGTTTGAACCGCCAATCTTCACAGAACTGAAGACTGGGAACTACCCAACTCAGGGTTTCATTCATTTCCAGAGGTTTTTTTTTTTTTTTTTTTTTTTTTTTTTTTTTTTTTTTTTTTTTTTTTTTTTTTTAACATACGCAGCTACAGTCCCTTTTGTCTGCAGGGTTCCTGAGAGTGCCTCCATGTGGGGAAGTCCCAGCTCTCAAGGGAACCAATTCTGCTTTCTTGAGGTGCGTCCGAGGCCAAGCTGGAGATGGTTCAGACCCTGGGGATGAGAGCAGGCTTGGAGTTTTGGCAGATCAGGAGCCAAAGCAGACCGGTTTCTGGCTTGCCCTCACTCGCCTGCCAGGAATCTTCTTAGATTTATTCCTTCCCACACAACTGGGACCAGCAGCCTCTCAGCTGGCTGTGGCTTGCCCTGCCCCTTCCATTTCCCCTGTTTACTATATGTAGTTTTGGAATGGGGTTTTTAAATTCTTCTTGAGCCTGGGGTGCACCCTTTGAGACTCTGGTATCCAGCTTCCAGTTTGAGGTCAAGTCCAGAGCTTGGCAAGACTGTGAGTACAAAGCTGGGGTCTGGGCAGACTGGGGATGATAAGCCTTGATATCTTCTACTTCTCGGTGTGCCCTGTGTGGCAGCTGGTCACCATGAGAGACCCCAGCGCACTTACGTTTTCTGAGGGCCAGGCCAGTTATGGTTGCCTGCTAAGTGACCTGAATCATGTGCTTTGGCTTCCACACTGTTTGTCAGACATGAACTGATGACAAACATACCTAGCAAGCAGCTGAAGGGTCAGAGTAATATGCAAATGGCCTCGGGCTTGCTTGACCTAAGTTGGTGTGCAGTTCGGAAGTCCATGCCAGAGTGTTCACCTGCTTCAGCTGGACTGTAGGTGTATAGAGGAGCTAGAAGCTTGCCTTTTCTTCCTCATTCCCTGGCTGTGTTGGAACACATGCCACCATCCACAAGACCCCATCCCCAGCCATAGCGCCAGTAGTTCCTTATCAGGAATTCCTCCATACACATGTTCATCTCTGTCTACCACAAGTTCAACATGCTTTGTCTCACAGAAGTTCCTAGAAGCTCTATATGTGACACTCTCAGGTAGTCACCTTTCTGCTCTAGACTGCAGGTGTTGGGGTAAGGAGATGTGATCTGATTTCACTCAACAACATTTGAAGAGAAGAACCCATTTCAAGGGTCTAGCCCAAAGATTCCACCATGCTCCCCTGCGCAGCAGGTAGATGTCTGTGGGATAAATAATGTTGCCTTCAGGACAGCTGAGCCCCAAGATCCTGATGAGGCTCCTTGCTGGCAGAAGCCAGTGAGTGGTGGCAGGTGCCCACAAGAGGGAAGAGTGCCTGCTCCAGTCAGAAGATCCCGCTTAGGGGGCTGGAGAAATGTCTCAGCCGTTAAGAGCACTGACTGCTCTTCCAAAGGACCTGGGTTCAATTCCCAGCATCCACATGGCAGCTCACAACTGTCTGAAAATCCAGTTCCAGGGATATGACACCTTCACACCCATGCACATAAAGTAAAAAGATTTTTTAAAAAAAAGAAGACCCCACCTATCTGGCTGTTAGGTGTGTCTTTAGTCAGCTATTGCATGCAAGTGTGGAAAGAGAAAGTGTCTCCGGCATGTTGTCCGAGAGAGCCACACCACAGAGGAGGTGAAAGAGGCTTTCTGTCACGGCGCAACAACCCAGTGTGTGGGAGGCAGTGATACTCCAGCCTGCTGGACCAGTCGCCACTCTCAAGGCAGCAATGCCGAGAAGTGCTGGCCTGAGAATGGGTTTAAGGCCTTCCCTGCTGCCTGGAAAGAGTGGCGGTGGCCTACGCAGGCTCCATGGACCTAGACCTCCTCACCCATCTACAATGTCACCAGGGGTCAAGGCCAGCTGCCAAGTGCAGGTAGTTGTGTTTTTCCCATCATGACCCAAGGCTGCATGCATGTTAGCATTTCCCTTCTCTCTCTCTCAAAAGTGGTCCAGATTGGGAAACATATTATAGATGCCTCTCATTGTGAAATAGGTCACATCTTGGTAGAGTCATCATTAGTTAAAAATATCCCTAGTCAAAAATGCATTGATGTAGGGACTGTTTTATTCTTGGTTTTGTTTTGTGTTCTTTTTTGTTTGTTTGTTTGTTTGTTTTGGGTTTTTTTTTTTTTTTGAGACAGGGTTTCTCTGTGGTTCTGGAGCCTGTCCTGGAACTAGCTCTTGTAGACCAGGCTGGTCTCGAACTCACAGAGATCCGCCTGCCTCTGCCTCCCAAGTGCTGGGATTAAAGGCGTGCGCCACCACCGCCCGGCTTGTTTTGTGTTCTTGAGATACAGTCTGGTCTTGAACTTACTCTGCAGCCCAGGCTGGCCATCAAAGCATGATTCTCTTACTTCTACCTTCCAAGTTCTGGAACTACAGATGTGTGGTACCATGGCTAGAACCCTAAAAGCTGATCTTAAATAAAATACTGAATAATAAACGTTTGTTGAGGACTGAGCTGAAAGCAACAAGCATGCTGGTTGGATGGGTGTGTGATTTCCTTATCCCAGAGTTTGTGTCCTTAGTTAGCACATCCTAAATCAGCCAGACATGGTAGCACATACCACTAGCTGGGGAAGTAGAGGCAGGAATGGTGACGGCCTGCTTAGTCTGCATAGTTAGCTCCAGATCCGCCTAGACTGTATGGTGACTCCTTATCAAAGGGTTAAGGGGGAGGGGGGCAGGAAGATGGCTTAGGAAGTAGAGGCCTTGTATTCAAGTGTGATGACCTGGGACCCACATGATAGAAAGAAAGAACTGACTTCCATAAGCTGTAGTATCCACATGCATGACCATGCATACACACACACACACACAAATAATTTTTAAAAATTAAAGTGAAACAAAAACACTAAAGGGCAAATCTGTGCAGTAGTGGAATATGTTCTCAGTAGACCTCAGATCGGTGTAAACTTCCTGGTTCATACCGCACTGGCTCACGCCCTGGTTCTGCCACTGCTCTGTGAATGACACAGGCCTCGGTTTGCCCATGTGTAAGTGCACACACTAATAGTAATAGCACCCACTCATAAGGCAGCTGTGAGGATTAATCCACAGATGGAGGGAAAATGCCAGTGGCACCGGGCAGTGGTGGCGCATGCTTTTAATCCCAGCAATTGGGAGGCAGAGGCAGGTGGATCTCAGTGAGTTTGAGTCCAGCCTGGACTACAGAGAGTTCCAGAACAGCCAGGACTGTTACACAGAAAAACCCTGTCTCAAAATAATAATAATAATGCCAGTGGCTCACTGCCTGTTCTGTAAACATTATTCTTTAGTGATCGTCTGCTCATCTGCATGTCCCCATTGTCACACTGACCGCATGTTCCACTGCTGACAGACTCCACTGAGACATCAAGAGCAACCACTAACAAGAAGCCAGCAGAGGACGTAGCTCATCATGACTAGGCCGTGTTTGAATTGATATCCACCTTCACATTCAGTCTGACAAGGCAGCCCACCCTAATCCCATCTATTCTGCAGACAGATGCACACGAGTCACTTGAGCCCTGGGTTCAAGACCAGCCTGGGCAACCATATAGCAAGTGGGGGAAACAGGGCATGCACACCTGTAGTCCCAGAACGTGAGAGGCAGAGGCAGGAAGGAGCAAGTACGAAGTAACCTGGTCATCTGATCTACAACGTGAACTCAGGGTCGGCTCTGGCTACCTAACAAGACCTCATCTGAAAAATAAACAACAAACAGAACCTAGTACTCTAGAGGACTGGGGTGTGACTCAGTGGTGGAGCACGTGCTTACCATGTGCCAGGACCTGAGTTCAATCCCAAGCACTAACAGAGCAACAAAAGCCTAGAAATCATCACATGTGTAGCATATCTAGCAAGCTTCTTCCAGTGCCTCTAATTTGTACCAGATGAGTTTTAATAAGAAACTGTTTGGTCCCCACCCCCGGAAAGCCAAAGCCCCACTTTCAACAGAAGTCACCTGATTCCAGAGATTCCGCTAAGATCAGCCGAATGTTCTGAGACAGCCAGGCTCAGCCAAGGGGACACGGGCCCGGGGGTCCAGGGAGAGAAACATGCTTAGCTCTCACTCTCGGCTGAGCCAAACCATCCTGGTTTACCAAGCAATTCTAGGAAAATAATTAGTCCAAGATGTGAGGCGAACTAGAATCGCTTCCTTTGTGCTGGGGTGGAATCTGACTTCAGGAGGACAATGTTAGCTTTATTCTACATGGGCGTTTGGCTTGGTTTGGGGCCACAGCAGCTCTGGAAGACTTAGGGAAACCAGAAAAAGGGCCTCGGGCTGGCTCTCCAGAGCCAACCCCAGTCCTTCCAGAGATGTCTCTGTCTGTGGAATCGTCACTTGGTGGAAAAATCTGGCAGTCTTTGCCACATTTCTGCCCTGCTCCCTGCCTGCCCAGATGGCAAGATGGTTGGCAGCTTCCCAGTGAGATCCGTGGACAGGGGAACCCACCTGAGCAGCCCCACAGCTCTCCTGTGCCTCATGCTGTAGGTGGGGCCAAGTTGGAGAAACTGAGATCTGATGCCAGAAATCACAGTAGCAGCCCCCTGCCTCAGCTCTCAGGCTCCTTGGCTCCTCCTCTCTTAAGCTCCAGGGTGCTCTCAGGCTGGGTAAGGCATCACTTAAAGATGATGCAGAGATGTCCCTAGTAAGTAAGCCCAAAACTGCTGTCCCTGCCTCTGACCTCTGGGCCCATTAGCTGGCATGCCCCTATATACAGTAAAACCCTGGCCCAGCCTCCTCAAGGTGAAGCTGAAGCCTGGTCTCATAGCCTTGGCCAAAAGGCACATCCTGTCCATGTCTCCAGTTCTCCTCTTTCAGAGGCGTGCATGCCTCAACAAACCAGGCTGGGGACAGAGTCACAAGACTTCTCCTGCCCAGGGTTTGGACTACATGGCCTATGGATATTGGCCAGTGCCCATCTGCCAACCTGTCTCATGTCCAAAGTCCCTTCCCACCTCAAGAAAGAACAGAGCCTGCTTTGAGCTAAAATTGGAGGTGTTTCCTGTTTCATGTTAAGATGCCACCTACAGGACTGTCATTCTAATAAATCACACATGGTGGGGGAGAGGATAGGCTTTTTTTCTCTCCAGGCTGCAGGGATCTTTTAAAATCAAGGCCTTAAGAAGCTTATTGTATACGTGTGTGTCTGAGAGAGAGAGAGGGAGAGAGAAAACAGAGACAGAGAGAAAGAATAAGACAACTTTTGCAAAGTCCTGCTGAAGGGCCTCATGAGACCCTTGGATGGGCACAGCCAGGATCCCCAATAGCATAGAAGTGAGAAGTGGGGTCATGAGAGACACGGAGTCTGTATCCCTATTTCTGATGTCAGCTGTGTGATCTCAGGGAGGGTTCTCGCCTTTCACCTTTCTCCTCTAGCAGTGAGAGGAATTGTCCAGGGTCACATAGGGAAAAAAACCCTTTTCACTGATGTGTTTTATGAACTCTCCCCAGATAGTAACTTGTTCTCTTTGTTTGTTTCTTTTGCTGTGCTGGGGGTTAAACTTAAGGCCTCAGCAAACTCAAAGCAAGCACTTCTCCTTCTGAGCTCCACCCTCAGCCCGGTAGTTTTGTGTTGTTTGTTTAGTGTTTTTAGTGCATCTATGTATTTACTTGAGGGTAGGGGGTGCCACTTCATGTGTGTGGAGGTCAGAAGACAACTCTTGGGAGCAAATCCTCCTTCAGTGTGTGTGGGGATTGAATCTAGATGTCAGGTTTAGTGACAAGCACCTATACCTGCTGAGCCATTGCACTGTTGGTTGGTTATGTTTGAGATAGGTCCCATGTGGCTCACACTCATTCTGTAGCCAAAACTGGCCTTCTATGCCCACAGACAGCTGCTGTGAGAAGCCAGTGTTAGGTCACTGTTCATCACAGCAGCAGCAGACTGTGTGCAGGGTGTTCTGGGGGCTGCAGACCTCTTAAAGTAATGCCCCACCGCCACACGTCAGTGACCTGTCAGCCTCTAGGACTGTGCTTCTTGTGGCCACCTCTTCTCCTGTGCAATTTCTTCATTGCCAAGGCCAAGAGTTTGTGCCTCCAGAAAGTTTGTAGCTCCCTCTCAACATAGTGGTTGCATTTGTTTGCTCTGTTTTATGAGCTGGGCTGGAGTGGATAGTGGGCAGTCTGCCTGCAGGCTTACGTGTTTATGCTTGCTGGCGGGGAGAAGGCAGCGAGTCAGCTGGCCTGTAAGAAGGCTGGGGCTGAGGCATTTAATAGAGCCAGATTCCTATGGCCTGTGTTTTTCTATTATGTTTTCTCTATCAACAGATACTAAAATGGTAAGACTAGTTCATGTTTATAGAGAATATACCATGTTCCCAGTGTTCTTCTGCTAAGCACTTTGTGTACATACTTATGGCTGTCTTGGGAAGCACTCCTATAATTTAGACCCATTTTGCTCAGATGGGAATTGTGAGGAGAAGAGGTGAAGCTACCGTCCAGGGTCAGAGTTTTGATTGGTGAAGACACCTGCTTCTAGCCGGCCAGTCTCCCTCCAGAACCACATATTCTGTCTGGGCTGTAGGGAGTTATTGCCATGAAGAGTCTGCAGTTCAAGGAGAATACTTCTCACGATGGAAGAAAATGTGTAAACATTAAGCTAACCCCTTCTTTAATAGAAACAGGCCCATAGAGGACGGTGCCCTGCCTGAGGGTCCATGGCCAGCTCGGTTGGGCTAGTGCCCCTAGAACTTTCCTCCGGCGAGGATGCTGCCCTTAAGGATCCAGCAGCATATGTGCAAGCCCTGTGCTATTTCAGGGTTCACAGGACTGTGCGCCACCAGGACAGGGGTCCAGCCTGTGCCTGCTGCTGCCCGCCAGCCCTGGGCATTGTTGCCCTCAGACACTATACTAGCTGCCTTTTCTGTTACTGAATAAAATGTTCTGACCAAAGGAACTTAGAGGAGGAAAGCGTTTGTGTCATCTTAGAGGCCACAGCTTGTCATTGAGAGTAGTCAGGACAGAACCCAGGAGCCATAGAGGAACGTGGCTTACGCCTCCTCCTCTGCGGGCTTTCTTGGTAGGTTGTCCAGACTTACCTGCCTAGGAATGGTGGTGTCCACAGTGAGCTAGGTTCCCCCACATCAATCACTGATCAAGACATTCTCTCACAGCCATGGCCACGGGCCAGTCTGATCGGGAAATTCCTCAGCTGAGATTCTTTCTTCCCAACTGACTCTAGGTTATGTCAAGTTGACAATAAAACCTAAGCTGGCATGTACTTTTAAGCCAGCACTCAAGAAGCAGAGGGAGACGGGTTTCCGTGAATTTAATGCCACCCTGGTCTATACAGCAAGTTCTGACTAGCCAGGCTTTCAGGGCTTTGTATGGGTGGGAAGATACCTGGTGTGATCTTCTAAGGCAGAAGTCCTCAAATCGTGCCCAGGGATGGAACCGCTGGAGCCCCAAAGACACTTGCCAGGAGTCAAATCTGTTTTCAAAAGAATGTGATGTTTGCTTTTAAATTTCATCTTTTTGCAGTGTCCAAGGCAGTCTCTAGAGGCTTTCTGACATGATATTGTCACTGCGGTGGCTTGTGGAATGCTTGTGTGTGTTTGTGTTTCAGCGTTTTTCTCTGCTTTAGTTTTTGTTGGTATCACAGAATAAGACCAATACAAGCCTTTTGAGGGTTTCAGTAACTTTTTGGAACATAGAAAGAGACTTGAGAGCAAAAATATCCAAGAAGGCTACTCTAAGGTATCGGATCCAGTGTTATCTCAGCAGGAGGGCGGGCAGCGTGGAGGGGCTTTCCTCAGCCTGTGGGGCTCCTACCCGGCCCAGCAGCCGACTGTATTTCTGCACAAGGGGCTGTCAGCCAGCCTCAGCTGTGGGAAGAGACGTTGTAGAAGACACACAATCAGTTACCCTTGGCCCCACTCCTCCAGGCCCTTCCACGCTGAAACTCCAACACAGCTGTGGAGACTGGAGATGGGGGTTTTTGTAGGGATTTTCCAGAATATCCCATAATGCAGCCTGCTTTTCTCATCATGCCCAGTGGGTAGGATGAATTAGTAGAAAGAAAATAGCATCCTGGAAATCCCAGTCCAGGAAAAGGATGTAACCAAGAAAACCCATGAATTGCTTATCATCTTACCTGCCCATGGACCACGGGTAGTGGTGGGGGTTGGGTAAGCCATCCTTGATCGGAAGAGGTTGGGTGTTGGTAAGGTCAGCTCCAGTTGGAGACAAGGCACTCACCACCCTAGAGGCAGAGGGATAATTTAGATTCCTAGAGTATTTAATCAGTTTTCAATTCAGGAAACAGAAATCACTTTAGGTATTTTAAATAGGATGGGGCTTAATACAGGGAATTAGATGCTAACCAAACCACAGAAAGGACTTAGGGAGCAGAGTCTAGACCAGGCTTGCAGACAACATGGAGCTCACCCGTTAGGACTACGTCCACAGCCTCAGGTGCTGGGTTTCAGCATTTGTGAGTTAGGACTGAGGCTGGGATCATGAGTCTGTTGTTTTCACTACTGTTGGCTCTGCCTCTAGAAGAGAGAATAAATACGACTTTGTGTTTTTTATCACCTGATCTGTCGGCAAAAACAGAGACACAAAGGTGGCCTCTGCCTCCTGTCACTTCCTGGATCTTATAAAGCAAGAGCTTACTTATAAAACTGGGTTTGCATCTAGAACCTTAGTTGCAAAAGAGTCTGGGAAATGTAGTTTCCAACATTCTGGTATCTAATCAGGTGATGCAATTGGAGGCTGAATGAGCTTTCCGCAGTATACAATTTCCGAGGCTATCCCTACTGCATTCTCTATCTAGTGAGCTCGGCAGGGCACAAGAGGGTGTGGGGGAGGATGAGTGAGGATGCCACCTGACTAGGCCTTGTGGGTCCCTGTGGAGCATGCCTTAGAGGAACTGGGAAATGCCCACATAAAGGTTTAATAGCATAACTAATCTTGGTGATGTCTGCAACCCCAAAATTTAGGAGAAATGCAAGTAAGAGGCCAGCCTGGGCTACACAGTGAGACCCTATTACACACACACAAGGAGGTTTAGTGACTACACTCTGGCTCTTTGCTGTGTTTTTAGCTACAATAGAAAGGAATGAACCATCCGTCTCTAGTGCTTGTAGTTAAAGTAGGTGTCCCCCTGTGCTGGCCTCCAGCTCTGTAATGCAAGAATCAGAAAACTCACAGATATTTGAGGAGATTTCAAATGGAAGTTTATAATTTTGCAGTGATAATTCATGAATGATAGTTTTTCCTTCCTAGATTACACAAGTTCCCCCAAATAGTGCCCCCCACCTCCTAAATTAATCAATACCATGCCCTTGAAAATGAGGCATGTCATTGTTTTTAAGAAAAGGAATCTGATAGTCCAGGCTAGCTTCAGATTCACTTTATAGCCAAGGGTGGCTTTGAACTCATGATCTTCCTGCCTCCATCTCCCAAGTGCTGGGTTTATAGGTGTATGCCACCATACTTGGCTCCAGATGTCGTTATTTCTGAGCAGAGACCTGACTGGTCCAAGTAAAAATCTGCGTATGTTATGCTAAGTTTCAGGTGCTAATCCATAGCTTTAGTCCATCAACAAACATTTATTGAAAAGCTGTTGGGTCAGGTCCCTGGCTAGGTGAATACAGATATGACAAAGGCATCGTTCCGGACCTTAGGCCAGTCTGCGTGAAGGGAGAGTTCTAGGGGTTGTTAAAGGAGGCCTGGAGAGGTTGGATGGAGAAAGGTAGTATTGGCTCTGTGCTTTGAAGGCTTAAGAGACGCTAGCCAAGCAGAAGTGAGAGCCCATGAGGGGCAAGAATGAGCAGGTGTCTCAGGGTTCTGTTCCTATGAAGAGTCACCATGACCACGGCAACTCTTATAAAGAAAACATTCGATTGAGGTGGCTCACATACAGTTTCAGAGGTTCAGTTTATTATCATCATGGTGGGGAGCATGGCATCGTGCAGGCAGTCATGGTGCTGGAGGAATAGCTGAGAGTCCTACATCTTGCAGGCAACAGAAAGTTTCCTTTTTTGTTTATTTTTAAAATTATTCATTTATTTCTTTATTAAAGATTTCTGCCTCCTCCCCGCCACCGCCTCCCATTTCCCTTCCCCTCCCCAATCCAAGTCCCCCTCCCTCGTCAGCCCTAAGAGCAATCAGGGTTCCCTGCCCTGTGGGAAGTCCAAGGACCACCCACCTCCATCCAGGTCTAGTAAGGTGTGCATCCAAACTGCCTAGGCTCCCACAAAGCCAGTACGTGCAGTAGGATCAAAACCCAGTGCCATTGTTCTTGACTTCTCAGCAGTCCTCATTGTCCACTATGTTCAGCGAATCCGGTTTTATCTCATGCTTTTTTCAGACCCAGTCCAGCTGGCCTTGGTGAGTTCCCGATAGAGTATCCCCATTGTCTCAGTATGTGGGTGCACCCCTCGCGGTCCTGAGTTCCTTGCTCGTGCTCTCTCTCCTTCTGCTCCTGATTTGGACCTTGAAAGTTTCCTATCCTGAGCATAGGAAACCTCAAAGTCCACCCCCACAGTGACACACTTCCTCCAACAAGACCATACCCACTCCAACAAAGCCACACCTCCTAATAGCGCCGCTCCTTATGAGATTATGGGAGTCAACTACATTCAAACCACCACAGCGGGTGACTCTCAAACTCTGCTGGGCAGCTGTGGTTGATGGCAGATGTCAACCAGCACTGGGGCCAGCTCTGGAGACCAAGGACAGTGAGACTTTACTGATCTCTGGTTTCCTCGTACCCCCTCTGACATCAGTGGGCCAGTTAAATTACCTAAACTGAGATGTGTTTCTGTAGGGACAGATCTGGAACGTCAGAATAACTCCTTGAAGAACCTCCTTGAAGCTCATGTCTGGCTAGTCTGATTAGGAGTTTGTTGGTGTTTTACTAAAACTTTTTGCCCTCGAGAGGAATGTGGGGGTGCTATCGGGGTGATGAGTGACAGTTCCTGTCGCAAAGCTGGGCGTGGTGCCTGGGGCTGTATATAGGGCATATGTCCAGCTGTGTTCCACTTCTGCCCATAGAAAAATCTGGTGCAGCCGGGCAGTGGTGGCACACGCCTTTAATCCCAGCACTCGGGAGGCAGAGACAGGCGGATCTTTGTGAGTTCGAGGCCAGCCTGGTCTACAAGAGCTAGTTCCAGGACAGGCTCCGTAGCTACAGAGGAACCCTGTCTCGAAAAAAAAAAGAGAGAGAAAGAAAAAAAGAAAAGAAAAATCTGGTGCTCAGATGAAGTCTTGGGAGGGTCAAGCATCCCAATTACACGTGTTGGTGAACATCTTTTATTGGCCACTAAAGAGCCCTCAGTTCTTGTCTGTTCCCGTAATGGAAATTCCTCCTGGCCCATGACAGGGTAGCCATAGAATGCAAGGGCAAACTGGGGTCTCTGTGATCACAAAGACCAAGTCTCCCGATGGCTGAGGACAGCCCAGCAGTTATGGAGCCGGCCAGCCTTTGTAGCTACTTCCTGAGACCACGTGCTGAGGGGTCCTCTTCCATGTGCACGGAACACCGCACCCAGCCCTGCCTGACCTCTCTCTGCTCCCCCACAGGCCCTTCATGCTGCTTCCACCACTGATGGAGTGGATGCGGGTGGCTATCACCTATGCAGAACACCGCCGCAGCCTCACCGTGGACAGTGGGGATATCCGGCAGGCAGCTCAGCTGCTGCTACCAGGCCTGGACTGTGAGCCCCGCCAACTCAAGTATGGAGCCCGGGAGAAGGGGGTCACGACACCTATGCCCCAGCACCTACAACACTCCTCTGCTTCCTGCTGCTTCTAGTGGCTGGGTGGGCATCGAAGAGCAAGGCTGTAGGGCACCGGAGTTTCACTAAGTATCCTCCCCAACTGCCATGGCCAAGTTGTGAGAACAGATCTGTTCTAGGCCTTGGCTGCTTTCAGAATGTGTCTTCTGCAGTCACTGGTGTGTTACCAAGACAGACACACCTAGCATCTGGGCTGGAGAGCACAGACAGTGCAAGTCTAAGGTCCTGATTGGCAAGACTCTTTCCTCTCTTCCTCTATTCACTCTGGTTTCCTTGTGTCAACTCCTGTATTGAGTTCTGCCTTATGCCCAACAACTTTAAAGAGGGCACTAATGCCCATGCTGCAGGGGAAGCCTGGCCAGCAGGGAGGTACAGTGGCTTGTCCACAGAGGAGCCTCAGTCTGAGACCAGGTTCATATGGTCCCCAGCCTGGTGCTCTTTATGCTCTCCCTCAGTATCCCTACCCATAGACAGGTCTGGTGCCGAAGCTCCTCTTGGGAGCTCCTGATGGCCATCCCCCACCTGAGGAGTGACTCGCACTTCTGCTGTCTGACTGTGCCCAAACCATGCTCTAGACATGAATTTTACACACGTTGACCTAGTTAAAGGACCCAGGTAGGAGTTTTAGATGACTGTGTGCCCTGTATAGATGGTCCTTAGTAAGCTGGGTTGATTGTTCATGGGATTCTAAGCCTTTTCCTGCCTTGTGTTTGTATTGGGGGTCTTACTAAGCAACCTGAAGAGGCACAGGGAAAAGCTGGACCTTGGCCACAATGCCCACTTTATGAGCCAAGGTTACCCTGCTTTGTGTAAGCACCATGCAGTGGCCAAGTGCTCAGGCACTGGCCCAGGATGAACTTCCTCCTCCTCAGGGGGCTCGGGGTCGAGTCTCTTGATAGGTTATTCTGACCTGAGAGTTTGCTCCCTGAAAGTTGACAGGTCTCAGGTGCTCAGTCTACTGTCTTACCCTATGTATAGGGATATCAAGGTTTGCACACTCCGGGGCAGTGGTTCTCAACCTCTGGGTCATGACCCTGTTGACAAGCCTCTGTCTCCGAAAGAATATTTACAATACAGAACAGTAGCAAAATTATTACAAAGTAGCAGTGAAAATAATTTTATGGTTAGGGTGACCACAACCTGGAGAACTGTGTGGAAGGGTCACAATGTTAGAAAGGTTGAGAACCACTGTTCGGGGGCAAGAACAGAGCAAGGCTACTCATGGTGACCTGCGCACACTCCAGTCCTCCCACCCATGCCAGCCAGGGCCCTCTGGGCCTCGTGTCACAGCGCTCCTGACACACCTCCTGGTCTCTCCTGGGCAGACCCGAATGCTGCTTCAGTTCCTTCCGGAGGCTGGACGCTCGAGCTGCTACTGAAAGATTCAACCAGGACCTGGGCTTCCGCATGCTCAACTGTGGGAGAACAGACCTCATCAGCCAGGCCATCGAGGCCCTGGGTCCGGATGGGGTGAACACAATGGATGACCAGGTACCTTCTGCGAATCCCTCTAGGGTAGGCTTAGAGGCCGCCTCTGAACTGACAGTTGCTAGGATGGGAGAAAGAGTCGTAGTCCCTGCATTCTAAAGCCGACTGAGACTCAGCTCCGAGCTTCAAGCTCCTGACAGAAGGCTAGGCTGGGCATCCCCCATCCCTCCCAGACAACCATGGTGTAGTGTGGATGGATTCTGTTTCCCTGGCTGGAGGGCTAAAGCAGCTTTCCTAGAGGAGGCAGAGCTGAGCAAGGGTCCGGGGGAAACAGCTCGGACTGAGCAAGGGTCCAGGGGAAGCAGCTCGGTAGCAAGCTGTAATCTCTGGCATGCGAATGGGAGTGTGTGCGCTGGCCACTCACTAGCCCCAGAGAAACCTCGTCTTCATGGGTGACGCTGGTGGGAGAGTAAGAAACAAGCGTATAAGCTAGGGGTGATGGTACGACTGGCGTCCCAGCACTCAACAAGCTGTAGCAGGGTGGTCACGAGTTCAAGGCCAGCTTAGGCTATGAAGTGAATTCAAGGCCAGTCTGGACTACTGAGTTTCCTGTTGCAACAAAACTGAAGGCTGAGAATGTGGCTCAGTAGTTGGATATTTTCCTACCCTACTGCTGAGCTGCGTCACCGAAGGAGAGAAGAGAAGGGAGGGGTGACAAACATAAATAAAGAGCACACTGATGAGAAGTACCAAAGAGCAAAGTAAGGAGAAAGCGCGGGAAGTACCGGGGGTGAGCTCTGAGTTCCAGAAGGGACAGCTGAAGACGCTAAAGCGGTGGCTCTCAGCCTTGGGTCACGACCCTCAGGGCACTGGTTCAGACATTTACATTGATTCGTAACAGGAGCAAAATTGCAGTTATGAAGTAGCAACAAAATCATTTTATGTGCGGGGTCAGCACAACGTGAGGAACTGTATCCAAGGGTCACAGCGTTAGGAAGGTTGAGTCTGCCTCCAGCCCGTGCCCACTATGGGCATCAGTTATTGTGTGCCAGCTGGCACCGTGTGGCCTGGAAGCCCACCCAGAAGCCCAGGGACAGTCTGGTTACTATGGAGCTTCAAGTCCTGGCGTCAGATGAAACGACAGTGCGGCACAGGCTTGAGCAGCAGCTGAGGCCTGAGGCCTGGAGGGCTGTGTGGAGCTGAACCTGAGCCTGGAGGGAAGGCAGGGTTGGTGCCGCAGGAGGAACAGGGAAGTCAGACCCAGGGAAGCGACCGTGAGGCAACTGTGAGCAAGGGTGGCCGGGCTGGGACTGAGGAGCCACAGAGGGAGGAGTGTCAGTGTTCAGTGTTAGGCTGAGGCTAGTCCCACGCAGGTGCAGATGCAAGGCCTCTCTATGAGCCTTCTTCCTGGTGTCCACTTCCTCAGGGAGCGCAGCACTGAAGCCCAAGAACTTAAGCTTTAGATTGCGGACACCTTTGGTCTACCGTGTCACAGCTGAGGTATCTGACAGGTTAGCCTGCCACCCTGCCTGGCTTTCCTCACCTCTCAGGTGGAGTAGCAGGGCCTGTGTGCAGAACAATTGGGAGAATTTTCTGTCTGGCACCCTCAGCGTTAGTAAATCTTCACTGTGGTTCTTGTCAGTATGATTAGCACTGCTGTTGCGTTGCTGTCAAAACGGTGGCGATTAGCCCTGAATTCTGCTCTCTCAGCTCCCTGTGTGCCCAAGTGAGGGTAGTAACAGCCCCAAAACAGTTGCTCTTCTCCAGCCGTTGGCCTGCTTTATGCTCTGCATATGTACAGACATGTGGAGACAAAGCCATTGTGTACCTGGGGTGTGTGTGTGTGGAGTGTGGAACAAAGCCAAATTCCCATCACGCTGCCGCTGTCTTTTCTGTAGATGCTCGGCACTGTCGCTCCCTGAGCCTTGGTGTTTAGAGACAGATGCATAGCTAAACAGGCCACTCACCCCAGGATTATCTCAGACCATTTCCTTATCTCCAGGAACTAGACAAGGATTTATGAGCTAAGAGGATCTTCTCTCCACACATATAACTAATATCACAGAGCACCAGAGAAAGGCTTGCCAGGATCCAGCTGTGGAATGCACTTTCCACCGCTGCCTTTGCCATCCGACTCCCAGCCCCTCTAACTGCCCGCGTAGATGCAGTAAGCGAATGAACACAGCTCGCGGTACACTCCGCACTGCTCGTTGGCACAAGATGTGATCAAGCACGTCTCCACAGAGACACCGCTGAGCACAAGCTTTAGCAGTTCATGTAGGCCTGGGTTCTGATCCAGGTCCCACGTCTTGTTTGTTACAGGACCTTGGACAGTTAGCTCCCCCTTTCTGCCCCTCATGTATAACATGAGGACAGCAGTAGAAGCCCCCATTAGGAATAGCACAGTGATTGAATGAGATGCTGCCGAGTGGAGTCACTTCCTACAGGGAGTCCAGGCGCTGGCCCGTGATGGGCTCTTGTGTGCAGTTACACTATTAGTTAGCTCTCGCTTAGGGTTGCAAGCCTACTCCGTACGTACTGAGCACTGTGTGTGTGCTGTGACCCTTCTGCAACTACCCGAGGTGCACGCTATTTCTTCACTCTAAGATGAGGACACAGAAGCAGAGAGAAGAAAACGTTGGCCCTGGAATCCGGCTGCAGTGCCTGCCGTGTGGCCATCTAGTTCACCCCTATGCTGTCCATGGTGCTTGTGGAAATGCCCTCTGCCTCACCTTCCAGGGTCCTTGACCCTGAGAGCTTAAGATGCACAAGGCACAGGAGCAGCTGGGCAGAGACCTGGGGGATCTGTGATGTGTGTTCTGTCTCTGGGGATTTAGCATCCACCTTTGATTCCCAGGGTATGACGCCGCTGATGTACGCCTGTGCTGCTGGGGATGAAGCCATGGTCCAGATGCTAATTGATGCTGGGGCCAACTTAGATATACAGGTAAAAAGAAACTCTTGCCCCAGACCCAACTCAGCGAGAGGCCATGCCAAGATCTCTAGCAGCGGGGCTTGCTGTGGTATTTTACACGTACTCGGTAGATGTGTCTTGTTAGACTAGAAATGTGTACAAAGACCACAGAAAAGAGCCGTGCATGGTAGCACATGCCTGTCATCCCAGCACTCGGAAGACTATGGAGGAATATCCCAAGTTTGAGGCCATCCCATGGTGCACGGGAAACCCTGTTTTAAAAACAGGCCAAGAGAAGAGAGATGGCAGTCCTCTGGGTTTGGGCTGAAGTTGAGTAGAGGAAATGGCCATAATTCCATTCTCAACCCTTGTCCTCTATCACGAGGCTAATCCCTGGCCGTCCCTGTCTCTGCTCCTTCCAGTACATACAGTGTTCCCCTTCTGTCTTCCTCTGCCGACAGTCTACATCACCAGATGGACACCCAGCCTTTTCCTTTGAACCAGTGCTCTCAGCAGACATTACCAGGCAAACGTACCTGCACTTCTGTTAACTTCTGGTGTCATCTGCTCTGGCATGTCACCTGTCCAGGAAACAGTGATGATTTGGTGTGTTTTTCAGGTTCCGAATAACTCTCCCAGGCACCCCTCCATCCACCCGGACAGCAGGCACTGGACCTCCCTGACGTTTGCAGTGCTGCATGGGCACATCTCTGTAGTGCAGGTGAGCCCTAGGAGGGGCGGCAGGTGCCGCGGCTCCCCAGCTGGGCTGGGCCCCATGCTTAGCCCTGGCCAGAGACACTGCTGCAGCCAGGGTCCACCTGCCCGATGAAACTCACCTGGCTAGTGGGTGGAAGAGGAGATCCAGGCTCAAGCAGTTTCTCTCCCAGGGAGTCCTAAAAGACCTGGACTTTGGCCTTCTCCATCTCACACCTCCAACCCTCTCCTGGCCACAGGCTCTTCCCTCAGAGCTGGCTCTGCATCTTGGTGTCCTTCAGTCCTGTCTCCCTCCCCCCCATTTCCCAGTTCCTGAGAAAGGACAGATGGCACAACTCATGTGTCTGTCAAGCTAAGCCTCAGTGTTGTCCGCCTTGCTTTGGCTGCTAAGGCTGGCATCATAGTGAGGTGACGGTTCAGAAGGAGGTACCAGTGATGAGACAGTTCACAGGACTTCTGGTCAGTAATGTCTGCAGGACTTCACAGAGCTGCCTCTGGGTGGGCACCGCCCCCTCCTCCTCTTCCAAGATGCAAGGTCTCTGTGGGTAGCCCAGTCAGCTCACCTGCAGTAGGCAGCACAGCCTGGCATGCAGCCAACACTCTGTAGGTGGTTGGTGACCAGTTGGCTACTGTGCCCAGGCTTTGTAGTCACCACCTTTCCAGAGCTGCGGCCTCAGTCCAGGCTGTGGGCTGTGCTCCGGATTGGCCTGGTGCCCAGTTTCATCCAGCAGGCAGTTCTCCACCCCCACTGCCATTGCCCCAACAGCGGGCATATCTGGTTTCTGACAGACGAGTCTCCAGCAGATACAGGTCGTCCCTGTGCCCCACGCCCTACAGGGGAGCACGGAGCTCACCTGGGCTCCTGGAATCTGGTTGCCAGGGAGGGGTGATCAGAGACTTGAGGTGTGTGTCTCCCAGAGCCTGGGAGAGTCTGAAGCAAGCAGAATGCAGACAACACCCCTGCCCTAAGGCAGACCCTTAGGGAACAGATAACCCTGACTCTCCTGACCCCCAGCAAAGTTGGCCTTGCTAGAATGAGGCCACTTGCACTCCTAACCAGCCTGCGACATTCTGCTCCTCCCCACCCCTTGCCGGCCTGGGTAGCTGCTGAACCTCTCCAGGGAGGAGCCCAAATGCTGCTGGTTATGAGCCTCAGTGGGTTGGACATCATATCATTTAATGTCAGGGATGCTGCCAGGCAGTCCTCTCCCCCACTCTGTAGATAGGGAAGACAAGGGCTCAAGCCTTTCTAGTCAGGGGCCAGTGCTGTACCCCTTGCTTTTTGCACCTGCTACTGTTCAGGACCTCATTTCCCTCCAGGGATGTCAGGTGACACTTGCCTGTCCTCCAGAAGGTCCCTGAAGCTGACCAATGGGAAAGATTTGCAAAGAGAAAGCATAGCTGCAGGTCGTCACAGTTTAAGGGGCTTTGGTGCATGGCCTCATGCGTAGAGATGACGCTAGCTCCCCGAGGGTGACCAAGCATCCCAAGACTCCAGTGTGAGCCATTTCTTGGTCGCATGTCTGGAGACTTGCAGGTCCTGCCCCCCAGAGAACCCCACCCTTCCCCAGGCATCCCGTTGTGCTCATTAGTGCTTTCTCCTGTCCCCGACAGCTGCTGCTGGATGCTGGTGCTAATGTGGAGGGCTCGGCAGTGAACGGAGGGGAAGACAGCTATGCCGAGACGCCCCTGCAGCTGGCCTCTGCAGCTGGTAGGTCCACTGCTCCCTGATCAACAAGTTCTCACATCTCTATGATGTTCTGGCCTTGTCACCCTGACTGGTCACTGGGTTACATGCTACCTCTGAGAACCCTTAAGATCTCTCCTTCTAGGCTACTGGGAGGGGTTCCTTCCCTCCATACCCCAGGGTTCTTGCTGAGCACAGGGTCCAGTAGAGCAGGGAGCCGTCCTCTCCTGAGGCCCTAGGCAGGGCCTGTGGTAGGGACACAGCCACCTTCTCAGACCTCACAGTTGCATCGTTATCACCCCTGTTTGTGACTGTGCCCCCACCATCACCACGTATTCCGAGGACCAGATCTTGGAGACCCTGTCTGCCCCATCTTGGTTGCCCTACTCAGATGCTATCCCATCGAACTTTTCTCTGCCGCCTGTCTTTCAGGGAACTATGAGCTGGTCAGCTTGCTACTGAGCCGGGGCGCTGACCCCCTCCTCAGCATGCTGGAAGCCAACGGCATGGCCTCTTCTCTCCACGAGGATATGAACTGCTTCAGCCACTCGGCTGCCCATGGCCACAGGTACAAACTGTGGGGTGCCTGCCCTAGGTAACCAGGAGCACTGAGCTATGCTCTCAGGAGCCTGGGCTTCCAGAGGCTACAGAGGAGCCAGGGCTCAAGTGCATACCAACCAGGATGACGAAGGTTCTTGGTCAGCATGGAGGCCCAAGGCTTTGGAGGCCTGGAACCACTGGATGAGTTGCTGGGCCCTGATACACGGGCACTGACTGGGACCTGCACCTCCCATGTTGGGCAGCCCACCCCTTTTTTTAGCAGAACAGTTATTCCTATAGCTGGCAGGGCCACCTAGGACCACACCTCTGTGAAGGTGATGCTGGTTTTCTAGTGCCTGTGGTGGCTCTAGAACACCCCAGGGTTTCCCCTTGGAGCATGGGCCAGCCATGAAGAGGCTGCTGGCAGCTCCTGGAACACATGGCAGACCTCCCTGGCCTTGAGACTGAAGCCAGAGCCATTAGGCAGTATTGGAGATGGGGCACAGAGGGGAACAAGAGAAGAGGTTACTAGAAGACAGGGAAGGAAACAGGAAAGGAAGACTGACGGGCCAGGTGCCAATGTGCAATTTAGGGAGTCTTACCACCACCAGACATGTGCCCCTGCCATGCCCTACCCCGCAGTGCTGGCCCCTGCACCTTTTTCCAGACCCCACACCCTCCCCATTAACGTACTGGAAGAATACAGCAAGGGCTGGCAGACTTGTTCATTGTGGGGTAGGCTGCTGAGGAGCAGCTGCTGTGCCATGCTCCGTGTGCATCTGCGGCCTTTGCATCAGACTGGCACCAGCTCCAGGAGAGGATCACCCTGGCACCCTGTCTTAAGGTGGCAAGGCAACCAGGGCTCAGAGAGGTAGAACAGCCTGAGACCATACAGCCAAGTGCAAAGCTGACTCCAGTCATACCAGGACAGAAAAAAGATGGGGTTCTTGCCCCCGTCACTTCTGGGGATGGGGAATGCTGAAAGCCCTCCACTGCCCTGAAGTAACCCATCGTAGCCACAGGGCTCTAGACCATAGCACAGGCGGGCACTGTGCATCCATCTTGGGGACCTCGGGGCTCATCTTGATACCTCTTGGCCTCCAGGAACGTCTTACGGAAGCTCCTGACTCAGCCGCAGCAGGCTAAAGCAGATGTGCTGTCCCTAGAAGAGATCCTGGCTGAGGGTGTGGAAGAAAGTGACACGTCGAGCCAGGGCAGCAGCGAGGGGCCCGTGAGGCTGAGCCGCACCCGCACAAAGGCCCTGCAGGAAGCCATGTACTACAGCGCCGAGCATGGCTACGTGGACATCACCATGGAGCTGAGAGCCCTGGGTGAGGCTGTGCACATGGGACAGTCACTCCACTGCTCGTGGAGTCCCAGGCTGCTGCTCGCGGGCCCTCCGCTCTCTCTGATGGACCATCAGGAGTCCTTACAGGACCATGAAGATTACAAAGATCTCAGTGTCTGCTTGCTCAGCCGGCTCTCAACTCTGGGATCTGAGCCTGGGGGCTCTGTGTTCTCCGGGGGAGGCTAGTCAGCTGGATGGATTTGAACCAGATCCTGTTAGCTGTACACCACGTGATCTCTCCGAGTCTCCCTTCCCACCTCTGTGTGGGTTTGTGCTAATGATCCTCAACTAAGAACAAGTTGTCAGCTAGAGCACAAGGCATGGCCGTGTTATCATAGGGCCAAAGGCCGACCCCTAGAGTGGTGCCTCTCAGCCTTCCTAATGCTGTGGCCCTTTAATACAGCTCCTCATGTTGTGGTGACCCCAACCACAAAATTACTTTTGTTCCTGCTTGAGTGCCCTGCATATTTTCTGGGTCACCCTTCCCAAACAGGTTCTTCTCAGCAAATAAATTCTCGGGGCCAACAAGCAGTAGGCCCTGAGCTTGGCTGAAGCCCTTCCTCCATGTCATCTGATGAAAAGCCAAAGCTTCCTGTGTCCCGCCAGCTGGGCCTGATGACAGGAAATCCAGCTTTATCCACAAAGCTCAGCGGAGGGGCTTGCAGCACTCAGCTGGGCAAGGGTGCCAGTGCCATGGGGAGGCAGAGCCTACCCTGGAAAAGGTGTGGTCTACACGCTGTGCTTTACTGGGAGGGAATGACGGCTGCCCTTCTCTCCCCCCGGCCAGGTGTCCCCTGGAAGCTACACATCTGGATAGAGTCCCTGCGGACCTCTTTCTCGCAGTCCCGGTACTCGGTGGTGCAGGGCCTCCTGAGGGACTTCAGCTCCATCAAGGAGGAGGAGTACAACGAGGAGCTGGTGACAGAAGGCTTCCAGCTCATGTTTGACATCCTCAAGACCAGCAAAGTGAGTGGGGCCCGACTGCCCGGGGCTCAGGGAACTCAGAGAGCCCCGGGTTCCAGGTCCCAGGACTGTCGTATCAATTTACACGCACAGACAACCCCCCACACATGGACAGCCCCAGGCAGCCCCAGGCTCACGGACAAACACCTCCCCAACACCCAGAGTCACACTGCATGACTGCCAGAGGGCAGAGGCCATGGCAGTCCAGGCTGGAGCCCAGCCAAGACAGCCATTTGGGACATCACAGATGAAGTGGCGGTCCATTCTGTCCAAGTCAGATCCAGCAGGAGCAAACAGCAGCGGCTGCTCTGATCCTGGCCTGCGGTTCTGAAAGGAGCCTGATTGTAACTCCAGCCACCGGCAGCCACATGTATGTGCTGACAGTCCTCCCCTCTCCCCGCAGAACGACTCCGTCCTTCAGCAGCTGGCCGCCATCTTCACACACTGCTACGGCAGCAGCCCCATTCCCAGCATCCCGGAGATCCGGAAGACCCTGCCAGCCAGGCTAGGTGCGGGCCCATTCCCCCTCGGGCTTGTCCCCCCTTCCTCCCCATCGCTCTTACCTCCTTTCCTGTGTCTAAGGGCCAAGGCCCGAGCCTCAGTTTCTCTAGTCCTTGCTTTGTGCCCTCTGCCCACCCCCAGCCCTCTTAGAAACCCTGGAGACGGACACCCTGCCACTCCCTCTGTCTTCTCACCCACAGATCCTCACTTTCTGAACAACAAGGAGATGTCGGATGTCACCTTCCTAGTGGAAGGAAAGCTGTTTTATGCACACAAAGTCCTTTTGGTGACAGCGTCTAACAGGTAGGCAGCCTGGGTGGCAGCACCGGCCACTGGCCCCAGGGGCACAGTGCGATTCTTCCAGCATTGAGGTGTGTCGGGAGTCCTCCCGGGGAGATGGAAACGAGCATGCATCCACCCAGAGAGCCCGCCAACGGATGGTTTCTCTTGTGTGTGTGTGTGTGTGTGTGTGTGAGAGAGAGAGAGAGAGAGAGAGAGAGAGAGAGAGAGAGAGAGAGAGAGAGAGAGAGAGAGAGAGATATGAGGTGGTGGTACTCACAGGAACATGATGCCCCAGAATAGGCTCCAGCATGGAAGCTGCATCTCCGAAATTCGTGGCCTGACTTGCCCAGTCTCTTCTTCCCAGA
The DNA here is from genome assembly GCF_950005125.1 of Chionomys nivalis. NCBI lineage: Eukaryota > Metazoa > Chordata > Mammalia > Rodentia > Cricetidae > Chionomys > Chionomys nivalis. The sequence continues at coordinate 70,827,190 of NC_080094.1, read as the reverse complement.
CGTCATTGCTACCTATAATCTCGGGGAGACGAGAATTTTTTAGGTTTCGGGGCTTCCTCAGAACTGTTTCACTTCCAACCCTTGTTCCATCTACTGTGGAAGAAAGAGCTACACCAGGCGACAGGAGTACTGGAGAAAAGGGACCAAGGGGACATGATAGTCTCTGCCCCATGGTAACAGAGCTCCCTCCAGCCTCTGGAGTGCACTGTGGGCTGGCCGGATGCAGCAGGAGCAGAGTCCAGCACGCAGAGGGAGTGCCAAGGGCTGCCTTCTGCTCCGTTGTCGCGGCCCCCCTCGTCCAGCAAGGAGGACGTGCAACACCGGAGCTCTTCTCACTGCAGTTTTATTCAGGACCTTTTGACAATTGTAAAATCTCTCTCTCCCTCTCCCTCACTCTCTCCATCTCTTTTCCTCTCTCTCTCTTTTCCTCTCTCCAGGCAAACCTCTCCCAGCCCTTAAGTAGGCATGGGACGCCAACCTCAGATTGCCAGGTGGGCACTGCCCATAGGTTCACGCATATGCAAACAACTGACAGTCATTGTGTGATAATAGCATAAGTCAGGCCTAGTTGATATTAGGAGTTGATTATCACAGTACTCGCTTTCGGGATCGTGGAGGGCGGGAGCCAGCACCATCAGGTGCGACTCCACGCAGCTCTCTACACATAGCCATCAGGTGTGACTCCACACGGCTCTCTACACTCGGTTACCGCAGCTGTCTGTCAGAACACAGAAGTATTCGGAATGAAGAGCCAGCACTCACCACAAGCTTCAGGCCACTGTGTGGGGAGCGGTGGTAGGGACAGAACAGAGCTGGCCCCAGCTGTCCGTCCAGGATGATATAAAATGTCACCTGCCAAACATTCGTTTAGGAACAGGACGGTCATTTTTAGTGTTCCAGCTCCCAGAAGCTGCTCCAGTGAACGTGCTGTTGGCACAGCAATGGATCCATGTTCAAGCCCCACCCGGTCTCCTTGTTCCAGGTTCAAGACTTTAATGACCAACAAATCAGAGCAAGACGGGGACAGCAGCAAGACGATCGAGATCAGCGACATCAAGTACCACATCTTTCAGGTACGTGGGCCTCAGGGCTGCACTCACATTGGAAGTCCTCTGTGCAGCCCATCCTGGGCCTGTCCGTCTGGTCGCTCTGTCCTCTAGGCCTGTGTGATTATCAAATCAGGGATCCCCCAGTCTTCCCGAGCCAAACTGATCCACTGTGAGGGAGGCCCGGCAGCCTGCACACAGACGTAAAGGATGAACACATGCTGCCCCCGCGGTGTGTAGGCCCTCGTTCAGTAGTGAGCTGCTGAAGCCTACTGGGAACGCAGTGACCTGGGCCATTAGGTAGTGAAGGTGCAGGCTGCCCCCTCCCCAAGAGTCCATGCCAGTCCTGCTGGCCAGATAGGAAAAGCATGGGGAGCCAGTCCGGCTCTGGACTCCAGCTACAGCACGTGAGGAGGGTCTGGAGATTGGGTTAGGGTCCCAGCTAAGAAGTACATTCCAGAAAATGGGGCTTGCTGGTCTCCAGATGTGTATGTTTGGGGGCGTCGGTGCTCAAGCCTATAGCTCTGATCCCCTTCATGGCAATGACCACACGGAGACCCAGTGGTATCAGGTAGATAGTGCTGGTCCTGCCTTACCCCGGGCAGATTAAGATCTCATGGGATAGGTCCCAGAATCCCTACCTCCATCATTCAGAGAGCCACCATCTAAAATGGCTGGCCCACTGTGCCACCATACTGAAGGCCAGGTGTGGTGACAAGCACTCAGAACCTCATCCCTCAGAGGCTGAAGCAGGAGGCCAATGTGCCTAAAGTCAGAGTGGACCACAGTGTCTGACTCTCAGCTTCCCAAAGTGCACTGCTTGGTTCTTGAACCTACTCTTTAGTCACTGGTTTGGCACTAGCCACTCTGGGACAGAGGAATCAAGAGGATGGGGCCACCGCAGCCAGACAGGGCTGTGACTGATGTCAGTGAGTGTAGACAGTCTACTTCCTGGAAAAGTGACAGCCAGGCTATGGTCTCAGCAGCTAGTTGATAAGACCTCAGACAGACACACAGTGTCCCGGACCTAGGGAGCTCCAGTGCAGGGTGGCGCTGATCACCGACACTGGCTTTTAAGTTATTTCCTGTGGGGCGCAGTGGGAAGACACGCCACTGTATGCAGGGCTTCACTTCTTCCGCTGTGTGAGTCCTGAGTCTTCAACTCCGGTCGTCAGGCGTGGGAGCAGGGACCCTTCCCCACCGAACAATCTCGCTAGCTCACCAGACACTTTATTAGACATGGTTCAAAGCATTTCACCTGCTCCTCATTTAAGCCTCAGAGCCTAGCCCAAGACCTGCTCCCCTCCTGGCAGGTGGGGAGTCAGAGCGGTGGAGAGCTGGTCAAGGTGGCTCAGCTGGAAAGTGACAGCCACTAAGGCAAAGAAGGAATTAGATGAAAGCTCAGCTACTAGATGGGAAATCAGTGGGACGTGGAGGGAAGAACAGACAGGACCTGGGGGTCAGTGCTGGGGCTGGAGGCAGCGAGGAGAGACCTGGGGCTTCAGGCCTGCGGGTAGAAGCCTTCTCTCTCATCCCTGGGGAGGGACAGCTCCAGAAGCTAGTTTGGCCAAGTCGCCCAGAAGTGCAGATGACTGAAACCTGAGGGAGCTGTGCTCAGGTGTTGTGATAGGAGCGGCGGGCTAAGTTCCTGGCACCCGGCCCCCTACACGGCTAGCTTTACCCAAAATAATTACACGGAAACTATATTCTTTTAAACACTGCCTGGCCCATTAGTTCCAGTCTCTTATTGGCTAGCTCTTACATATTGATCTAACCCATTTCTAATATTCTATGTAGCACCACGAGCTGGCTTACCAGGAAAGGTCTTAACCTGCGTCTGTCTGTCTGGAGTAGGAGAATCATGGCGACTGCTTGACTTGGCTTCTTTCTCCCAGCATTCTGTTCTGTTTACTCCGCCTACCTAATTTTCTGTCCTACTAAAGGCCAAGCAGTTTCTTTATTAATTAACCAATGAAAGCAATAGATAGAAAGATGACCCTCCTCCATCACTCAGGTGTAGGCTGGTCCTGAAGAGCCGCGGGGATTGGTGCAGAGGTAGGGAGATGTGCGTGGACTCAGCCTTGGGGCCGAAGAAGGGCATCTGTGCCAGGACAAATGGGAACAGGGGCCTAACACACTGGTACACATGGGCCTTGGAACTGTTAACCCTCTTGTGGAGGAGCTGGTCAGCATGGAGGTCCCAAGGTTTTGGAGGCCTAAAAACACTGGAGGCGTTGCTGGGTCCTGATACAGTGTGAGCCAGTAATTCAGATCTGGCCGGGACTCCTACCTGCCTTACACCATGGTTCCCTGGGCCCACCTTTAATTATATATTTCCGCATATAAAAGGCACTTAGATATATGCACTCCAACATTATCAGTGGCATAAAAAACTGAGATGTTTCTTTTTGTAGTACGGTAGAAACCCAGGGCCTTCGGCTTGCTAGACAAGCACTCTGTTGCTAAGCCACATCCCGGAAGAGCTGATACACCTCTGTCCCAACCGAGTGAGCATTCCAGGTCTGAGACTGTGTCCTGGTGGCTGAGGAGACACGTGGCACGCAGGGGACAGACACTAATGAGCTACTGTGTGGTGGCTGTGCAGGCTCCAGCTGGGGCTATAGAAGCCGTGGGAGCCTGGCTTCCCGATGGGAGCCTGCCAGTACCTGGCTGAGCTGCCCACATGCTGTCGGGCTTTCTCCTAGACCCTCTGGTGCCTCTCCAGCCTGAGGGCCGGGCCTGACAGACTCTGACTGTGCCTGCTGGAGCCTTGTTTACTCACACGCCTGCCAGCGCCTTGCTGGGACTGTTTCCTCAGCCAACCAGAGAGAATTGTTTTCCGTCTTTCCAACAAGGAACCTCACCAGGTTCCAGCGCAATGGCGGTATTTGTGACATAAACCTCAGAACTCAATGTAGCTGCCCACTCCTAGGCCTGCACATGGAATCCCAGCACCCACTTCCTGAGAGCCCCAGGCAGGTCTCAGCCAGGCAGCAAAGTGAGCACTTCCTTTCTTGGGGCGATCTGCCAAGGACTCAAAACGTGGTCTGCTTAGACAGTCGGCCCTGTACACGGGCCCCTCAGCTCCAATCAGACTCGTTTGGCTTTTGAGACAGTCTCACTCTGTAGACCAGACTAGCCTTGAGCTTGCCATCCTCCTGCAGCACTGGATTACAGACCTGTACCAACACGCCTGCCATATGTAGAATCCATTTTATATTTTTGTTTTGCTTTGAGCTGGGGTATCCCCAGCTGGCCTGGTGATGTGTGGCCCTGGGCCTCAAACTTGAGCAATCCTCCCATCTGAGCTTCCTGAATGCTGGGATTATAGGCATGGACCAGCACACCTGGCTCGTATTGAAATTCTGTACAAAAGAAGCAAGGAACATTCTGTAGGGTGTGTGAGGGAGAGTGTAGGAAAACCCTGCTGTGGGATCAGAACCCCGGGTGACTTGAGACCAGTCACCTTCCCTCCTGGGCTGCACGGCTTTCATAGGGGCAGGCTCGTCGTCATGGCAGGATAGTAGAGGGTCAGAGTTGGCAGCACAGCTGGGCAGCACACGGGTGGCATTTACACAGGTCCTCTTCCTCCACCGCAGATGCTGATGCAGTACCTCTACTATGGAGGAACAGAGTCCATGGAGATCCCCACTGCTGACATCCTGCAGGTATGCAGCCCAGAATCCTCCAGATCTTCAGCTCTGACCTCAGATACACGTGGGGACCTATTATCACCTGAAGTAAGGGCACTTACTAGAGACCAGAAATTGGGCACACCCTCAAGCCCAGCTTCCTTGGCCATGCCTGTGGTTAGAAGGGTACACTCGGCTGGATGGTTCAGCCCAGAAGGAACAGACAATGGCTGAGCCTCCTGCTCACCTGCGTCTCAGGCATATAGCTCAGGCTTACGTAGGTAAATACCCTGACCTGTAGCCCACATCTATCACCCATCCTGTACCTCTCAAACCCCAGCTACCAAGATGGCCTAGAGCAGGACCGTCTCAAGGCCGCCATCTCTTCTCAGACTGGTCTGACAGGAGGGCTGAGTGCTGGGGCTTAGGAGAAAGCTTTCATTTCCTGCTTTTATCCCCTGACTAGCTGCTGTCAGCTGCCAACCTGTTCCAGCTGGACGCCCTGCAAAGACACTGTGAGATCCTGTGCTCCCAGACCCTTAGCGTGGAGAGCGCAGTCAACACCTACAAATATGCCAAGGTAAGGGCTGGTGACACCAAGCCACTGCCCATCACGCTTTACAGCACAGGCTAGGAAATGCATGTGGCCAGACCACGTGAAGATCAGCAGAGGGGCTGGGGGAGGGGGGCTTAAAGCCCCAGCCGGAGTCCCTGGTCACTGGTGGCTGGCCGTGTGCAAACAGAAGCCAGTCCATGGCAGACCTGACAAAACTCCCAAGATCCTACATTCATTTCCTGCCCCGGGGCTCCTGAGACAACCCTTCCCTCTTCCTGGAGAACACTTCCTGAGACTAGCCAGCCCTGTGTCTCTATCAGATGGTGTCCCCAGGCCTCATACAGCTTTTATTGTCCACCTGTAGTCACCTGGCTCTCTCTGTGATTCCTTGGGTTTTATCCTCCCTGTCCCAGAATGCTCACTCCAAGAATGCCTGAGAGGGACCTCAGCACCCATGCTCAGGGCCACACTCAAAACCAGTGCATGGTACTTGTTGAATTAGCACAGCTTTAGGTCACTGCCCATGACCTGTGGCCTTGTGCTGGGGAGGGCATAGTCCTTGCCCTTAGGAAGGAGCTGTCCAATACAGGTGTCCCTGTGACACAGGGAAGGAAGAGGACAGACCTTGGTGACACAACTGAGACTTGAACCAGGCACCCCCGGGAGACACTCACAGAAGGGAAGGTGGCTTCCAGAGGCAGACAGGGACATCTCCCTAGGTCAGGGCTGAGCCCTGTTGTGAGCAGGTGACATCTGAAGGTTGGGGGTGGTAAATAAAGACCCTGGGCCTCAATTCTCTCCCTACCCACAGATCCACAATGCCCCAGAGCTGGCCCTGTTCTGTGAAGGCTTCTTCCTCAAGCACATGAAGGCCTTGCTGGAGCAGGACGCCTTTCGACAGCTCATCTATGGCAGGAGCAGCAAAGTGCAGGGCCTGGACCCACTGCAGGACCTGCAGAGCACCCTGGCGGAGCGAGTGCATTCTGTCTACGTCACCTCCCGGGTGTGAGGCAGGGTGGAGGGTGACTGCTGTCTGTGGGTGTGCAAAGGTCTGCTAAGGGCAAACACAGCTGCCCATGGCACTTCCAGAAGAGGGTTATAGGCCCTTTGGAGCTAGGCTCATGGGGTGCTTCCTGCTCTCCCCGAGATAACCCTCTGTGGTGTTGACTGATCCTTGGGTGGGCAGAAAGTCCAGTTCACTGTTGCTCAACCAGTAACTGGCAGGGTGTGTGACATCATTTGCACCCTGAGGGCTACCCTGTGTCCTCTCTCCTCCAGTGGCTCAGCAGCAAGCTGACCCATCTGCCTGGCTGGGGCTGTGAGGAGCATGGGCATTCTTAGGAATCTCGAGAATGTATCCTGAGCCCCAGGTTGCTAAATGAAATCGCTGGTATGTTTTCCTAAATGCCACACAGAGGAAAGGCTTTCCAAATCCTGTCCCCCAAGCTGTGCCTTTGAAAGGGCTGGTGGCCCCTGTCTGTGAAGACTGGGCTGCTAGTGACCCTCCCTGTAAGACTACTAACTTGGGAGTCTGAGCTCAGAATGTCTGAGTTGAGGGTGTGATGGGGTATAGTAACAGGAACGCAAGGACCTCAGCTTTCGCTGCTACAGCTAGCAGCCAAAGGAAAGAGGCAGGCTGTCAACCGCCCACCTAGCTCTCCTGTCTGCAGACTCGGGCAGCACTGCTCCCGTGGTCTCAAATGCAAGGCTCCTTTCACTCAGGACTGGAGCACAAGAGCACACTTCTCACTGGGATCTGTGACTCTTGGGCATGAAGGACGGGGCCTTGGTGGAAGAGAAGGGATGTCCCCTCCCTGCCTGCCCTCAGTCTTGGCTTCCCATTCTCTGGCCTGTTTCTGGACAGACGCTGGGACAGCATCAAGAACAGCTACCTTAGAAACTATTTATTCATCAGAAGCCCCTGGGGCTTGCAATCCTGGAAAATATTTTCAGCTCGCTGCTTGTGCTGGATGTACAAAAGAATGAGTGGTATTTTATTGCTGTAATATTGTATGATACTGTAACTATACTTTAATGTTGTCACTTATTGTAAATGGACTATGGTTTTATCAACAATAAACACGCATTAACAATGGCTGTGGAATCTGTTCCTGGTAAGACTGCCTAGAGTTCGGAGCTGGAGAGGAGCCCCAGTGGACCATGGGGGACCCGGAGCTGAGTCTGTGCCACTGGGCAGAGAGACCCTACAACAGAGCTACCTCATAGCATCCACCCACCTATCCAGCGGCCAGTCTGACTGTCCTTGGATGGGCAATTTCTTCAGCTGGGAAACGAGGCAGATGAAAATTCGTATGTGCCATTGAGCGAGAACAAAGCTGAGACCGGGAAGATACGTCAGTGGTCTTTTCTGACCTTATGGCCCCGGAACCCTCCCTGCAGATGAGATGAGGAAGCTACCTAAGTGTTTGTGGACTTGTCCCAGCTCCACACTGCATGGTCTGATGAGAAGCACCTGGTATAAGGGCAGGAGCGGAAGTTCGAGGCCAGCCTGGGCTAGGAATCTTTGCTAAATATACCACCCATCCTCCCACTTCTTAAGATCACCGGGAACTGAGCCCAAGGGCTAGCATTTAGTAGTGTCCTGGAACTCTAGTTGGAAAAAGACAGAGACTTCAGGAACGGCACAGCTCCTCGTTCTACTGAGGTGGAGGCCAGGCAGAGTGGCTTGAGCCTCAGTCTGCGACTCAACAGTGCACCACACCGCCCTCTGGGGGCCACAGAAGTAGATGCCTTCCTCGGTACCACCCTGAAGATGGACTGGGAGAGGTTTGTCTGGCCACTCCACCTGCAGGAGCTGTTTGAGCTAAAAAGGCGGGTGTGCTTACAATCCAGCTCTTAGTTTCTCTGCAGAGGCGATAGGAGGATTAATTGAGGGGTTCACTCTCTAGGCTTATATATAAGCACACTTTTAAACGAATATTTAAAATAATCATCTTTAAAAATATTATTGGTGCTGAAATAGCTCAATGGGACATTTGCTGAGCTCAGATCCTAGCACATATGTAAAAAGCTAGGTGTAGCCACGTGTACCCCTGTAACCCCAGTCAGTACTGTGGGGGCCCAAGAGAGGCTCACTGGGGCTTGCTGGCTGCCAGTCTAGCTCCAGTTTCAGTAAGAGAGACCTTCTCTCAAGGGAATAAAATTTACCCGTGTGTGTGCAGGCTTATTTTATTTAGAATATGGCCAATAATTCCATCACCCCGAGAGCAACCAGAACGCAGACTGGACCCACTGTTGTTGTGAGTCGGACACTGTTCTAAGCAGCTCCTGTTCCCCACCCCCAACCCACTGTTTCTCGTGGCTGGAATGAGTGTCCTCACCCCACTCAACTGTGACCCACTTGAACCTGGAGCAAGGTGAAGCACATGTCATTTTTTAACAGAATATCCAGGCTGAATAGTTTTTAAAGAAAATTAACTTCACTAAGGAGGCAGAGACAGGTGGATCTCTCAATTTTGAGGCCAGCCTAGTCTACAGAGCAAATTCCAAGACAGCCATGGTTATATAGAGAAACCCTGTCTAGAAAAACTAGAGAGAGACGGAGTGGGAGGGGGGTGGAGGAGGATAATTAATTCTGTAAGTCCAAGCTTGAGAGGCAGAATCTGATGAGGCCGTGGGGACTCTAAATAGGGTGGCTTCCCGTGTGTGACGAGAAGGCTCACCTAAGGCACAGCAGGCTTTTACAATGGCCTACTCCCAAGTCAATCCACTAAAGCCTTCCTAACAGCCTTACCTCCTCACTGTTCCAAGTGAGGACGGGACATCTGAACCACACAGTGCCCAGATCTCAGACAGTAGAGCCACGGCCAAGCTCACGTGGGCCTGGCCTTACAAATCCTTGGCCTCGCAGCCTGGACAGAGCCAGTGGACACCAGGCAGGGTGTGCAAGCTGCCCAACTCTTCTCAGCTAGCACCTGCATCCCAGTTTCTGACCCTGTTCTCAGATCTTCCCTGAACAGCAGGCTAGGGAGGCTACCCAAGAAAACAGTGAAAAAGACCCCTCCCTTTCCTGGCTCCTCGGCAAGCTCCCCTGGAGACAGTGGTAGGGATGTAGCCCTCAGGTGGGCAGAGCCTCTCCCACAGGGGAGTCACATACTGTTGGTCCAGAAGCTTCCTTCCTTGTCTACTTCTGCCAACGAGTGCCGAACAAACGGTGCAGACAGCGTTAAACATGGGGGCCAGGGTATGTGTGAAGCTACCAGGTCCATTTCTGTTTCTAACGGGATGAACTGTAGGACCCAGCGAAGGCAGCTAATTTTCAAGGTGACTACAGTGTCACTGGGTACCTCCAACATCTGTTGCAGGTGCCTAGACTGGAACTCTAGCTCCACAACACACTATGGCCTTGACACCTGGGCCTCCACTGGATCTGGCAGTCAGAAGTCACCAGAAGGAACAGGGAAATATGCAGCTTTCACAGACGTGGATTTTATAAGCACCACAGACAAACAGTCTATGATGTCGTTTGTTAAAAACAGACACTCTGTCCCTCCCCTCACTTCCGTAACACGAGTCTCTCGATAGTCTCTCCTAATGAAGAGGCAACCAAAAGGCACTGAGGGGCTCAGACGTTCCTGGGACACTGAGGACAGCAGACCACTGTTGCCAGGAATGGACAGAAGGGACACAGGAGCAGGCTTCAGGGCTGGAACAAGCCTGCAGTGAGACCGAGAACTCCACGAGGAAGCTGTGTTCTGAAGGGTCCGGAAGGCCAGGAACCAGCGCAGCATTCCCTAAGTGGGAACAAGCCTGAAAGAAAACCTGGCCCAAAGTGAAACTGTGGCCCTGGTTAGAGTGACAGCTCTGGCAATGCCAGACTTGCCCCACCCACCACGTTCTAAGCAGACTGGGGGTCTCCAGTCACGAAGGACACAGGTGAGAGCCAGGCCTGCCTCTGATGAAGACTCATTTCTGTTACTGTCCGTGCTGCTGCCTGGCCCGGCCAAACACAGCTCAGAAGTCCAGGTCTCCGAGTCTCACTACTTTTTCCGCTTCAGTTTCGTATCCTTTCTGTTGTTCACCTCTCTCTTCTTCAACTTCTTGTTATGTTTGGGTTCTTGTTTTGTTTCCAACTTCCTCTTCTTGTCACTGGAGGAAAAACCCACACCATCAGGGACAGAAACCGAAAGCGCTAACAGCACAGATCTACAACTCCCGCTCCAGGGATCTAATGCCCTCTTCTTGCCTCCACAGGCTTCCGGCACATATATGGCACACAGATACATACATAGATGCCGGCAAAAACACTCATAAAATTCTCTTTTTTAAAAAGGGGTGGGGGGCAGGCAGGCCTCAAGAATGTTCAAGGACAGACTGAGCACTTCACCTCACTGATGTGGGATGCCCTTCTGTTCGCTGTCAATATGGGTTGCTTTTATTGTCTGATGAATAAAGCTGTTTTGGCCTATGGCAGGGCAGAATACAGCCAGGGAGGAAAGCCAAACTATACAGGGAGAAAGAAGGTGGAGTCGGGGGAGACACCAGCAGCCACCGGAGGAGTAAAATGCCGGAGCATCACCAGGAAGCCACGGGGACATGGTGATACACAGGCTATTATTATATGTAGAGCTAGCCAGGAAGAAGCCTGAGCCATTGGCTAAACAATTATAACTAATACTAAGCCTCCCATTATTTCATAAATGGCTGTGGGACCAGCAGGATGGAGAGAAACCTCCAGTTACACTTCACCACCATCCTTCTAAGTCCCGAATCCAGGAGCCATACGGGCTGGATAACTCATGAAGTCCTCGTCGGCAGTCCCAGTGGGAGCTGAGCTCAGCCAGGAGTCTCCACAGTAGGCTGCTCCCAGGCCTTCTGTGACAGTCAAGCCCTGGGCATAGCTAGAACACGCGGGAACCTAATACATCTGTCACACTCTTCAAACCAGAGTTCAGGCTGACTGCAGGCCAAGGTCCCTTCAAAGTGCCAGAGTGACTTGTGGAGAAGGTGGGGCGATCCTGAGTTTGTGGAATTCATGCCAGCCTCGTGGGCAGGCCCTGGGCACAGGACTCTCCTACTGGTCCTGAGGGTGCAAGGACACACCGTCTGCAAATTCAACACTGCAGATGAGACACTTGGACCTCAGGATGCCTGTGGTGCCCAAGGAAGTAAAAAAACTGTTTTCATTTTAATACTGATCCTTTCTTTGCCTTTACCACTCGCTGCCTCCTGCACATGCTGTTTCTCAGAAGGCTCAAGGGAGGAGGGTACCACAGTCCTTCAGAGGCCCACTCATGCTCAGTACGCCAGAGCTGGCCAAAGGAAAAGTGTGTCTTTCTCAAGACTTAGTTTGGGGGGTAAGGGAGTCAGGAGGGAATTGGAGAGATGGCTCAGAGGTTAAGAGCACTGGCTGCTGCTCTTCCAGAGGACCTGGGTTCAATTCCCAGCACCCACATGGCAGCTCACAACTGTCTATAGCTCCGGTTCCAGCACCCTCACACAGGTATACATGTAGGCAAAACACCAATTCACATAAAATAAAAATAAGTAAATTATTTAAAAAAAAAAAAAAAAAAGGCTTAGCTTGGTGGTGAAGGACTTGCCTAGCATATACAAAGCCCTGGGCTTGACCCCCAGCATTGGAAAAAGAAAAAGACCCACAGTCAAAAAACTTAAATCCAAACCCGTACTATCATTCATTTCAAACAAATCCTTTTCAGTTTTCAATTTTTGTTATGGGAAGCAGCAACAAGAAGGAAAGAGCTCTAAGACCCAGGACTCTGAGAACCACAGCTTAGAAGAAGGACAGTGTGTTTACTCAAATGATTGGCCTGCAGCAGACACATCTGACCCAACTCTGGCCCTATCTTCACTGGCCATAGAGCAATGGAAACGCTTGGCTCCTGTGCCACAGGCCCAAGGCTTCAAAGCCTCAGGACACAGCAGCAGACCTGCTCACTCAAGCTGGCTCCAAGAGCTCAGCCTGGCCTGTGCTGAGTCCAGGAAAGAGATCAGGCCTACGATGCTGCCCAGATGTGCTACCAAGGTGGCCCCAGGGAACTGGGAGGAAGGTGGGAACCAGGACACCGCCTGAAGCATTTGCTCCCACCTCCTGCTTCCCAGGAAAAGCTACAGAGCCTCCTGGATGTGTGGGGGACATCACAGGTCCTTACCTTTTCAAACTGACGATGGAGGCATTCTGCCCAGCTTTGCTCAAAGCTTCGTTCCACTCTTCATCATCCCCGCGGATTACGTATCTGTAAAAGGGGAACACCAATGCCCATTAGAAGAGACTACTTCAGAGAAAATATGAAAGCGACAAGCCGCCCACGGAGACACAAGAACTGCCCGAGCATGGGCACTGCAGAGAGGTGGACAGGCGTGCGACCAGGCTCGAGGTAAGCCCGCTACACAGAGCAGTCACATGAGGGTAGGGGAAGCGAAAAAGCCGTCTTGCTACAGCTACCTTCTGCCCCTGCCCCTGCCCCTGCCATCGCTGTCCTCACTTGACCACAGCTCCTGCCCTGCCCTGTCAGGCCTCTGCCTCCCTACCCTGCAACATCTTCTCCCAGAGGAAGCAGTTCCGGTACATCAAGCAGAAAACAGCTGGATGCCCTGAAATGGCCTCCTGGCCACCCCATCTGCCCAATCACCATCATCACCAATGATCTGGTTGCAGACAAGTTGAATGGTTCTTGGCATAGAGTTATGGTGCGAGGCCCGAAATGCCAAGATCTGTCCGCCTTGGGTGGGTGGAGCAGAAACATCAAGGAAAGCTCAAAGGAACACGGGGCCCTGTACACAGGGTTCTTGAGCAGGGAGCTCTGGTGTAGAACCTTTTCTTCAAAGGATTTTCAAAAATTCACAGACAAAAGCCAAATATGGAGAAGGGACTACTCGAGGTAGATGTTCTTCTGCCCAACATCCCCTTCCTGGAGGGCTGAGGAGTAACTCAACCCAGGGGTCAAGGAAGCACGACTCTGGGATCCAGGGAAATAAACACGGATTGTGAGTCTCCAGCTGCAGTACTCCTGACAGCTTCTGAGCACGTGGGGTACGGGGTAGGAGACACCCACAGCAGACTCTGCACATGGGGGGTACGGGGTAGAAGACACCCACAGCAGACTCTGCACATGGGGTATGGGGTAGGAGACACCCACAGCAGACTCTGCACATGGGGTATGGGGTAGGAGACACCCACAGCAGACTCTACAGGTTGTGGAGACCTGGGAAGAACTCTTGATTTCCTGTGAGCAGAAAGGAACCTTACTGAGAGAAGTCCATGTCCTTCAGCTTCCCCACTTCTTTCTTGTGTTTCTCCTGGAATTCCTTTGCTGCCTCATCCTGTGGACCACAGCCAGAGAGCAGGGGTCAGACAAGGAGTTCCCAAGGCCCTGGAGAAGGGGCAGGTGCGACAGGAAGAAACACTTCCCTCTGAGGTGTCCTCAGAGCACTAAGCAGCCATCACAATTTTACAGTATGCACACCCATGAAGGGCACATTTGGAAAAGTACCTGAAAGGGAAATCAATGCTCAAGCCCCCGCCACACGTTCAGCAGGAGGCACAGAGTGAGGGCCACACTGGCTGAATGCTGTTTAGCTCAACTAGTGCAAAGAACCAGCTGTTTTAGTTGTTTGTTTTCAGGTCTTGTTCTCTATCCCAGGCTGAGCAGCAACTCTCTAAACAAAGCTTAGGCTGGCTTTGATCTGGAACAACTCTCCTGCCTTTCAGTCTGAGTACAGGATACCAGGCATGCTCCAGCACCTCCAGCCTGCAGGACAGTTCTGAAGCAGTGGAGGAGGACATTCTACAGCCACAGGGAACACGGACTCCTAAAGCCTTCAGCTGGGACGTACCAGATCATCA